>NC_143569.1:71738958-72062500 GCF_054136105.1 Typopeltis vanoorti | reverse complement strand
AGGTTTATTAAATTCCTTAACATGGTACAATTCAAATATTAGTTATTTCTCAATTCAATGCTATACTATATATTTACAAACTAACATTAGCTTATCACAAATAAGCTATGATCCTATAATGGGTATTACGATCATGCCACCATATACAGGGTGTTCGGGATAAATTTGACAGTTTCGTAAGGAAAAAGAAAATCTTCTTTGTATCTATTAAATTTAATGAATTGACAAAAAACATTACAGGCAGAGTTAATTACAATACTATCAACAAGATTTACTCAAAATAACCACCATTAGCATCGATCACAGCTTCAATTCTGCTTCGGAACCTCGAACAAGCTGATGCTACAGTCTCCCTGGGAAGGGCCGCAAAAACTGTTTTAATTTTATCCATTAACTGGGCTTTTGTATTACTGGAAGTGCGATTGGTGTCTTTTTCAACTGCGCCCCATACAAAATAATCCATGGGGTTAAGGTCTGGGGAGTTTGGAGGCCAAACATTTGGACTGGTGAAGTCGTAGAAATTTTCAGACAACCATTTTTGACTTTTCCCAGAGGTGTGGCAAGGGGCCGAATTCTGCTGCCATACATATGGCCTACCATTGGCTACCCTTGTTATCCAGGGCTTGACTACAGTTAGCAACTCCACGAACAAAGCCCGAATTCCAATGCCAGGGTTCTTCAACACCTGTTCCTGCAGATTTGCAAGGAATTCTGCTGTACGAACGCAATCAGATCGTCTGCTAGGGATCTTTCTTCTTGCTACATCCTCGTAGTCACCATTGCAAGTCTCTAGTTCATGCCTGATTGTTTTTACTGTATTCAGGGAGCATTGGGCAGCAGTCGTAATATCCTTATTTTGATGGCGGGCACGAATCATCATGATACAAGTTATTCTCTTTCATGATTCAGGTGGGTTCCAGCTATCCATCCTTTCTGACATCTTGCATATGAATGAAGAAGGGTCCAAACTTTTAAATGAAGAGAAGTGTGTGTTAATACATGTAACTTACGGAAAAATATAATTAATTATAAATATGTCAAATTTATCCCGAACACCCTGTACATTCAACACATAAATTCATTTGACACGGACATATAAGATTAATTCACACTATTTAACTATCCAAACTTAAGTAGATTAACTAAACCATTTACTGCACTGACACATAACTATGACATTTAAACTTTCTTATACAATATATTAGACATGCAAAATTCTCAGGACACTTAATTACTCATAATATTAACATTAGTAAGCTTACTTTCATTATATTCTGTCATATACTAAAGTCCTAGTATTGTTTTCTTGGTCACTTCAACAGTTCAGTATTAGAATAATGATAACTAATACAGACGAATCTTAGTTAACACGAGATATATTTTACAGTACCTTTCTTTCTTGAATTTTCCATATGGGCCTCTACCTTTTTCTGATCAAACTATCTTGGTATAACCTCTCCGATAATCTGTTTCTCCTACGTTCTTTTTGGAATTGAACTTTGCTTACGCTGTCTTAAGTTATCCTTAAGTGTCTTAAGTTACGAGAGGTCTTAACCTCTCGTAACTTAGGACACACTTTGAATCATCTATATAACAGCTGTACAACTCGCAACGTGGACATCGATTTCTTTACTTCTTTCCTTTTCTTGTAGTTGACACTGGAGTTGAAACACAAAGAATATGCTTTCTTTTTTTGACTATATGGCATTCCTCACTTCTTACATAGGAAGTACGGAATCGAAATCCCGCTCACTTTCGTTTCCGTGTTGTGACGATAGAGATATAACCCCTATCTCGCCACTCAGGAAAACACCGTGAAATCCCTACGAAAGAGCTCGTGAAGAACTCTCCTGGAACAGAACCAAAAGCCAAAAAGAGTCCCTTTTTTGGGGGGGGGGTTCTAACCCTTTTATACCCTCTCTCCTAACGGCACCTTCTCCAACTTCTTTTCTCTGCCCCCCTTTTTCACTTGACTTTACCGACCAATTAGGGTGGCGTTTTTCTGCCAAACGTCATTTGATCGGCGAGCCCGTAATGATTTCTCAATCTGGGAATTGACCCTAAGCGATTTTCTGTTGTTTTTCTTGTGCTAGCCTCTAACTTAATCCCCTTTCCAAAATTTCTCTATGAATTCACTTAATATTTTAATCTCTAACCTCTCACATACCATCTCTTATGACTAATCCTTTTCTGTCTTATTTAGTTAAATTTTCTCTTTTATATCATATTACAACATTAATATATTCTTTCTTTTTGTTAGTTAGTTCAACAAACACCTTTATATTTTATATATTTTATTGGATGCAAGAATATTTCCTTTTCTTTTAATTAATTCATCTATTATCTTTTATGCAGGGTTTTTAATTTATTTATTCTTCATGTTACACCATGATAGCTGAGAATTCTACATTCTTAAGATATCAGGTGTAACACTACCCATGTGTTTAAATTCCTGCATCCTGAAGGGTGAAGAGAAATATATGACAAAGGGAAAAAAAATATCCTTCTTGTTAATATGGGAGATTTCCCATGAGCAGTATAAGGCTCAGGCAAAAAAGGTGACTGGTATGGTAAGGAAGGCAAAAGCTAATTATGAGAGAAAGCTAGCTGATGAGGTTTAAAGAAACCCTAAGAATTTCTTTTGCTATGTGGCAAGTAAAAGGAGGAATGATTATAGGATGACCTTAAAGAGTGCTGAAGGTAGGGGAGGGGTAATAACAGAACTAAATAATTGAATTAGTGAGTGAACATTTTGCAGAAGCTGGGTGGTGAAATTGCAATGCCAGTGTTATGTCGCTACTCTGCTGAATATTTGTTCTGGGCCTCGTATATAGCTTATTAGTGTGCTTTCCTGTGATCTAGGATTCAAAGCTCTCTCAGATCACGGACTCTAACAAATTTCTTTGTTCTGTGCCAGTTAGAATCATCCCTTGAATGATGCGGGCCCTTCCTGAATCCGACGTTTATCTTACTTGGCCCAAGTCAGGTAGAACGGTGTACAGGTTCAGGGATTTTGCAGTCGTGCCCTCTCCTAGCCTTACTAAATTTATTTGGATACTCTTCCCCTTTTATCACAGTTCATATGTTGGTGAGTGGCAATGTGTCATTCTCAAACACAATTCAGTGACCAGAATTTAACAAGAAACACAAAGTTTAATTTTAACAATTTTAGGATACATAGAGCATAAATCATTTAATCAGTTAATTGTTATTTCAAAACTTAAATGCTCTACATGGTAATACATGACAATTTCAAACAGGACAAAATTGCTATTTTCTAAGAATGTTATAGATAAGCATATGTTATTATCTGAACATGGATCTCTGGAGAGATTGCTAAAGTGACACATATATGCATGATGTGAAGATCACATGACATGGGTCTTCAGACTACTAGTCCAAGGTCTCTATAAGTTCCAATACCGATAAATAGCCTCAACTTCCTTTACTGATGAAAGGTCTTAGTTGCTTCCCCTTTCAACATTTAACATATTTTAGATATAGCAAAGTTTTACATTACCATTTGATGCAGTATATAGTCACACTTCGTCACCACGTGCAAGTCACGTGCAAACCCTGGTTGGACTTTACTCACTTTGTGGAGCACTCTCCCTTTTGGATCAATGCGCACTGGAACTTTGCTGTCGGTGGGAAATTTTCGCCGTGCATCTCCAGGACTTATGAACCCTTCTAGAAGGACATCACTGTTGAGGTTCCACTTGGTCTCGAGCTTCTTCATTGGTCTGCACTTAGAGGTTTTCGTCAGACTTCATCCAACCTTTCCCACTGGCACCCCCCTTTGTTCTACGGCCGACACTTCCTGTCCTCCATGCTTCGATCACATTCCTTTTTTCCCCCTTCTTCCTTCTTCACGTTCCCTTCACTCTCCCCTCTTTTGTTTCGACCACCAACTCCTATTGTACTGTAGCTTTCAGTCATGGTCATTTTGATGACGTTTCACTTGAACACGTGAGAGAGCTCCTCCCAGAGAATTGTCCACGTTTGTCTCTTTTCGAGAACCTTGCTTGTAAGGATCACTAATGAGTTTGCCAAGGTCATGACCTCAGGGCTCTTAGTCATCACTGAAGTATGCACTGTTTCACACAGCCTATTCTTGGGTTGGTCGTCAAATATGTCGCCTCACTACAAATTCATATATCCCATTTCCTTGACATATCACATACAACCTAACCTACAGTGTTTTTTTCCCTCTTTGGATAAACAGATATGCACTCATTTAATATTTACATGATACATCCCCCCCCCCTTTTTTTTTTTATTTATAGTACAATTTGCATCAGCAATACGGGTATCTTTTGATTTAGGCTCTGTTTTTGTTGGATCCCGAATGAAAGTCTGTCTAGTAATGGCAGGCCTCATTCACGATCCAACACCAGATGTGCATTGACTTATCGGAGAATGGAGGTTGAAGAAATAGAGGTGCTTAAAATATTGCACAACCTTAATACAAACATAGCCATGGGTGATGGTGTAATATTGAGGTTTGTTAATTATTTCTATGGATGTTCTGTTACTGTGTGTGTGTGTGTGTGTGTGTGTGTGCGCGCGCTTATATCTTATCTTCTTATCTCTGCTTATATGTTTCTTCAACCTAATATTCGTTTGCTATTATTTCCCTTCTTTATTGTTCTACCTTAAGTATAATTTTTCTTTCCTGGGATCTCCAGATATTTATTTGATTGAAGACTGCACCTCTAAAATTCCCCTATAGGCAAGAGAAAGTTTTTTTATACCCTAGTAGATCAATTAATCACTTATATCCTATTTTAGCCAAGGTTTGCAGTCATGGTAAAATTTACTCATAAATCACTATTAATCATTGGGATTCCAGAGTTTATTTTTGAATCAGTGCATTGCAAAAAGATTGAATCGTACAACTATTTTTATCAATAATAACCACAAATTTAATTTCTGATCAAATAATTATACATCACACTCGAAATCACAAGATTCATTTATGAAAGGTAGTTCTCAATCACTCAACTTGGTTTCTATTAAATTCTCTCACACTTACTTAGTTAGACCTTCAACAAGCACACTTTATATTACAAATATCAGCAAGCTATGCCTATAACATGAAATCGTTAGTTGCGCTTGACATTCCTAATTTAGCATCAGTCAAAATACAACATACATATTTACAAATATATCTCTCAGAATCTCATTCTTTCAAATACTTAATCACAATCCAATTTCTCACACATACTTAGACCTTCAACAAGCATACTCTATATTAAAAATATCAGCAAGTTATACCTATAACATGAAATCGTTAGTTGCGCTTAACATTCCAAATTTAGCATCAATCAAAATACAACATACATGTTTACAAATATATCTCTCAGAATCTCATTCCTTTCAAACACTTAATCACAATCCAATTACTCACACTTTTATGAGAAATGTTAACACTCTAAATACTTGTTGTTTATTATTTTAATGGTATAATAGAACACAGAAACTAAGTAAATAATTGATTTATTAACTTGATGCTGATATTTCGCTGGTATTATAACCAGCATCTTCAGAGCACAAAAACACTGTTTGTCACAATACACGAGACTAAAACAACATGGTGTACATTAACAAAATGTTTTAGTCTCGCGTATTGTGACAAATAGTGTTTTTGTGCTCTGAAGATGCTGGTTATAATACCAGCGAAATATCAGCATCAAGATAATAAATCAATTATTTACTTAGTTTCTGTGTTCTATTATACCGTTAAAATAATAAACAACATGTTCGACGAACACATAAGTCTGTCCACACTCTAAATACTATCTCCTTAAACTTAGACAATTTATCAGTTCGATAAGGAATTCCTTCTTAATTCACAAATAAATGAATATGTAGACTCACATGGGTCTCTTCCTATCTTGTATGTGTAATTCAATCATAAGTACACCTATAATTCATCAAAGAAATTTCTACAGCTCAGTATTTTCTCCAAGGGAAATTAACTGCGCTAGTGTTTCATTCATTAGCTATTACACATGTTTACGAGAAATATTAACAATCTAAATACTATCTCCTTAAACTAGACAATTTAACAGTGCGATAGGGAATTCTTTCTTAATTCGCAAACAATAAATGAATATGCAGACTCACATGGGTTGCTTCCTATCTTGTATATCTTCCGTCCTTCTGGTTCCTTATTCCGGCGCTTGAGTGGGGTTTTTCTCCTCTATTCCACATTTTGGAATTTTCCTAGAAGTGACATCGGGCACCGATGAATAGTCATAACAGCATGTGGGATATAGGGTAGGCGTACCGGTGGCTTGAACTGCCTGGCGAAGGATTTCTGCACAGGCCTGGTCGCGCTTACATGACTACAGGACCTTTACGGCAAGATTTCTCCTTAGCTATTGCCTCTGGATAGCTTTGGCTGTGACGGGAACGACATCGGTGGGTGGGTCTCTCCACCCTCCCCTCCAGGACTCGCACCTCAGGCCCTCTCTGGTGGATGGTTCACTCAGGATCAAGAAAAGGAAGCCCTTCACATCTCCAAACCAACCCTTTTATACACCAGAGTCCCTGCACCTTTGATTAAGTTTTTGGGACCCCTAGCGTCACGTGCGAGTCTTGCTAGTAGTTTAGAGAACCCTGTATAATGTTTCTCGAAAATTCGCCGACAATCTTACTTTCACCCTTTACTGCCTTAATCTTGCCTACGGGCCTTTCCCTTTGATTTGCGCCGCACCCTTTCAAAATTGACCTTGAAGGTCACCTGCGACGGGTCTTGTAAACAATCTTCAAAAGATATGCTGAATTTCTGGCGATGCTCTTGGTTTCAATACTTCTATATCCCTTCTTAAACAATGAGTGAGTTAATTCCCTTTGGGCTTATTTTGCTCTTTATACAGATGGCTTTACCTAGAAAACTAAAATATACATTTGTACAAGAAAATATTCAGGTGAATTCCTACTGTAAAAGGTCGATGTTTTTAGATAATTTATTTTGGCAACATCGAATTTTTACAATGGCATGTCGGCCTATGTATTACCGGAACATGCAGGGGAATTATCAGCTCCTCTAACCCAATCTGTCTAATTTAAGCCTTAGTAGTGGAAAGATGCCAGTGGAGTACAAAGAGAACAAAATAGGCGCATTACATAAAGGAGACTTCAAGACAGAAATAGCAAATTATAGGCCATTCAGCAACTGAGTAGTGGTATTGGAGAGATTGCTGAACGGCAGAATTCAGGACTGGGTAGATAGGAATATGATACTCTATACAGGACAACATGGTTTTATGAAGGGAAGGTCTTGCTTAGTAATTTTGCGTACTTTTTTGTAATCAAGTGACAATGGAGTTGGATAAGGGAAGGGCAATGTAAATACAGGTGATGCACAGATCCCGCAGGAAGACTTAAACAGCTTAGTAGCATGAGTAAAGGTAAATGGTGGCCAAGTGTAAGGTGGTGCACTTTGCAGAGAAATCAGAATCTGTGTACTATATTGATGAAACTGATGAGGCCAGGGACTTAGATGTGATTGTAGATAGGGAGTTGAAGTTTAGAGGGCATATTGCAAAGGGAAACAAAACAGCACATCAGATTATATGGTTGTTGAAGAACACTCTAACAAACAGGGATAGAGAGGTCATTGTTCCCTTATATCATCATTGTCAGCCATTGTCGATCCACTGCTGGACGAAGGCCTTTCCAAGATTACCCCAAAACTATCTGTCCATGGCTCTCCTTTTCCATGTCACTCCTACAAATCTGATGATATCATCAATCCACCATGATTTACGTCGGCGTTGTGATAATTTTTCCTCTCGCGGAATCCGATCCAGTACTTCTTTTGTCCATCATTGATCTTGTCTTCAAGCAATATGCCCAGCCCATTGCCACTTCAGATGTTTCACTCTTTCTATGATGTCAGAGACTTCGATTTGATTTCTTATCTATATATTCCTTTTATATGTAAGGTTTCCCTTATATATAAGGCTTTAATCAGGCCACATCTAGACAATATCTACACAGTTCTGGACTCATGAATTCTGTGGTGATGAAGAAGTTGTGGAAAGGATATATAGGCAGGTCTGAGAAATGCTTATTATGAGAATAGATTGATGGTCTGCAGGCTTCAAAAATTCTAACAGATTAAAAAGAGGTGGTATGATGGAAGCATTTAAGTTATTAAAGGGGTTTCATAGGATTGACACTGAAAACTTTTTTCTGTACATGGAAACAAGGGAGAGAACAAGGGATCACCAGTTGAAGTTGTGTAAGAGTATGGTTCACAAAGATGTTAATACTAGGTTTTTTATTGCTTGGAGCATGGTGAATGAGGTGGTTGTTAGTATTTCATCAGTGAATGAGTTTAAGAAGTATGATAGGTTGAAAGTTTATTTTTCACTTGGTTAGACTATAATAAATTTAGTTTAATCCTTTATCCAAGTGTGAGCAAACAAAGTTTGCACCTGAAAATATCTTCAGGACTGGGGTAAGGTAGTACAACACCGGGAAACTCTTAGCAAAGGTGGACCAAGCTAACATCACTCCTATCTCAGTATCTCCCATAATGCAAAACACATCTCCTTGCAGATATGTATAATTCATATTTATGAGTTTAGGGACACAAAACACACGTTTTGAAAAGATTATTTTACTGATTAATAATAAAATAATAACTTTATGTTTAGACCCCTGTATTGAGGTCATCTTCAGAAGGATACATTCAGAAGTATAAGAACAAGCTACATGCTGTTGCACTCTATACAAGTAAATTACATCTATGTTGTTAACTAATCTTTTTTCTCAGCCTGCCCTCTAGTGAAAAAAAAACAACACTTCATTAGGTCTTCTTGTATTGAGATTTTTCTTCGTGGTTGCTATGAAGGTTGTAGATGGGTCCTCCACATTCTTGGAATTGTTAGATCATCATTTTTATTCAGATTTGGATCTTGTTTGAGCATTTCACATGCTTCCTTGAATTTCCACTCGAACCAGGTTTTGGTGTGGTGTAGGGACTTGGTACCTTTCCAGTCAATTCTGTGGTATGTTTGGAGTGCGTGGTCAGAAAGGCCGGTTTTTCCAAAATGGAGATATTTTATGTGACGTTTGTTTTCATCCTTTCTGATTGGGATGGTTTGCCCTGTTTCCCCCATGTATGGTATGTTACATGTGCAATCTATTTTGTAAACTCCTGGGTGGGCTAAGTGTGGCAGGGGATCCTTGGAAGAACTGAGTAGGTGTCTTAATTTTGTCAGAGGTTTAAAGGTGGTTTGATGTTGTATTTGTGTAGTGTTCTGTCTATTTTTTCTGAAATGCCTCTAACATATGGTATAGCAATAGCATTCTTGAAATCTTTTTTGTTATTAGTGGTATCTTTGTGGAGGATCTTGTGAATGGTTTTTATACTGTATCCATTTTTTATAAAGGCATGTTTGATGGTCTCATATTCATGGTTAAGAGCTTGTTCATTTGAACAAATGGTTTGAGCTCTGTGTTTAGGGGTGCTTATGACCCCTAGTTTTTGTGTTGGGTGGTGATAAGAAGTTTTGTGTATGTACTGGCCTGTGTGTGTGTGTAGGTTTGCGGTAAAGTGAGGAGGAGAGACAGCCTGAAGGAAGATGTGTGACAAGTGTGTCTAGGAACGGAAGAGAGTTGTTTTTTTCAATTTCAGTGGTTAATTGGATGCGTTTGTGTTGTTTGTTCAGGTGGCTAAGGAATGTATCTAGTGCTTGGCGACCATGGAGCCAAATGGCGAAAATATCGTCGACGTATCCGAGCCAAATTTTGGGCTTTAGGCACGCCGATTCTAGAGCTCGTTGCTCAAAATCTTCCATATAAAAGTTCACTATTGGGGGGGAAGAGTGGTGAGCCCATGGCAGTACCCTCTTTTTTGAAGGTAAAAATTGTTTTGCCACACGAAATATCCGGAGCGGAGTACGTGGGCAAAGAGGGCCGTGATGTCGTGTGGAAATATGTTCTCTAAAAGTAGGATAGTATCATTGATTGGGACATTGGTGAAAAGGGAAGTTATGTCAAAGCTGACTAATAGATCTTGGTCATTGAGTGTCATATTTTTAATTTTGTTTATGAATTGTTGTGTATTTTTTATGTAGGAAGGGGAATGACCAACCAGTTCCTTGAGTGTGGCCGCTAATTTTTTGACTAAGTAGTAATTTGGACTGTCAATTCCTTCCACAATTGGACGTAATGGCTTGTCTGTTTTGTGTACTTTTGGCAGGCCATAAATTCTGGACATGCGGGCATACTGCGGTATTAATTTTCTGATTGTTTCTTCCGGCCACGTGTTAACTGATTTAAGTAGTTCAGTAGTTTTCTTTTTGTTATGTTGCGTGGGGTTGTAATTTACCATTTGGTAGGTGTTGTGGTCCAATACCAAATGGTTCATTTTTTTCAATGTAGGTTGTCCGATTTAAAACAACAGTGGCGTTCCCTTTATCGGCTTTAGTGATAATAATGTCAATTAGTGATAAATATATCATATCGAGAGAGGTTTAAGATCCCTCCCCGCCAATGTAGCTGACAAAATACGGATGTTAAGACCGATTGTGTATCTAGATGAAACTTGGATTGATAGTAATTTAAATTATGGAAAATGTTGGCAGTCTAAAGAAGAATGTGGAGTGCTACAAACTGGAAATGCCTCGCGGGGCATAATAATTTTGTGTGCGGGTGGAGAAATGGGTTTTTTATCGAATTCAAACTTACTATATAAAGCCAATTATCATAGGCAAATGAATTCTATCATCTTCGAAAAGTGGGCAGAAGAAAAACTGATTCCAAACCTTCCTAAAAATGCTGTTGTTATAATTGATAACGCTTCATATCACTCTATTCGATCAAACAAAGTTTCAAATTGGTCTAATAAGAAGCAAGTTCTTATGGATTGGCTCTCTGCAAATAACATCTCATTCCCCAGATATGCGAAAAATTGAATTGCTTAATTTGGCCAAAAGAAACTCGCACACAACTAAACTATTTAAATTCGACACGATGCTCAAAGAGCATGGATTTCTAGCTTTGAGGCTACCGCCATATCATTGCGATATTAATGCTATTGAGTATGTTTGAGCAGAAGTGAAAAGTTTCATTCGCCATCACAACGTAACTGGAGATATTGACATGTCGAAACTTTTTAAGCTTTCAGAACAGGCAATTGAAAGTATTACGGTTCAAAACTGGGGAAAATATTGATTTCATGTCACCTTGTTGGAAAATATATTGGGACAGAGATGGAATTATCGAAGAATTATGCGAACCTTTGGTGATCAGTTTAAGTGAAAGTGATGGCGATTTGGACACCGATTCAGATGACTCTGAAGATTAAAAGGATTTGATAATGGTATTTTTTTTCCAACCTTTTTTTGCATGAGTTTGTTAAGAGTCACAACAAGTCATATATAATTAATCGGTTTAGGACATTAAAGTGTCTTAGGTCTCTCAACTGTAAGTTTAGAATATCTAAGTTCGTTTTAAAAAATTTCTGTTTTTCTGTATAATTATTTTTATTTTATAGAAAACTTTCTTAAAAATAAACTTAGTTAAATTTTTGTTTTATGCTATACCTTTTTTAATTTTGTTAATACTCTATGTACATTTTTCCAACTTTTATACAAGCAAAATAGTTACACTTTAAAAACTACAGTGTTCGTAAAAGAAAAGCTAAATTTTCCGACCTGTAATAATAAACAAGCACATCCCAGAAGACAGATTGATTACCCTATTATCGGAATGGATTCTCCTTTTTCTAACATGCGCAGAAGTGTCGAGGACTTCTAATTGGTGGGCGAACTATATTGGGTTTTATCCTTTATTCAAGTGTTAGCAAACAAAGTTTGCACCTGAAGTACTTTCCGGACTGGGGCAACTTGTGGTAAGGGTGGTATAAATTCTCATCACTTGCCTTAGCATCTCCCATAATGCAAAGCACATCTCCTTGCAGACATGTATAATGCTATACATTAAGGGAAGGGCCACTACCCAAACAAGGAGATGAGATACTAAGGCAAGTGATGAGAACTTATGCCATTTTTACCACGAGTTGCCCCAGTCCCGAAAGTACTTCAGGTACTAACTTTATTTGCTAACACTTGGATAAAGGATAAAACACAATATATAATTAGTAGCATAGCCAAGTGAAAAAACTTCCATGAACTTATCTCTAATCCAGAGAAGACTCGACACTGAGGGACTACCCTGAGTGTCGAGTCATCAGAATTCAAGGAGAACCAGCCTACCAGTTCACAGAATATGGGGGGTTGGGTGCTGTAGCCCCCCCCCCTAGTGTGTGTGTGTGTGTGTGTGTGTGTGTGTGTATTAGGGTGCTTCCTCATTTTCAAATTTTATTTTTTTCTGTGAGGTTCCCTCTCATTTTGTTCTATATAATAAGTGAAAAATTAAGGGAAATGTTAACAAATTGCATATTAAGGGATTGCAAGTGTGTCAAAGTTTGCCTATTCGTCTCCTGAACATGTTTTAATGTCTACTCTTGAAATTTCAATCTGATTTTCTCTACATGTATTTGCTTAATCATAACAGGGCATTTTTAAAAAGTCTAAAGTCTTCAATTACATTATAAAAAGGGCAAGCACATCGGCAAGAAGCATTGCTACCTGAAAAACAACATAAATGTGGCTTATTAGACAGATGTTGACCACGTTGCCTCACTCAAAACACCCTTCCACAAAAGAAGTCATGTGGAGGATGTGAGAAAGTCTTGGAGAAAGAAAGCAAGGTAAAAAATTTTTAGAGGTGAAGAAGGCAACATGGGTTCATGATGTTCAACCCAACATGCCCTGATGGGTTGAATATCTGTGCATTCACTGTTAGGCCCTGTGTTAAAGCCTGGTTCCAAGCTCCATCTGCTGTTCAAGGAAGTAAATGAAGCAATCACAAATGCTGCACTTTGAAAATTCCTAGTGCACCTCTGGTACATTTCAGAGGAATTGACTGCATTCTCAAAAGCTTCTTTTGAGATGAAGCAAAGAATTGTAAATACTTTGAAGAATTCCAGAGAAGACAATCCAATGAAATGAGCCACATTTGCTACTGTAGACCCAGCCATAATCGTTTCTATGCAACTGAAAGACTTTGTAACATCAAACACTCTGCATTTTTCTCTATCACTGAACTTTCCACTGATTTCCTGAACAAGATGCTGCTGACTGCAATGAAGACTGCTCAGTGCATGAGAATTGTTCATGACATTGGAAAAAGAGGTGTGGCCCTGATGTGAATACAATAAACTGCACACTGAGTCCAGAAACAGTTTCTTTTGTTGGTCATAAGTGAAGGAAACAACACAGCTGAAATAGCAGCAACAAAAACCACACTTAAGAAATGAAGTTTATTGGCTCTTTATATTTAAGTAACTTATTGGGTGCACCTTTTTGACAACTCGTATAGCAGAATATATAAGTTCTTTCCGCTATACCCGTTGGTATTAATTTGGTTTAGCTACTCACTGATGAAGCCTCAATAAAGGCTGAAACCAGTCTGAGTAGTGACCTCCCACCATAATGTAATAACAGCATACATTTCCTGGGAAATGTGTTTTACATTATGGAAAATACCAAGAATAGCAATCAGAACTTTATAACCTTTGCTGCGAGTTGCCCACTTTTGTAGTACGTACTTGGACTACTTGCATTAGCTCACGCTAGTAGTCGCCGATACTTTTATAGTTTATTATACTATATTCAGTATGAAACTCTCTGATTCCAATCTTTGAGTTTCTTATTCGGTTTTAAAACAGTGGGATTTAATATCCCCTTAATTTAAATAACACTTAAGAATTTGTAATTATCTTGAGTACACTTGAGAATTTGTAAACTTTGTATTAATCTATTTGAATAATGAAGTTTCATTTTGTCATTTCCTCTATAATTGAAGTTCATGATCATTTGAAAAAATAAATGTTAAAAATTATTGATTAAATAAAATATTTAAAACATTTCATGTGGGCGCTGAAGTAGATTTTTAAAATAAATAAGCAAATTACCTCATTTTATTGGAGAAATATTAAAAACTAATCATCATGACCTCCAAATATACTCTAATTTGCCTCAGATTTTCACCAAATTTTTTTCTTATTATTACGAAAACAATGGGCTGGTGCCTCATATAAAATTCAAAACTTAAAATTTTATTATGTTTGTACATGAATGCTAGGAGTATCAGAAATAAAGAAGTAGAGTTTTTTTGCCTTGGTTAATATATATTTGGGCCTCAGATTGTAGGAATTAGTGAGACCTGGCTATCAGAAGCAGATTTACTAACTGGTATTGAATGCAAAGGGTACAGTATTTTTAGGAAGGAAAACAGGACAGGATAGGAGAGGAGGGGGCAGTGTGCTGCTAATGATATCAGATGAATCCAGTTAGAGTTGAGCCCTATGACTGCAATATACTAGTAACAGTTTTCCTTGTGGCAATGAGTTTGAAGCCATCTGATGTGAGGTGGAGTCTAACAAGATTAAATACAAAAGAGGGTGTTGATACAGACCTGGTGGAACATTTGCTAGTGATGAAGAAATGCATCACCATATAAATAAGATTGATGTGAAAAGAGTAATCATAATAGGGGAATCTGAACATTGATTGGGTAGCTATGAAATCGAATGAGAGAAATGAAAATGCATTTATTGAGCTGTTGGGAGACAACCTCCTCAAGCAGCATGTGAAAGAAGAAACTCGTGGTCAAAGACGTAACTATTCTGCCTCCAGTTGGTGACAGTGATCATGCGGTACTCACTTGGAGAGTGGCTAAGTTTTTGAATGTTCCATTCAGAAAAGGTTACATGTTGTACTACAAAGCAGGAAATTATGATCACCTGAGAGGTATACTGGGTTCTGTACCATGGGATGGTACAGAACCCAGTATACCCAGTATGTATTATTAGATGGGAAGGATATCGGAAGTGTATGTGAAGTGTTTAAAAAATACTTAAATGATATGATATCAAAATTATGCAACGTGCATTTGGTCATATGCATGAGTTGCAGTAGTACAACACATGCATATGATTTTCAATGTGCATTTTTTTCAACAATAGATTTTCAGTGTTTATTTTATTTTATTATATATATATTTTTTTTATGCTCAAGAAGAGTAGATTTTTGTCTGAGGTTGTTCAAGACACTGGTTGATGCAAATTCCTTGTATTTTCTCTTGTTTCAATTTACAAAGAGCAATATATAATTTAAACGTTATAGTAGAACAGTTTGGAATGAAAATTTCCATAGATAAAACTAAAACAATGGCATTTTGTGGACAAACTCTAGTTAGAAGTAAAATAGTTATTAACAATAAAATAGTAGAACAGATAAATACTTTCAGTTATCTTGGATGTGAAATATCATATGAAGGAGAAAAAGACAAAATTAAAAACTTCAAAATTTTTACAGATTATAGGCCTGCTAAATAGAATACTCAATCCAAATATAGTACAAAAAGAAACACTTGAAAATATACAATACTTTAGCAGTGCCCACATTATTATATGGCAGTGAAATTTGGGCAAATAAACAAACAAGATAAACAAAGAATAAAAACAAGTGAAATGAGATTTATGAGAAGAACTGCAAAATACACATTATTAGACCAAAAAAGGAATGAAGACATTTTAAAAGAACTAAAAACAAAATTAGTAGAAGAAAAACTAAACAATTATAAGCAAAAATGGATAGAACATGTAAACCGAATGGCCAACACCCAATATCCTGAACAAATACTAAAATATAAGCCATTTGGAAAGAGAAGGCAGGTTAGACCTCAAAAAAAGGATTTTGTATGGATAATGAGACCGGAACAGACCAATATAGTCTATACCCATAATTTGCATTATGATTATTATTATTATTATTATGGGTATCTCCATGGAGTCAGTAGACTCATCGTGGGAGACCCAAACTAGCAAAACAATATCTGTCATATCTCTTCTTGAATTCATTTACAGACGAAGAGCTCACAACTAAGTCAGGCAATGAATTCCACTCGTTCACCACCCTCCAGGCAAAAAACCTTGTTCTGACACCTTTGTTAACCACACTCTTCTTTAATTTCCAGAGATGACTTCTTGTTCTTCCATCACTATCACACAGCTGAAACATTTCCCCTGCATCAATCCTATAAAAACCTTTCAGTAATTTAAATGTTTCTATCATATCACCTTTTCTTTGCCTATCAACCAATCTCTGCAATCCACAAGTTCTCAATCTATCGATGTAGGGGGCATTTTTTATATCACTCACCAATTAATCACTCTTCTCTGAACCCTCTCCACAGCCTCCTCATCTCCAAGGAATCCAGGTGACCAGACCTGAGCACAGTAATCCAAATGTGGAAGTATCAATGCTTTATAAAGGGGAATAATAACCTCTTTATTTCTGGATGTCAGTTGTGTTCCTCAACAACCAAGTAATCCTATGTGCAATCTTGGACACCTTAGCAATGTGTCCTCTGAACTTCATCTCCTTATCTACCAACACCCCTAAGTCCCTAGCCTCATCAATCTCTTGGAGTACCTTTCCATCAATGTAGTGCACAGCTGGTATTCTTTTAATCCCAAAATGCATGACTTTATACTTTTCCACATTGAACTGACATCCATTATCTTTTGCCCATTTTACCAGCTTATTTAAATCATCCTGCAAACTTTCAACATCAGCTTGATTTTTTATTGTGCTACACAACTTTGCATCATCAGCAAACAACTGAATATCTCCCTTTAAGCCATTTCCTATATCATTTATATACAAATTAAACAACATTGGCCCAAGCACAGAGCCCTGCAGCATACCCGGTCACCTGCCTCATTCTGGACTCGGCTCCTCCATACACCACCTTATGGTATCTCTCCCTGAGCCATTCTCCTATCCATATCACCAATTTAATATCCATTCCCATCTGCTCCAATTTGCGTAACAGTGTTCTATGGGGTATCCTGTCCAAAGCCTTAGCAAAATCCAGAAGTACCACTGCGTAGCCTGCTCCTTTGTCCAAGTCAGATGTTATTCTATTATGAATAGTTAATAGATTGCTAAGGCAGGATCTACCTTTAACAAAACCATGTTGGCCTCTATAGAGCATCATATCCTGATCCACCCATTCTTGAATTTTGTCTTTAACCAACTTTTCCAATACTTTTACCACAATGATGATGATGATATAATTTTAAAATGTTTGTACCCTCTGAATGGTTTGAGTGAAACAGAAATAGAGGTGGCTCGACAAATATATCTGTCGCAGATTTACCAAATTTAAACAAAATTGGTTAATTGGTTGAACCAGTGTGGAAATGGAGAGAGAGAGAGAGATACACTTACATATTTTGCAAAATGCACCTTAATAGGTATGGCTGGACCCTTGTGAATAAATACAGTAATATATATATATACTGAAATTTAAGAATATATTAAGCTTTTATCTAAACATCATATTAAATAGTATGAGGGAGATGTGTAAATACAACCCAGAAACATATATTGCATATTAAATAAAAACAAATTTTTTGATAATGTGGGAAATGTTTATGGATAAAGCGCGCACGCACGCACACACACACACAGAGAGAGAGCATGGATATTACCTTGTTCTTAGTTTAACAAGGTTATACCCCCACTAAGTGTTATGGAATAATAAAGCACACATCACCTGTTAGTGAGGGTTTTTTTTTTTATATTTAATTATGCACTGAATTTTAAGTTTTATTTCACATATTTGAAATCTGCTTTTATTACATTTATTTTCTAATAATCTAAAATATATGGTATTATTTTACTACTTAGTCCCAGGTTGTGGTAGCTTCCTTTTTAAGACTTCTAAGGCCACTCACCTGCTTTGCTCCATATTTATAAGAAAAGTTTTTCCGGCTTCCTGCTGTCATTTTTCTGGGACATCCATTGTGTTCACAAAGTGGAACATTTAAAGAATGTAGTTTCCTCTTAAAGTGGTTTCTCTGCTATTGTTTTAAACCCTAGGAAATTTGCTAAGCCACATTTCATGCTGAAAGGGAAAGGATTTTTTAATTTTACATTATGGTTGTAAAAATTTTATTATAGAGAATAATCAGTTTGATTATTAGCACTGTGTTTTTTTTTTATTATTTAGAAATGGAAAACTTCTACTTTTCATTAAACTGTTTAAACTAAAAATATTTGGTCATTTTATAATTAAAATACAAACTTATTTAATACTGACTATTTACAAACAAACTTACATCATAGCCTACCAGTTTTGCCAGCAAACTGTCTGGCTTTTTCAAGGCGTTTATGGAAAGACATAAAAACTAGTAAATGCAAATTGAAAGGAACATAAAAAACGTTGTAAACCAACTAGTAGCTAAGGTTACACATTCGCGTGACAGAGAGGACTTATTGTTCTTATTCATTATCACGCATGCGTGTTTGTTGTAAACGTGTAATGTGATTACTGGCTAGCTGTAGTTCAGATTGATTTAGAGAGAGGATCAGGTTTTTTTCACGAACTGTTTAGGATTGCACCCTGATTTCTGTTGAGGTTTCCACCGGTTATTAACACTATTGTGGCTTCTTTGAATAAACGATGTCTGTAGTCGTCATCCAGATATGGCATGGAGCTGTTTTGCCACTCTCTCGTGTGGTTAGACGTACAGAAATGATGTGCTAAGCCGGAAGAGATACTTCTGTTGTGGTTTACATCACCAACATGTTCTTTTTGTCCGATTTCTAAACTCCGTGAAGTTTGTCCGATGTAGGCAAGACCACAGGAGCAAGGAATGTAATATACTCCTGGATATTTGTAGAAAGGCACCTTATCTTTTGGGTCAGTCTGTCGTCATAGTTCCTAAAGCTTTATTGGCTTTAGAATGTTACCACTCTGAATAATGTACTCCTCTTCTATTTTCACATACTACTTTTATCTTACACTAACAGAATGTTACTGTTCAAATGGGCAAATCAGCAATATGCTCTTCATAATATACCTTCTAGGCATACAAGTATATGAAGAAGAATATGAAGGAAAATTTAAAGAATACAAAGAGTATATTCTTTAAAACAAAAAGGGAATTAACATAACTATATAAAGAAAGACAAACCTGGAGGAAGAGAAAGAGAATTTTCATTTGTGTCAAGAGGAATAATCGCCGTCCTGTTTTATCATATTGCCATCATGGAATTCTGAGAGTATCAAATTTTGTGCCTGAATAATATTCATATTACATGTTTCCTGTTTTGGGATCTGATGTAGTAAACACTTTTGTTTGTAATAGAATAATAATCACATAAAATCCTGATAGGAGTATGAGGTTCAATATTAAGAGCCTGGAATTCTTTGATGGGGGGAGAAAGCTTGATCCTAGAACATGACACTCTTAAAGAGATTATAACTGTTTTTTTCCGTGTATAAGACGATACTTTTTCCTAAAATTTTCGACCAAAAATTGGGGGTTGTCTTATGCACAGGGGTAACTGGTTGAGAGACCCACGGTTGCCGTGGCAAAAGCGCAGGTGCCTTTTCTCTGCAAACAGGCTTCCGCTAATCACTACCCTTTGTTAACTATGTCAATTGACATCATTAATGGCTAATTCTGAATAAACCAGTCAGAACTCTGAAAGCATTCATACATCTGCAACTCGTTGCCAGAGTAAGTTAATGCATTAACAATATTTTGAGCACTAGCCCATAAAAATGTCCGAAAATAAAAAATGATTGTCATATGCTTCAAAATTCAAGTTGCCCAGAACTGAGAGTGATGCATAATTTCTTAGTATGTATCTTAAAAATATTACCTAATTACTAAATATACTTTGAATATTTAAAAAAATTATCGAATGTGTTCTGTTTTATGTTTAAAATATTGATTTCTTAATTTTGGGTTTGAAAAAGTAGGGTTTGTCTTATACATGGGGGGGGGCGCTTCTCATGTATGAAAAATTATGGTAGCTTAGTTCTGATTTTGAGTTTAGCTCTTTTCTACGTCACAGATGATGATGATGTATAAGAGGACTGCAAGTTTTAATCCTGTATACCCACAATGAGTCTGTTGACTCCATGGAGGTTACCAAATAATAATATATTTCTTCTTGAGGTATTTCTTGTTTGCACCAGGATATATATATATATATATATATATAGCTGATTTGTATTAATTCCTTGAACTTGTCTCTTATGTCAGTATTTGATTTTTTTGGACAGTGTTGTTATTCTTCCATTTGATATTGTTAATTAGTCTGGAGGACATGTGTTCTGATAATCTCCAGAGTTATGTTGGAAGTATATTTTTTAATGTTGCTTGCATTTGATAGCTGTTCCTGTGACCCAAAACATTTCAATTTGCAAAAAACATTGTTGACCACCCCCACCCCCAAATGTGTGAATAATTGTAATTTTTCACTGTACTCTATACAGTGAAAAATTTCTCTGTACTCCAGCAAGAATTTTAGGGAGGATTATTCAAAATTAGTAGCATACAAGAAAAGATGCTGTGTAGAGTGAAAGGGGGTAATCCTAATTTTTTTAAAGAAAATCCCGGTATTGTTTGATAATAAATCTGTTGTCAGTGATGGGTGAAATGAGATTTTTTTTTTTTTTTTTTTTTTGTAAGAAAAAGATGGGCTGTTTAGCCCTAACCTGTTCTTAAACATTGATCATCTTATACTCTTTTCTTATATACATGGCTTCCTTTTTTATTGTCTTATTAGACTAATTCCTCATCTAGATATTTGTTTCTTCTTTAGCATCTTAGCACTCTCTTTATATTCTCAATAATCATCCTCACAATTTCCTGATGCACAGAAAAATTATGGTATGCACATGATACTGTGATTGTAGTACATAATTAACTTTATGTTATTGCTTGTTTTCTTTGAACATTTTTTCCAAATTAATCTCTAATTTCTGGTTTTGAGTATTGTCAAATCCTACATTTTGGTTCTCTAAGTGCATAAAATCACCTACATTTGTAATCCCCCCCCCTCCTCCTTTTTTTTTTTTACCATCTTGGCATCAACAACTGTTTTGCTAAACCATTCGTCTTCCATTCTGTTTACATTAACTCTGTTTGAGCATTTTTGAATGCTGCATTAAAAATTAACTCTCACGATCCATAAGTTGAAATTGGTTTGAACACTGTCTTGTATATTGCTAGTTTAATTTTTGGCTAATTTCACTCTTATTTATTATTATTATTATTATTATTATTACAGGCAACTCCGGGGAGTCATTAGACTCATCGAGGGAGGCCCCAAATCATTTTCATCACAACTATTCGACATTCATACAGTATCTATCATACCTCGCCTTAAACTCATTCACTGTCACAGCATCCACCACAGACTCAGGGAGCGCATTCCACTCATTCACTATAAAAGTAAAGAACCCAGCTCTAACACCTTTACTAACCACACTTTTGCCCAGTTTCCATGGATGTCCCCTAGTCCTCCCACAACCAGCCCTGTTCTCAAAAATATCTTCTGAATTAATTTTATAGAAACCCTTCAGTAATTTGAATGTCTCAATCATATCTCCCCTCCTCTGCCTATCAACCAATTTTTGCAACCCACAAATCCTCAACCTGTTCTCATACGGTTTTTTTATATAAATGTATATTTCATATACATTTATTCAAAAGTCTCTCCCATACCAGATTTGCTTATTCTTTTACCTATTTCCATACTTAATTTGCCATCTTTAATAGAAATGGTGTTGAAATAGGTGAAATATTTTGCGTGTTCTCTAGATTCTACATTGATATTTCTGCAGCTGATATTTTACACTTTCTTGCCTGTTTTCACTGTTTGCATTTAGATTTTCATTCCAAATTTTATAGCAGTTATTCATTTTATTTAAAGACTGCTAAAGATTTACAGTGAATGTATGTAGAAGTATGACATCAACTGTCTAAAGAAAGTAAAGAACTAAAATAAATTGCTGCTGGATGGGAAGAATATTGACAATGCACAAGAAGCATTTTAAAAAAAATACTTAAAATGATGCAATATCAGAATGTGTCCCAAGAGTACGAAGAATAAATAAGATAGGAATCAAATGGATGTGTGATCTTATTAAGCAAGAGATTCGTAAGAAAATTCAAAGGATGATGTGGAAGGATTACTGCGTGCATAAGGATGATGTCTTTTATGAAAATTATAAGCAGCAGGCTAGAATAGTCACAACTCTTGTACCAAAAGCTAAATCAGCATATGAAAATACACTGACTTTGCAAGGTTAAAGACAACCCACAAGAATTCTATTGACATGCTGCAAGTAAAAGAAAGAATGAAAATGAAAGAATAACCTTTTTGAATTCAGATGGTGTGAGGGTGACAGATGCAGAAGAGGTTGAACTGAAGACTGCCCATTTCACTAAAAGCTATCAACCTGGTGTCTGCAACATTGAGTTCGCTACCTACCTCTTCATTGGATGAATAAACTCAGTTGTATGAAGACAACTCAGTGTTTCCTAATAAGAGCTATTGCACAAACTGAATAAGAATTCATCAACAGGTGCTAAAAGTGTGTTCAGCTGAACTGGTTATTCCTTTGATTAGGCTATAAAATTTCAGTCTCAGAACAGGGAAGATTCTGCAGGAATGAAAAGAATATATAGTAATTCCATTGCACAAGGGTAGTGCAAAGACCGATGTATCCAACTGTTGACCAATCAGAAAGGATGAGAGGACATCCTTGAAAGCTGAGAATGAATGCCACTAAGAATGGGGTGAGATCTAGATTTTTCTCTCATAGAATGATGCATGCTCAGAATGGATTGCCATTAGATGTTGTGTGCACAAACAGTGTGAATGAACTCAAGAATAATAATAATAATTATTATTTTATTCAGGCCTCCATGGAGTCAAGAGACTCATCATGGGAGGTCGTTTTTAGGAAACAAAGTTTATCATACCACCCCTTGAACTCATTGACTATCCCTGCTCTACCACGCTCTCAAGCAATGCATTTCACGGTTCAACCACATTCCACACAAAGAAACCACCCCTCACCCTCTTGCTCACAGCTTCCTTTCGTAACTTCCAGGGATGGCCCCTTGTTGATCTCCCTCAATGAGTCCCTTACTTCCTGGAGGTTTCTCTTAATAATAATAATAATAATAATAATAACAGTATCTCAAATTTTGATGTCTGTCAGGTTTCATGATAACTGTGATAACTGCTTTCTTTAGTAACATGATCCAAATAAGTAATGAATAACAGTGGAAATATTATGCAGCCCTTGTGGTACATAAGTAGGCTGTTTATTACTATTTATAATCTTCCATATGCACCATATAATTTGTAGTCTTTTGAAGAATATTTAATTTTATAATTTTTTAGTCATTCCATGTGAAATCATCAAATTAATAATTTAAACTGAAACTGCAGTTTGTTAACCTGATGAAAGTAATTTCGTTACTCTATCCTGTAAATGGAAGAAAAGATTTTTTTTTTTTTTTGATTAATGGTGGTGACACTTTTTATTCAGTAGATCCACAAAATTTTTATAATCTTAGAGGGTTTTTAACATTAATAACTTATTTCCATGTTGTCCAATTTCTGATTTTTTATTGCCATTTTAATGCTAAAGGTGTGTACTTTTTGATCACTACTTTGAATTTTCAAACAAAGTAGCACATAACCAAAAAGCTTGTGTGGTTTTCAGTAGAGTTTGCTGCAATAACTTTCTTTTTTTTTTTGTAGTGGTTTGCAGAGTGCAATTTTTTGTGTGTGTTATAAGGCACAGATATGCACCAATCAATTGGTGTGTACTCTTTTTCTGAGACTTTGAACACTTTTAAAATGTCAGTTGAACCTGGTGTAATTTGGGATTGTTTGCTTTATGAATTTAACTTGGTTCGAAGACTTCAAAACTGTCCCCTAAAATATGTGTGGCATTTGGAAAAGATGCTGTAGCAGAACATACTGCACAGAAATGGTTTAAAAATTTGTTTCTGGTGATGTGAATCACTTGAAGATGCACTATGTTCAGGAATAATCTCCATTATTGATAATGAAGAATTATGTGCTTCTGTTGAAAACAATTCCACATTAACATGTCAAGAACTTTCACAGATGTTTAATATTAGTGGTAAACAATTTGTTTACACTGTTCATTATCACTTGCATCAACTGGGAAAATCATGGAAGTTAAGCAAATGGATCCCACATGCATTATCAGATGACAATAAACTTCAAAGGCTATCAATTTTTTCTTCTTTCACATCATAGAAATAAGCTGTTTTTGGATTACTTGCTCACTTGTGATGAAAAATGAATCTTGTACTCTAACAGGAAGCAAACTTATCATTGGTTGTCACCAGACGATCCAGTACTGCACAATTCAAAAGCACTGCTTCATCCCCAGAAGACTATGCTTTGTGTGGTGTACTGGAGCTGGTATTATCCACTATGAGTTTCTTGCTGCAGGCTAAGCAATTACAGCTGAAATCTACTCGATGCAACTCAAGCAATGTTCAGGATGCATTATTTCAGAAACTGCCAGGACTAATGAATCGGAAGAAAGTGCTATATTCTTGCTGGAGAATGCAAACCTCATACTGCGAAACTTACCTGTGAGAAGATTTGTACTTCAGGATGGGAGATACTCCCTCATCCTCCATATTCTTCTGACATTTCTCCAAGTGATTATCACCTTTATTTGTTAAGGGTCACATGTGAAATAGACAGTTCCACAATAAAACAAGAGAATGGAGGTTGCTAGGGTTAGTCTTTCTAACGACAAAATGCTTCATATAAAAGCGGAATTTATAAACTTGTATCTTGTTGGGAAAGCATTGTAGATTATGAAGGTGCTTATTTTAATGAATAAGAAATTTTATGAAAATTTCTGCAGCTTTTAAATTTTTATTATGAAAAACAGCGCAAACTCTTTTGGTTATCTGATAATTTTTATCAAGATAGTGGCCACCAGCTTTAAATATTCTGAGTTTCTTTTTCTCATATTGCACTCTACCCTGTGGGCCCAAGTAGAATTCACAAGTCTGATTTTTCATTTATACGTGTAGTGGAATATGTATGCCTAAAATCACCTTGATTGAATTGTCCCTTCCGTGAAAAAAATTGCCTCAAAAATTTTTAAAAAATTAAAAATAGCTTATTGTGAAGCCGAAAAATGTAATGTATGTGTGTGGTGTGGAGGAGGAGGACTAAATAAAAATTTCAGGTTTTTATGAGAGTTGCTCCTGATAGGTGGCTATAAATCAAAATTCAGCCTATTCTGTTATTTTCATCCCTTCACCTTGGACATCCTTTTGAAAATGAAGAAAACGTTCCCCCCCCCCCCCTCAGGATCATGAGTGGGTCACATGACAGTAGCAAATGAGAGAGTAAAAAAATGAATGAATGCTTAAAAAGGAAAAAAAGCCCTCCAAAACCATAAAAATTCTGTGGATCTGCTAAATAAAAATCGTCATCATAATTCATGAATTCCAGGAAAAACTTAAAAAATATTTTTCTTTTTTCCTTCTGTCTAAAGGATATAGTGACAAATAACTAGCTTCAAAAGATATATTTCGGTGATTACACCGCATTTTTTATTATTCTGTTATACAAAATACTGAAATAAAAGTTCCTGACAAGTTTCGTAAATCGTAGGATTTACATCTTCAGGGGGTAAATTGTATAACTTAAAGTTTAAACAAGAGAATTAATAAATACAAATCATAACCGTCTGGCTATTCATAAACTCAAATAACATAATGCAGATATAAGACGTTATTCGTGTTGAACAATACTGGACGATGTCACGTGTTCTTGTTCTCGTTCATACAGTCCGAGATCAGATTGAGGTAGATTTTTTATTAGAGCTGACCACACTTGATGGAGAATTAAATCTTGATTTTTATTGCATTGGGTTGGGATTTTCAGCATATTAGCAGCTTCTTTAAATTTTCTTATATAACTGTTTTCTATGTATGACATCATCGTTTTTTGCTAGAGTACATCGTGTTCAGTGGAAGTGGTATGGAAAGCAAGATCCATTTTTTGTTTTCTCTTTTGTATTGTACGTCTCTTTGGTGTTCAGCCATGCATATTTCTCCAGATCTTCCTGTCTGTCCTACGTAGCAAATCCCGCAAGAGCAATAGATTTTATAGACTCCTGGTTTTTTAAGAGGATGATGAGGTGGTTTTGGTGGATGTAGGAATCTTGAGATTTTTTCCATAGGAAGGAAGGTTACTTTTATGTTGTGTTTGTTCATTAATTTGGCTAGCTTATCTGTAACATTTTTCATATAAGGAAGCGAGATTGCGTTTTTGTAATCCTGTTTTTTTGTGTTGTTATTTTTTTTTTTTTTACGCTTGCCCTAAAATGTTAAAGGATGACAAAAATATTATCATAATCAATGCGGATAAAGGCAATGCAACTGTCATTTTAAATGCTACAGAATATGATAACAAAAAAAAGTCTCCTGGAAGATACAAACACCTACAAACCCTTAGACAGAGACCCGACTTGGCATGCACACAAAAAAAATGATCTAATAAAAAAAAGTGCCTCTCTGGATGGAAGAACTTAAAAAATACTTACAATCAAAACATCCTTTGATACCAGAATATATGGTGTTCCAAAGATCCATAAGACAGATATACCTTTAAGACCAATAGTAGATGGAAGAGATTCACCAACTTCCAACTTGGCGAAATACCTCATCAACATGATCTCACAACATATAGGAAAAACATCTTCCTTCATAAAAAATAGTAAACATTGCATAGAAAAAGTGAAAGATATACATATCGGTCCAACAGACATGTTAGCAAGTCTAGACATTATCAGCCTTGTTTATAAACATCCCTAGACGAGAAATTTTGAATCTCCTAGAAGACCTCTTCCCTCTGGACATCTTAAATCTTTTTAAACATTGTAAAAACAATACTTTTTTTCACCTATCAAGACAGAATCTGGGAACAAAAAGGATTGGCCATGGGTTCATCATTATCACTGGTATTAGCAAACCTATTTATGGAAAAATTTGAAAGCAGTGCTCTTAAGAATTACCATAAAAAACCAAAAATATGGCTACGCTATGTGGATGATATTTTCATCATATTCAATGGAACAACAGATGAACTTATCAATTTCAAAGATTATCTCAACAATTTGCACAACACCATAAAATTCACTTTAGAACAAGAAGAAAATGGAAAACTTCCTTTTCTGGATATTCTATATAGAAGTTAATGAAGAAAGTAAACTCTCCTTCTCAGTATATAGGAAGCCGACAAACACTGGAAGATTTCTAAATGCAACCTCACACCACCATCCTTCACACAAAAAAAAAAAAATAAGCTTAATTAAAACTCTTCGAGACAGAGCATACAATATCTCCAGCACACAAGAAAGATGTAATGAAGAACTAAAATACTTAACACAAATCCTCCAACAGAATGGGTATGAAACAAAAACCATCAAGAGAATCCTTAAAATGCCTCCAACTAACAACACAAAAAAACAGGATTACAAAAACGCAATCTCACTTCCTTATATGAGAAATGCTACAGATAAGCTAGCCAAATTAATGAACAAACACAACATAAAAGTAACCTTCCTTCCTATGGAAAAAATCTCAAGATTCCTACATCCACCGAAACCACTTCATCATCCTCTTAAAAAACCAGGAGTCTATAAAATCTATTGCTCTTGCGGGATTTGCTACGTAGGACAGACAGGAAGATCTGGAGAAATGCGCATGGCTGAACACCAAAGAGATGTACAATACAAAAGAGAAAACAAAAAACGGGTCTTGCTTTCCATACCACTTCCACTAGACACGATGTACTCTGGCAAAAAATGACGATGTCATACATAGAAAACGACAGTTATATAAGAAAATTTAAAGAAGCTGCTAATATGCTGAAAAACCCAACCCAATGCAATAAAAATCAAGATTTAATTCTCCATCAAGTGTGGTCAGCTCTAATAAAAAAATCTACCTCAATCTGAGCTTGGACTGTATGAACAAGAACACGTGACATCGTCCAGTATTGTTCAACGCGAATAACGTTTTATATCTGCATTCTGTTATTTGAGTTTATGAATAGCCAGACAGTTATGATTTGTATTTATTAATTCTCTTGTTTAAACTTTAAGTTATACAATTTACTCCCTGAAGATGTAAATCCTGCGATTTACGAAACTTGTCGGGAACTATTATTTTAGTATTTTGTATAACAGAATAATAAAAAATGTGGTGTAATCACTGAAATATATCTTTTGAACCAATTAGCCACAGAAGTCTATGCCTGCAAATAACTAGCTTTCATCAAAATCAAAAATATATGTAGTTTCACTCCCATGATGATTTCACTTGAAATTACCCTTTCGTGTTTATTAGAATATGACTATCATGAGGTAAAGGCGGTATTATCTAGACCAGGGTTTCTCAAGCTTTTTTTACGACGGAACACCTTAGTTATTTTGTAATGTATTATTAATAATTAATTGGTAATTTAGCTGATTTTTTATTATTAATTAATAATTAATTAAACATCAATTAAACCATCATTAAATTAATTTGTGCTGATTTTCATTCATATATCCTATTCTGATCACCAAAAATTTATATTATAAGTACTTATAAGTGAATGCAGACTTTTTTTCCTGTGTGCTGGTAGTTTTCCCCTCCTTTTGTACATCCTGGAAATCTTTGTAGGCTTGAGGTGGATGACTCACTATCTGTTCCGTCACAAACACCTTCAATAAGAGATTTCTTAATACCAAAATTAAACAAAGTGCCTTGTCTCTTATTCATATTAGAATTGAAATCTATATTCATATTACTTTTAAAAAAATCACGGCACTCTGGTTTCAGAACCAGCACTTACACACTGCAATACGAACTTGCGAAGAAGTATTTAGTATTAATAGATTTGAGAACTGGATGCAGACTGCCTTAATCTTCAATTTCAGTGGAAAAATTTTCTTTATACTTCCTTGCTGATTGGTCACTGACATTTCCAAATGTTATTTCGTTCAGGTTTGAGAACACGCCGTCCGTTGTTGTAATTGGCTTGCAGGCAATTTTTATGATCGGTCATAAACGGAGGTATTCTCTTTCCCGATTGTTGAAAGATTTCGATGTGTGAAAATTAACGATAATTCATGAATATTTCCATTTTTAAAAATGTGCCACTTGGTCACTGACATTTACTACATGGATGTCATTTCCTTCAGTTTTGAGAACAGACTATATGCCACCCATTGTTATAATCTGCTTGCAGGCAATTTTTATGACTGGTCATAAACAGTGGTATCCCTTTCCCAAATGTTGAAAGGTTTCGATGTGTGAAAATTAGCGATACACAAGATGTTATTAGGCATTCTGGGTCTGAGCTTTTCGACATATTCACGAATATTATTTTCCTCAGAATATTTCCACTTTATAGTGGAAATATTCTGAGGAAAATAATATTCGTGAATAAATATTTTATAATATTTATTCATGAAAAATGCTAGAAATCTAAAATGACAAATTCCAGAACTTCTCGCATAACACTGGTGTTCCACAGAACACAGTTTGAGAAACCCTGCTCTAGACAGCTCTCAAAATTAAACTCTGCTAATAAAGTTAAAATAATTATTACTTCATTCTATTATCAAAGTGCATGTATATGTAGCCTGTGGAAATGATTTGCTTCCATAGCACTAGATTGCCAGAAGAAAGACTATTTTATAAGTTTGATTACAGTTGATGAATAAGAGGAACTTTTTCTAGTCCTTTTTTCTAAAACATTTTCCGAGTTAATCGATGTTTGGCACAGACAAGTAAGGTTTTCCCCATCCTGGAAATTTGAGTTTTTAACTCCATAACTGAAAATTGAATGCAGAATTTACACTCTTTCTGACAACAATATACATATAGTAGTTTAGGGTTAGAGACCTCGAGAATAGCAGCATTTGTCTTCTGTGCTTTCCTCCATATGTTTGTGAAAATTGTTGATAGCTGTCAGTGGAGATTGGCTGCCATCAGTCTTTAACTTTTTACTCTCCCTTTGGAGAGTAAAAAGTGTTAGTGGATTTTTTTTTAAAATATATATTAAAGCGTGATATAATTTTTTCTCATAGTGCACAATTAATTTTTTGAATACGTCCTACTGTAAACAGATGGATCAGATGTTGCTAGTCTATTGGAGTGACATTTATTAATAAATGTAGAAATAATGAACAAGATTCATGGACTGTTTATGATGAAATTACATTTTTTTAACCTAAAATTCATTGTCAAATGCTAAGAAGCAATTGCATTTGAACCATTAGGCAGTTGATCTAACTTGAAGTTGCACATACTTTTTCTGCTTTGCAGTGGAGGATAAATTACCTTCCAAATCCATCACGATAAAATTTGAGTTTAATGTAGGCAATAATACACCCCCCCACACACACATCCTATCTCTGTCATAGTGATATATTTATCAATGTCATTTCATTTCTTATGTTTCAGAAGGTGGATCCAGAATTAATTTTCACAAAGCAGGAAAGGATTGGCAAAGGCTCATTTGGAGAAGTGTTCAAAGGAATTGATAATAGGACTCAGCAAGTAGTAGCAATAAAAATAATAGATTTAGAGGAAGCAGAAGATGAAATTGAAGACATTCAACAAGAAATTATGGTGCTGTCGCAATGTGATAGTCCTTTTGTAACCAAATACTTTGGTTCCTACCTCAAGGTAATTTTCAAAAACTGATATTTAAAAAAACTCATCCTTCAGTTACATTTTTTTTTTTATTGGGCTAATCTATTAATTGTCTTGAAATTAACACATTACTTAATATGACATCCAGAAAATGCCAGATTATGATTTTTTTTTTTTTAAAAGATAGCTGTAACAAAGTATTTACAGTAGAGCTAAGCAATCAGAGGCCTCCTGAGTACCTATTTTTTTGGCCTTCATTTTACAATGAAGGCAAAAAATAAAGGTACGGAGAAGAATAAAATTCAACCTATACTAAGCATTTCTGGTGAATTTATCACAAACTTTCAGTTAAAGAGGGAACCAGTGACCCCCACTGAAAAGATACAATACAAAATATTGTATCTTTTCAGTGGGGGTCACCGGTTATGTTGTATTATATAACTAAACTATTTCACTTGTATTTCATTCTGAATCTCACAAATTCTTATCTTTGTATAAAACTAAGAGAACAAAGGGAAATTCAGAGTCAGCTGATTATGGTTGTGCTGTAACATGCAACTGCATGTGCAATAGGTTCACAACATAACACTATTAAGAACTTATGGGATGGGAAGGATTATATACAAATGGTCAATAAATTTACTGCTTCTCTCTATATCAAGATGAAAACTGCAAAATCTGCTTCAGATGTGAGATGTACTTCTCAGGATATATATATCAAGAGTTTATTAGGAAGTTTTATTTCATTACCACTTATTCAAAATCTGCTTGGCTACTGCACTGTATTCTCTAATACATCTTGCTGCTGTCATAATTACTGTTCAGCTAAAAAGCATTTCAGAACATCTGAATTTCTAATTTAATCAAATAATTTTTTTTTAATCTTAAGTTCCTGATAGAGTTATAGATTCAATCTAATACATGAACAGTTATACTAAAAAAAAAAAAAAAAACATTGTTGCAGCATCAGTTGCATTTGAATTTTCCCATCATTCTCCTAATTTTAAGCAGTAAAAGTTTTTCTACTTGGTTATACTATTATTATTATTTAGGTCTCCAAGGAGTCAAAAGATTCAACGCGAGAGGTCCTTCCTAGGAAACACAAATCTATCGACTCAATGTGGGAGGTCCCTCCCAGGAGACGCAAAGTCTATCATACCACTCCTTAAACTCATTAACCGTTCAGGCAATGTATTCCACTGTTCAACCACCCTCCATGCAAAGAAACCACTCCTTGCCCTCTTGCTTACAGGTTCCTTTCGTAACTTCCAGGGATGGCCCCTTGTCATCACTCCTTCCCGCTGTTCAACCAAGCAAAAGAACTCCCCAGTGTCAACCCTGTAACCACCTCTCAACAGTTTAAAAGTCTCAATCATATCACCTCTCCTTCTTCTATCCACCAAACTCTGCAGTCCACATTCCCTCAGCTGATCCTCATAACTAACATTGTCAAGTCCTGAAACCATCTTTGTTATCCGCCTCTGTTCCCTTTCCACAGTTATTTTATCCCCTTCAAATCCTGGGGACCAAATCTGAGAACAAATAGTCTAAGTCTGGTCTGATCAGGGTCTTATACAACAGAATGATAACTCTTTTATCTCTGCAGGTCAGCGTCCTTCTCATTATTGCAGCAATCCTTTGTGTTACCTTCACCACCTTTCCAATATGTCCCTTGAATTTCAGGTTTCTATCAATCATCAACCCCAGATCTCCTGTCTCCCCTACTTCCTCCAGTATATCTCCTCCAGTGGAGTATGCAGCTTCCCATGAATGTGTCCCAAACCTGAAGACCTTACATTTTGCTGCATTAAACTGAAACCCCCATTCATTTGCCGATCTGTCTAGCTTATTCAAATCCTCTTGCATGACTACCACATCTACACTATTACTAATAATGAAACTTCCCAGGTTCACATCATCCGCAAACAACTGCACATCCCCCCTGCAATCCACTGACAATGTCATTGATATAAAGGTTAAACAATATAGGTCCCAGTACTGAGCCCTGTGGGACCCCATTTGTAACCCTCTGCATCCTTGAAACTTCCCCACCATACACAACTCTCTGATACCTATCGGACAGCCAATCCTGAATCCAGTTGACCAACCTGACATTCAAACCCATCTGCTGCAACTTAAATATCAGCTTATCATGTGGCACCCAGTTATATGCCTTCGCTAACTCTAAGAAAATGGCAGTATATGCCTTTCCCTCATCTACTGCTCCTGTAACTTTATTATAAAAGGCTAGCATATTACTAAAACAAGAGCGTCCCCCTCACAAATCCATGTTGACTCTCACAGATAACATTACCCTCATATTCCCAATGTTGTATACGTTCCCTAATTAGTTTCTCCAAGAACTTAACAACTTACTGATGACACACAAACTGGCCTATAATTAGACACTTCCAGTCTGTTACCACCCTTATGCAACGGCACTATCTTACCTTCCTTCCATTCCCTGGGCACCTTTCCTGTAGCCAGACTTCATTGAAAAGCCAGGTCAAAGGAGCTGTCAGTTGCTTAGCACATTGTCTCAAAATTCGTGGTGAAATACCATCCATTCCCACAGCTTTACTGACATCCAGAGTACTCAGTATTTGGAACACGTTCTCCTCCTGCACCTCGAACCTGCCCTATCCCTCTAGTATTAAAATTTACTCCAGGATGAAATACACCAATAAAGTGTTCATTGAACAATTCCTCTATGTTTTCTGCATCAGTCACTCTATTCCTATTTTTATCCTACAATGTTATTCTTCCTACTGGCCACATACCTAAAAAAAAAAAATTCCCTAGGATTTTCTTTGGATCTTAGGGCCAGTCTCTTCTCATATTCCAGTTTCACCTTCCTTACCATACTAGTCACTCTCCTGGCCTGTGTCTTATATTCTTCATGTATCTGCTCTTTACCTATCTCTTTATATCTCTTCTATAGCCTCTTTTTCACATGCAGCTCCTGTTTAATATTGTTTGTCATCCACTTTACAGCAAATTGTGTCCTTTTCTTCACTTGTGGAATGCAGCTTACTATTGCTGCTAACAAATATTCCTTCACAATTTTCCAAGCACTAATGATATCCCAGCCTTCTGATTCCTCCCTCCATGAAACTTCCCCAAGTTGATGTCTAAGACTATATTCATCTTCCAAGTCAAAAACCACATAGTCACTCTCTCCAACTGGTGGGAGAGAGATGTCATCTCACTTATTATCGGCTCTTCTGATGCTATGAATAAATCCAAAACTCTTGAACCTCTTGTTCCCTCTATTACATGTTGCCTAAGATATTTGTCCCTCAAGAATTCTAGAAATTCCATTCCCTTATTGCTACATGCATCTTCCTCTCCCCAATTTATACTGCTGTAGTTAAAATCTCCCATAACAGTTATTCTTCTTGCACTTGCCAAGCTCAACTGTCTAAACACCCCACCCTCTGTGCTCCTTGGTTTGTAGCAACACCCCACTAAACATCCCGTCTTGCCTCTCTACCTCACACGATATGCTTTCAAAATCATTAGTGTCACTGCCTTCCAAAGCCTCCACTCTTAAGAGGACATAAATCATCACTTATCATAAGCAGTACTCCACCACCATGCTTTTTCTTTCTATCCTGCTGAAAAATGCTGTACCCTGCTACTTCTATTCCTGTTATTATATCTTCTTCTGTCAACCACATCTCAGTGATCCCAATAATCGTTGGCCAGGCTGATGCCAAGTGCCACCGATTACTCTCCTTTATTCTGGATACTCCTGGCATTAGTATAAAGCATAAAAATGCCATTGTTTCTATACCCAGCATTATCCCCTCTAGACTCCACTGGGCTCACCGCTACCTGATGTTGTCTCCCTTCTCCTAAGTACCCTTTCCCACAAGAGACCACCCCTGCTACCATCTATCTTGGGCATTCTAGTTTCCCTGCATTGACATACTGACTCGTTCAGAACAGCAATCTCTCCAGATGCCTATGTCCTTCCTCATTCAAATGCAAGCGGTCTCTTGCATACAATTCCTCTCTGTCCTCAAACACTGTCCAAGCATCCACATATTCCAATCCTCTCTTCTGACACATTCTGTCCAAGCATCCACATATTCCAATCCTCTCTTCTGACACATTCTAGCTATTATGTTATCCAGTATGATTCAATATGACTGCTCTTCTGCTCAGCTCGTCACAGTCAATCCTAGGCAACATGCACACTATCTTTCCTCTCTGCGTCTTCTTTCGTACTATCTCAAGCAAGAATCTCATATCTCTCGCTGCCCAATTTACATTACCTCTCAAGTCATTTGTTCCTACCATCAGAATCATCTCATCCACCGTTTCACTTCTCTTAATTGCCATAGCCACACTTTCTATTGTTCCTCCAGGCAAACACTCCTCACGCATCCTGTCTTGCACACCACGGATCATTGAGTCACCGTACATTACACCTCTTACTATTCCCTCTCTCCTACTGTTTCCATTCTCTTCTTGTCCATCATTCCCATACCTCTCTCATTCCCTCTCTTCCACTTATCCTGTTCTCTCCTCTTCTATCGTTCACATACCTCTCTCATTCCATCTCTTCTACTGTTCCCATTCTCTTCTATCATTCCCACACCCCTCTCTCTCTCTCTCTCTCTCTCTCTTATTCCCTGTCTTTTACTGTTTATACTCCTATTCTATCATACCCAAACCCCTCTCTCATTCCATCTCTCCTACTGCTTCTATACTCCTCTTCTATCATTCCCAAACCCCTCTCTCATTCCCTCTCTCCTACTGCTTCTATTCTCTCCTCTTCTATCATTCTCAAAGCTTTCTCTCACTCCTACTCTTATTCACCTTGCATATATTTCTTCCATTCTCCTAATCTCATCTTTCATACTTCTCATCTCGTTCACAAGATATTCCACCTCCTCTTTCAGCTCATCTATCCCTTTCTGCAAGTTAGTCACTCTTATTCACCATTCTTTTACCCAATCAAAACCATCTCCGTAAACTTCAGTCATTCAAGCCTTCTACACTCCCGACTCTTGTTTTCTCATTCATACTTCGCTCGTCATTCTCTTCTATCACACTACTCGTCTCCCGTTTGTCATTCTCTCCTATCACACTATTTGTCTCCCGACATTCATTTCCCTTCCCTGAAGCAACTAGGTCAGTTATCGATATATCCAATTCATTAATTTCATCCCACTGTCTGCAGTTTGCACATATATGCACTCCCCCCTTCTCTCCGGGTGAGAGAAGGGGGGGAGTGCCTATATCCAACTCCTGGGAAGGATACATGCCGCAATCATGCATACCACAAAGTTCTTTATTATATTACATATAATAGAGTTCTTAAATGGCGGAGGACTTGGTGACACGCCATTTATGATTGCAGTTGCGTCTGCCATCATTCCTTACTGCCAAGTACGTAACTACTAAACTAATCACCAAAAATTATATATGAACACCGTGTCACAGATATAGATGCGAGTTACTTTTGCTGTTATGTAGTACTTGCCTGCACTTGTCTTTGTATTAAGTTCCCAAGAAGATGACAACGTGACGTTGCCAAAATATCGGAAAGTATATATTAAAGTTTATTTAATTTATATTTCTAGTGTACGCTGTCAATTCCTTAATTATTAGTTATCATGTTTAACCAGCATATAAGCCTCTCTACAAGAATTATATAAACAATGACATATCCAACAAAAATATATTTTTATTTAATTCAGGTATTTCACGTAAGTTAAAAAAAACATAAACTATGAAACAAATACATTGTATAAAATTATAAAAAATTATAAATTATACGTAAACTTCATTGCATACGTAAATGTTTTAGGCAAAATAAAATAAAATGCATATTTTAATCGTCATCACTCCCTTCAAAACTAACATTTCGTAGATGTTCTTTACGAGTGGCCAGACATCGTCATCACTTGAAATCTCTTGGATATCACTTGTATAATTCTCATTGTATACTTAAGCTGATTTAGTTATCAAGAAGTCAGTAATAAGACCTTGCTTACCACTATGCTGCAATTTTTTATTATGTTCATAATACGGAGCTAAAAAAATATCCAATTGTCTCGTGAATATTCCGGAACGCTCCATTGAGAGATCATTATCCATAAAATAACTTTCTTGCCACGTTCAATCCTTCTGTTAATTTCTTTAAACTGAATTCTTGAACGAATTCATCGCAATCAGAATCTTCAGCAAAACTTTCCCTGCCATTTGGTTCGATGTCATCTATTAATTGTACCAATTCCTTCTCATTTAAATCTATTTCCCCATCGATTAATTCACTAATTTCATTTTCAACCTTCAACCATATCGAAAAAGCACTCTAAGTGGCTATTACTATAAAAATAATTTTTTTACATAAAAAAAAAAAAAAATTACATATTGTGTGTAACTCACCAAAAAATAAAGTGCTCAGCTTGAGATTAACACACGATTTTTAATGCACTTTCCTGGCAGAAAACGAAGACAATTTTCAACAATAAATATTTTATATGGTAAGCAATTGACATACATGCATGCCAAAGGGTATTTCCCCTAATATAAATTCGCTACTTATAACTACATGCGCAATACGGGCAGACGCAAATTTGACGAAGATAAAATTTGATTTTTAAGTCGTTCGGTGAAAAATATATGAAAAGATAAAGGTTACTACAGTTTGTAGACCATCTTATATGGAAACCGTGTTGTATAAGTACCACATTCAACAAGGATTACTACAATTTATAGACAGCGTTGTATAAGTACTGCATTATACGAGGGTTACCTGTACCTTAAATTTAAGCTTATATATTGGAGTTGTACATCTATCAGACATTTTGTATTTTATATAAACATTGATATTGTATATCTGCATAGTTTAACAAATTCCAGCGGCTCCTCTTTCACTTTTAACTTTTTCAAGGGATAATATGGAAAGAGAAATACATCAGTCACTGATAACCCAGTTTTTTTCCCTGAGAAGTATTTATAGTTAAAGAAAATAAGAAAGAAAGACTGTAAGAAATTTATTGTTATTATTATTATTATTATTATTATTACTATTACTGTCATTAAGAGAGACCTCAAAGGAGGCAGGGACTCATTGAGGGAGGCCACATATTATCAGCACCAGCTGTCATAACTGTTCCTGAACTCATTCACACTATTTGCACTCACTTCTAATGGCAGTCCATTCCAATTACACGCCACTCTATGAGAGAAAAATCAAGCTCTCATCCCCTTCTTCTCTGTTCAATCTCAGCTTCCAAGGATCCCCTTTTGTCCTCCCCCCCCCCACTCTCCATAAAATGAAAAATTCCATCAACTGAAATCCTGTATGACCCTTTCAGAAGTTTGTAAGTGTCAATCATATCACCCCCTCTTTCTCTTGTTTGCTAGTGCCTGCAGTCTACAAATTCTCAATCTGTCTTCATAATCTATATTCCACAATCCTGATATCATCTTTAATACTCTCCCTTGCACTTTCTCCACTTTATCAGAATAGCCACAGAAACCTGGAGACTGAACCTGTGCAAAATAACCTATGCCTGTTGTTATCAAGGCTTTTTAAAGAGGCAAAATAGCTTCCTTATATTTACATGTCAAGATTTGTTTCATTATTAAAATTATCCTGTATTTACACCTTTTGCAAATACAACTTTGTATCATCCTCATGCACCTGAGTTTCTTCATCCAGTGAAGAGGTTGCCATGAGCTCAGTATTGCATATACCAGGTTGATAAAAAGGCATTAGAGAAGAAAAAGAGGAGGATAAATACAAAGCAATAAACCTTCAACAGCTCAAAATGTCAAAGCATTTTTATTCATGGATTGTTTCCCACAAAATTCCTGTAGAATTCGTGTTATCATTATCACTTACATTTGACAGTATCTTGTAACAATAAAGGAAAGTCATTTTTGTTACAACTAGTTAGTGAAGAATAATATATGTACTAGCACATGACATAACATAAGCATCAGTTCATATTGCTGAGTGCAGATGGCATGCAAGTGACAGATGCTGTCATATGATAATGATAGCATGATTTTGAATTATATATGGTCAGTGATATAAAATAACTGTTTTTGCAGAACTTTTGTGCAAAACAATCCATGAAAAAGTGAGCTGTTGAAGGTGTATTGTTTTATATTTATTCCCCAAAAGGTAGTATGCAGAGTTTTTTTAGTCCTAACATTTGAAAATCACAAGGCAAACAGTCTCCACCATTAGCTATCTTTAATAATGGAGCATATCATTATTGATGATTTTAGAGGTAATGGGGGAGGTGGGGAGAGTATAGCAGCCAACTCTCATAATCCTAAATCTTAACCCTTCTATTGTTATCTGAAAATGTTTTGGGTCTATAGTCAGCCTTTCTGAGATGTAGTTCATCATCATCATCAAATTCCTGCCATGTACCCTCAAGGGGTGTACAGGATATGATAGTACTACATGAAAAAAATTACATCATTATTAATTTCCTATCTACAATTTTCCTCCAAATCAGTCTGTTACTTGTCAACACTCCAACATTATCAGATCTTATATTTCTATCGTCTAAGGCACTTTGTACCGTATCAATCCACCTATATCTTGGTCTTTCTCTGGGTCGTTTTGCTGCCAACCTGGCAGAGAACACTTGTTTTGCTAATTTTTCCTCACCCATTCTGTTTAAGTGACCATACCTCCTGAGATTAGCTCTGCTAACGCATTCCTGGATGCTGACAATGTCAAGTTCTTTCCTAATATCCTCGTTTTTAATATGATACTGCCATTGATGCCATCTGTTCATGCCTATCATCTTTCTCAGGACTCTCATATCTGTGGTCTCTAGTCTTTGGTCAAGTGTTTTACTTCTGACCCAGCTCTCAGATCCATAAGTTAAAACTGGTTTGAACACTGTCTTGTATACAGCTAATTTAGTGTTCCGACTAATTTCTTTCTTATTCCATATGAATTTATTCAGTTGACTTCCCACCATACCAGCTTTGCTGATTCTGTTGTCTATTTCTATATTTAATTTACCATCTTCAGTAAAAATTGTTCCTAAATAGCTGAAATGTTTTACTTGTTCCACAGGTTCTCCATTCACAAGACAGTTGACATTTTCAATGATTCTGCCTATTTTCATTGTCTTTGTCTTTTTATTGCTGACCTTCATACCATATCTATTACAACAGCTATTCAATTTAGTCAGAGAATCTTGCAGACTTGTAGCAGATTTATTTAGAAGTATAACATCATCCGCATAAAGCAAAGAGCTGACATTAACATCTCCAATTTTGATATCATGTTTAATACCACTTTCCTTCATAATGTGATCCATATAGATAATGAATAACAGAGGGGATAATGTACATCCTTGTCTCACACCAGATTTAACATTAAACCATCTTCCTGTACTTCCTTCAATTCTAACTGCTGACTTACAACTCAAATAAAGACTAAGTATTGCTTGATATAATGCCCCATTGACACCATATAACTGCAGCGTATTGATTAGCTTCTCTCTTGGCACCTTGTCATATGCCTTTTCCAAATCGACAAAACTTAAATACAGATCTTTGTTTTATTCCCATGCTTTCTCGACTATTTGTCGTAAAGTGAAGATCTGATCCTGACAGCCTCTATTTGGCCTGAATCCAGCTTGTTCTTCACCAAGCTTTTCTTCCACAATTCTTCTCAACCGTTTCTCAAGTATACTTGCATAGATCTTGCCAGGAACACTCAGTAGGGAAATACCTCTGTAATTCTCACATTCAGTTTTATTTCCCTTTTTTATATATGGGTACTATGAGAGCTCTACTCCAATCAACCGGAATTCGTCCCTCTGTCCAGGCTTTCTGAACTATGCAGTGCAGCCACTGTAAGACTCTTATACCACCATACTTCAGCATTTCTGGTCGAATATCATCTACTCCTGCTGCCTTTCCACATTTCAAGCCTTCGATGGCTTTTTCCACTTCAAGTATGGATATGTATTCCTGACTGCATGCCTGGTCAGTGTTTTTTACCACTGTGCTGTCATCACTGCTTGTTTCATTTAGCAGTTTTTCAAAGTAATTACTCCATACTTCAAGGATATCTTTTTCTCCCATTTTCATGTCACCTTTATCATCTCTAATTCCTTTTATAGCACTCTTTCCTCAATTCTTAAGCTTCTACAACAACCTCCAGAATATTTTGCCACCTTCTTGATATTTATTTTCTATATTCTTGCCAAAGTCCTCCCATGACTTTTGTTTAGCTAGTTTTACACAGTGCTTAGCATTCTTGCATTTGTCTCTATATTCTCTAAGAGCACAAGCTGACTTATTTGACAGGAACTTTTGGTATGCTTTCTTCTTTTCCTTCACTGCCTCTTTAACTTCCTTAGTTTCCAGGAGGAATAACCTAACTGACCTGTGTTAAAAATCAACTAACTTGAGAACCAGTTGGGATGGGGGAAAGGCTTTGAAAAAGTTCCTTTACTCACTGACTAAAATTGAATGCTATATACATAATGCTAGACTGTCAGAAGAAAGTCACTGATGTTCTGACAGTCTAACATCATGTACCAGAAACATGCCATATAACATTACACAGGAATTATTATTATTATTATGTGACATCTCGAGGGAGAGTGTGCCAACAGCATCAAATGATTAAACCCCTTCCAACCACTAGCTGCACTCAAACTTGCTGAACTTTTTGCGTGAGCCATTAGTAGCAGAGGCTCTACCAATTGACCAACCTTAGCTGGCTTGTATTGGAATGTTTGTATTTATTGACCAAATTTTTTAAATTTACTTTTATTTTTTGTACACTACTTGATAATGATCTTGGAACTGCTATTTACTTTTGACACAACAGGCTATCAGATATCTGTTGACGTTTGTCATCCTACTGGTAAGAGCCTTCATATAGTTGACTCTTGTTATAACAGAGACATGGGTACCACAAGAATAGTATGTTATAGTGAATAATGAGTTTAATTTAATATAGCATTATGCTAAGAGGATAGTGGTTGGGACTTTATTTAGTAATTTGTCATTATGATGTTGTTTGCTCTAGAGGCAAACACTATTACTCTAACCCTAACATACTATAATGATATAATCATGTAGGAGAGGCATTCTGAAAGTAATGCCTACATTGCTATATGTCCACACTCAAAAGGGATGTATTAGTGAAATAAAAAGCAAAACAGTGCATAGTCTTTAATTCCTTAACATAATCTCCCTACCTTTCAATGCATTTTCTCCACTGTGTAACAAATTTCTTGAAGCTGTAAACCTCTTCATCTTGTTTACTAGAATCATTATCTTTTGCTTTGACTTGTTTGTCATTTTCAAAATGAATGCCTTTTAGAAGTACCTTCAGTGTAGGAAATAACCAGTGGTATGATGGAGTTAAGTCTGGGATGTAAGGATTTTCTGTTATGAAGTAACAGAAAATCCCAAACTTTTGGGAGATTCTCATTTTATGTAAACATCAAAAATAGTTTCAGTATTATTTATTAATATATTAATTTATAGCACATAGCAACTGTTTTTAATTGATAAACCAATTGTTGTATGTACCTTGTATTCCCATTTCTTTAATTTGCTTGTTTCTACCCACTGATGATGGTGATGTACTGTTATTTTCAGTATGCAATATCTGTATTTTCATTTCATTAAAGTTAATTACTATGGTTATCATGTAATTTGTTGTTTTATAGTTATGCAACAGATACCTTTAAAGATTGATCTTTATTGTAGCCTATTTCGGTAATGATTTGGTTGATTTATGCTGATCCAATTTTCTCTGATTAATTGTTTAGCTTTCTGCATATAGAAATGACTAGTTGTGGTTTTGGCTGCTCGTTTCATGATTAGTCATTAATGTTAAGTCTGCCATTGCTTTTTATGCCTGGCAACGTTCATTACTCACATTTCAGTGCTTTATCACAAAAACATGTGATTAGTACTGAATTTCACTTGCTTGTACATTTTCTTGTGTTGAAAATTCGATTACTGTATGCTGGCTTACACACCTCAACAAACTTGTGAAAAGCTTGTTTATTGTGTATGCAATAACACAAGAAAGGCAACCATGATTGTACTCTACTTGTATATATATATTAAACTGTAGGGAGAAATGAAGAAACAAAAAAGACTGGGCAGACATGTTTGAAGGTCATACATACTCCAAATGCTGTGTATGTGTTTTCACAGGTGAATTACCTTCAGAATATCTCTCATATTAATACATATGAAGTTGGCTTGTACAGAAGGTAACAAGCTTTTAAAATCTCAAAAATGGTTAAGGCTGCTTTAGCTAACTGCATTTCTAGCCTATTTCATAGCATGAATGCTCTCTAAAAGAAATTTACTAGAGCAAACCTTTAACTATAACAAACTATTCCTTTGATCCTTAGAAGTAGGTTATAGTGAAAGTTGATTATATAAAGTGCTTTTTTTTTTAAATTTTTAAATTTAATTCTAGTATTTCATAATGCATTTACTGCACAATGGACTTCCAGGGGACTGCTGTTGAACATGTAGTGTACACTAAATACAACTGTCAACTAAACACTACTTTGACTTTATGAACAAATATATTTGTTAATCCATTGCCTATTAGTCTTTTTAAAGTAGACTGTTGTTGAGATACTTGTTTTTTATAAGGTTGTGAATAGCCTTCATAAATCTCAGAGAAGTTGAGATATAAAGCATACTTTTACATTGCATATTTTAAAGATGTTAACAGTGTTTATTTTAGACCTGAAGTGGCTATCACCATTTAATTCTCAGGGCAAGGGTACCGGTTTGAGTTATACCCTTTGAGGACATGCCGAGGTTGGCTGCCAGTTAGTTTACAGTACCGAACCAGATGGTAATGCATTTTAGGAGGCTTCCTGATAAATTAGCAAGTAATCTCACTGCCAGATCGTGCCTGGACGAAAGCTGTGTAATGGGCGTGGGGGGGGGAATCACTGTCAAGTCCACATTCAAGTCTATTTTCTCCCACTGCACATTCTCCTCTTTTTCTCTTCGTCTTTTGAAGCATTAAATATAAAATTAAGCCTAAATAAGTATATTGCCTCTTCGATTAAACTTAAAAATTAGTATATTACCTCTTCTATTAAACCCTCTCTTCTATTCTAAATAAGTATATTGCCTCTTCGATTAAACTTAAAAATGAACCTCCCTCCAAAATTCATCCCCAAAAACCTTAAACTCAAGAACCTCACAAAAAAAAAAGAAAAAAAAAAACCCTTTCATATCCACTTTACTGGCATTTGTGGTATCAACAATAACTTAAATGATGTTCATCATGACCTTCACACATCCAAATCTGATTGAATCCCAAATTTCTGCTGTGTCAGGCAGTCCATCTTAATTGTCCAAATTACACCCTCTATGATTCCTTCCGTCATATGGTTTCTATCATTTCACCCACTGTCTTCCTGATTTAATAAAAAAACTGCTCTTGTTGACAGCAAATCGTATTCATAGTTTTGCTAATGATAGCACTTTCCACTCATCCTATTCATATGGCAAGCCTTGCAGTGCACAAACCATTATTGTTTAGATTAGAATGGTTGATCAAAATTTCATAGACCTCCTTAAATATGCATTCGTACCAAGTTTTGATGCAATGTAAGGAACAAGTTGCTTTCCAATCAGTTTGGTGTATTGTGTTAAGAGCCTGATCAGAGATGTCACTTTACCAGAATTTTTAAATTTAATGCGTCATTTGTGTTCTTTCTCCAGATTGAATCTTTCATCCTGTTTCACCATTATAAAGTAAGTTACAGGTGTACTGGATTTGATAAACCCCATAATGGATTGGGGTGGAAGATCTCTGTAGGTGTTGAATCTGTTTTTCAGTTTTCTAGGGAATTTAAAGGTAGCATTCAGGCTGTAATTATGTAGCATTCTATTTATTTTATCTGATTTCCCTTTAATGTATGGAATGGCTACAATACTACAGTTTTGTTGTAATCTATTTTATTTTTAGGTGTAATTTTATAAAGAATTTTATTGATGGTAAAAATCCAAAGAATATGGATGTTACACATTCAGTTCACACAACTTTTTCTTCAAGTTCTCCAGCAAGTCCTCATTCCAGGACTCGAAGCAATAATTTTATAAGAAAGAAGACTGCCTTATTTCTTATATTGGCCACCACTGTCAGTACTGTTGGTTTCCAGTACCTTTATTTCAAATATTGTGCTAACAAAGTATTCGAAACAAAACTACTCTGACTAAAGAGAATTAAATAAATTTAGTTTAGTATTCTCTCTCTCTCTCTCTCTCTCTCTCTCACACACACACATTCTCTCTCTCTCCTAAAATATTTTTCTACATTTCCATTATGGGTTGTCACAACATCGGACCATTTCAGGGGGACAAAGCATTTCTAACACAAAATAACTTCTTTCTGAATTGAATGAAATATATTGAAATTTTTTATTTTGGATCTCAAGTAAAATTTGTTTAGTCATCTTAATTTTAGTTTAAACAGACTGCTAGGCAGAATGATATAAAATTATGTTATTTATGATGATAAAAGAATAAACTACAGAATTCATAATCCACTGCTGCAGCAGCAGTGTGTGTTACGTTGCTGCTGCAATGTAATAGCAAAATGCATCCTTTTTTTTATATTGTTTTGGATTATTTTTTTTTATGTAATATGGTCTATAATTAGGATTTCTCAATGTTTTTTATTTTTTTACTTTTCTTTTAGGGTACAAAATTATGGATAATCATGGAATATTTAGGTGGTGGTTCAGCTCTCGATTTAATGAAAGCCGGCCAATTTGAGGAAATGCATATAGCAATCATTTTAAGAGAAGTATTAAAAGGCTTAGACTACCTCCATTCTGAGCGAAAGTTGCATCGCGACATTAAAGGTAAAATCAAAACCACATGTAACTTTAAGAACATGTTTAGTTTTAAAGTAATATGTGTAGTAGACATACTCTATTTTTAATAATGTCTGACACATGATACAGAAAAGCAGATTTTAACTCCAACATATTCATACTTTTACAAGGACATTATCAGGGAGAGAATAGAAGATCAGTTGACAACATTCAAAACATCAATCAAAAGGGTTTTTTCTACATAAGTGGTTCGGTTTTTAAACCGAACCACTTATGTAGAAAAATCGGATCTACTAGTCTTGGACAATAACACATACCAACTTGTTAACTACAACCCAACCAATAGAATAAAAAAGAAAACAGAGACACTACTTATGTCAATTACCACATGGTCCAAAGATACGGTCAAAAAACTTTTTCTGAATTACGCTCGTTCCCCAAGAATTTACGGGCTACCAAAAATACACAAAGAAAACACGTCACTCCAGCCTATAGTCGAAGGGATCGATAGCCCGAATTATCACTTAGCCAAGAAATTAGTGGCAACACTCGAGGAGTTGGTAGGTCATTCCCCCTCCTATATCAAAAACACACAACACTTCATAAACATCATCAAAGACATTACATTAGATAAAGATGATTTATTAGTCAGTTTTGACATCTCTGCCCTCTTTACGAATGTCCCAATCAATGACACAATCCTTCTTTTAACAGAACAAATTCGCTCCAGATATCACGGCGCTCTTTGCACGTGTATTGCGTTCTGGTTATTTTGTATGGCAAAACGCTTTCTACCTACAAAAAGAAGGCACAGCCATGGGCTCGCCATTATCCCCCCCCATTGCTAACTTTTTTATGGAACATTTTGAGGAACTTGCTTTAGATTCCTCTCCTTTAAAACCCAAAGTCTGGCTTGGATACGTTGACGATGTTTTCGCGATCTGGTCCCATGGCTGCCAGACAGTAGACACATTCCTTAGCCACCTAAACAAAACAACACAAACACATACAGTTCACAATTGAGATTGAAAAACAAAACATACTTCTGTTTCTAGATACACTAGTCACATGTCTTCCTTCTGGCAATCTTTCCTTCACTGTTTACCAGAAACTGATACATACTGGCCAATATATACACATAAACTCCTACCACCACCCAACACTAAAACTAGGTGTCATTAATACTCTAAATAACAGGGCTCTGAAGATCTGCTCCAGTGAACAGGCACTGAAAGACGAATTTAAAGTTATCAGCAATACTTTTCAAAAAAAATGGGTACAGTCAAAACACTGTTAACAAAATTCTCTTCAAGACCTCAATAAAAAACAAAGACAAACTAGACTACAATAAAACTATAACCATTCCTTACATCAAAGGGACATCAGATAAAATAAACAGAATACTACAAAAATACAACCTCAAAGCCACCTTTAAACCTCCTGCAAAATTAAAAAGCTTACTCAACTCCAAAGACCCACTCCCTCCGCTGACCCACCCTGGAGTGTACTGTATTTATTGCACCTGTAACATACCATATATAGGAGAAACAGGACGCACAATTCCTATCAGACAAAAACAACATAAACGACATATTAAATATAATAATTATGGTGAAGCTGGCCATTCTGATCATGCCCTTGAACACCTTGTATAGAATTGACTGGAAAAGCACTAGTTGTCTACATCACACCAAAACATGGTATGAACACTAAGTTAAGAAGCCTGTGAGATTATTATCAACCACCCCCAATCTGAACAATAATGATGGTCTAAAAATCCCAAACATATGGAAGGCATTAATTCAATTCACGGAACCTTCCTCTCTAAGAACAACTATGAACAGGACTGTAGAAAATCCACGATTCTAAATCAAAAATAACAATTGTATTGCTAAAAATAGGACATCATGTTACTGAAAGAAAACTATCTGTAAGAAAGAATGTTTATTCATGTTATCATAAATAGAATTTAGCTTGATGTAGTTTATAAAAAACTTTTTTTCCACTAGAGGTCATGCCAGTAGAATAACTTGTGATCAATTCATTGTTTCTCTAGTTTACTGTAAGTAATGTAATTAGCTTGTCCTGTATATTTATATATGCTCCAGATGATGATCTTGATATGAAGATCGAAACGTCGGGATATTAAAAGTTATAACACGGTTGTAAAGTCCATAATTTCTAAAATGAATACCTTAAAGATCAGAACAAATAGCATTTGTTCTTTGCAAGTATAATCTACACACTTCCTTCAATCCAGTTGGAAACTATTTTCTTTTCTGTTGTCCAAGATAATTTAACACCTCTTTCCTTACCTGGAAAGAGGTGTTAAAGTATACTGTTTATGTGCCAAGTATACTGTTTATGTCGACTTTTGCTATTTTGGACAGGCAGGTCATTCTGTTTCAATTCATCAGGATTGCTTCAAATTCTTGGAAACCGATAAGTCTGACCTTGCTTAACATGCCTTTGAAACCAGACATACAGTTCTTTGAAATCATTCCAAGATGCTTCGTTCCAGTCCATTTAAATTTGATTGTGTGTTTCTTGAACCTTGTGAAACTTTATCACAAGACATTATCAAAATCTGAACCACTCTGATTGCATGCCTATCTCAAAGTTTTGGGATGTAATTGCTATTAGTTGTTTATAATTTTTGTAGTAAGGAATAAGTTATATCCTTACATTTGAATTAAAGAATTAACTATTGTTGCTCTCGAACTCTAATAATGTATATTCTCCTATATTCAACTGTAGAGCCTCTGTAATGACTCTACTTGAGCAGGAGACACTTAATTGATATCAATTAAGTATCTCCTGTATATAAGTATCAATTAAGTATATAAACCAGCTATTGGCTCCCACTGACGAGACCTCAATAAAGATCGAAATCGGTCTGGGTAGTTGCCCTTCCCTTAATGCATAGCATTATACATGTCTGCAAGGAGATGTGCTTTGCATTATGGGAGATACTAAGACAAGTGATGAGAGCTTAGTCCACCTTTACCACGAGTTGCCTCAGTCCTGAAGATATTTCAGGCGCAAACTTTGTTTGCTTATAGTTGGATAAAGGATTAAACTAAATTTATTATAGTCTAACTCAGTGGCGTATTTAGGTATTTGCCTCCCCTAGGCCTGCAGAAAGTGCCACCCCTCATGACCTGCCTATGGGCAGGTTACTTTAAGAAGAAAGTAACATCACGTTACTTTCTTCTGGTTGGTGTCATTTTCAATTTCAGACAAAGTGGAAATTATTTCCGTCCATCCCTCACGAAGACTCCAACAGGTATCGTCACAAGCTGACCAACGAGTAGGCGAAGGACGTTTGATTACTTTTGCAAACGTTTTCAAGTGCTTCCTTAGAACACTCCACCAATGTGTTGAAGATGTGAAAAATACGTATAGTTTCTGAAGGACATCAAAAATGCAGAAGAGTATGGACAGGATTCTTTATCTTTTCATAATCTTTTTTCATTTATCTTTTCATAGTGCGTAACTATACATTTTGCAACAGTAACAACAACCATTATCTTCCACCCAAAATGCCAATTTATTTTATTATTATTGCATAGGCTCCTCCATGGAGTCCTAAGACTCATCATGGGAGACACAAACTATCAACATAATTATCTCTCATCTGTCTATCGAGATCTATCATATCTCTCATTGAAACCATTAACAAAGCACTTACAACTGACTCAGACAAATGCATTCCATTCATTTACTATCACTTTCCGAGCAAAAAATCTAGTTCTCGCACCCTTGCTAACCACACTCTCACTCAACTTCCTGTTCTTCTCTATCTAGCCAAATGATGAAACATTTCCCCTACATCAATCCTATAAAATCCTTTAAGTAACTTAAATGTTTCTATTATATCCCCTCCTTTTTTCCCTATCAACCAACTTTTGCAATCCATAAACCCTCAATCTGTCCTCATAGGGAGCATTGCACAGGCCACTGACCATCTTGGTCACTCACTTCTGGATCCTCTCCACTACTTCCTCTTTCCCGAGAAATCCAGGTGACCAGACCTGAGTACAGTAATCCAGATGGTCATATAAAGAGGAATGATAACTCCCTTATCTCTGCTTGTTGGAAGTTTTTCCCACTTGGTTAGACTATAATAAATTTAGTTATCTCCCATAATGCAAATTATGGGAGATACTAAGACAAGGAGTGATGAGAGCTTGGTCCACCTTTACCACGAGTTGCCTCAGTCCTGAAGATACTTCAGGTGCAAACTTTGTTTGCTTACACTTGGATGAAGGATTAAACTAAATTTATTACTTATCTCTGCTTGTTAGTCCTCATTAGTGTGTTCTTCAATAACCAAGTAATCCTGTGAGCTGCTCTGGCTACGTTAGCAATTATGCCCTCTAAACTTCAACTCTCTTGTCTACTACTATCCACCACCACCACATCCCTGGCTTCATCATTTTTGTGGAGTTCCTTCAATGTGGTACATACCTTGTACCTTTATATCCCAAAATGCATAACTTGAATTTTTCTGCATAAAATTGACATCTATTATGTTTTACCCATACTATCAGCATATTCAAATTATCCTGCAAACTTTTTACATCACCTTGATTAACTATTCTCTACCCAACTTTGCATCATCAGCAAACAACTGAATATTTCCCTTCAAATTATTTCCTGTATCATTGATGTACAAATTAAACAGTAGTGGTCCAAGCACAGAGCCCTTGTGGCACATCACTAGTCGCCTGGATTCTGCTCCTCCATAAACTACTTTTTGGTATCTGCCCATCTACCCTTTTATCCATATCACCAATTTCATATCCATCCTTATTCTTCATGATATCTACATCAACCTTTATCAACAATTGCCTAGTTTTGCATTATCAGCAAACAACTGAATACTCCTATCCCTCTTAAATCATTTCCTATATCATTAATATAGAGATTAAGGAGTAGTGATCCTATTACAGAGCCTTAAGGCACTCCACTGTTCACCTCATTCTCTTGGATTCCATCCCACCATATACTGCTCTCTGGTATCTGTCTGTCAGCCACCCTCCACCCTTGCCCCTAGTTTCTTATCCATTCCCATTTGCTCCAAATTTTGTAATAATTTTCCATGTCGTATCCTGTCAGATGCCTTTGCAAAGTCCAGTAGTATCATGGTGTAGCCATTTCCTTTATCTAATTCTGCTGCTACTCTGTTATAAAATTTGAATAAATTATTAAAGCAGGATGTACCTTTTAGAAAACTGTGTTGTCCACTATAGATTATCATTTTCCTATCTACCAATTTCTGGATTGTACCTTTGACTAACTTTATATAATAATCACCTTTATGTAATGGAACTATCTTACCCTCTTTCCATCCTCTTGGAACTTAAGTCCCAGAACCTGAGACTTGAACAATTTCATCAGACACATTGCCAATCTCTCACACATTCATATAGCACATGGGCCAACATGTTATCCATTCCACTTCTGTATTCACACTGATATTTTCAATATGCTGAGTACTTCTTGTTTATCTACCTCAATTTTCACATCAGTCTCTGTCACATCAACAAACGTAAGGTCTCTATTTGAGTGATACACCCTTGTTAAAAGTTTCTTCACTCAGTTATAAATTATATTAAAGATGCAAAAATTATATTCTTGGTTTATCCTTATCCAGTTGTAAGCAAACAAAGTTTGTGCATGTACTATTTTCATGACTAAGTTACTTGTGTATAGAAGCTAATGACTTCATGTTAATTGCCTTAGTATCCCATAATGCAAAGCTCACACCCAAGAGAAGAAGCAAGTTCAATGAGTTGGCAGTATCCATCATTCATATTTTAATAGAATGCCCTAATTTTGCCACTTTGCACAGTCATTATTTTAGCCGTATTCATAATCTATCTGAGTGCTACACACTCGAGCAGATTTTATTAGACTCATCATCTATCACTCCAGTTTTTAAATTTTTACAGAGCATTAATGTTTACCATCTGATATAAATTACACATGTATTAGTTTTTATTAGTTTAATTTGTATATATGCTTTTAAAAACTTCGTTTTTTTTTAATGGTTTATGAATTTGAATACATTTTTTATACTTGTTTTAACATCTGTTTTATACTCATCTTTTAAATCCGTTTTATACAGCTCTTTTAAACCTGTTTATCTACACTGATTTTTTATCTCTTTATGCTGTTTTACCAATATGTTGAGTACTTTTAAAAAAATGTTTCATTTGTTTTTATACACAAATTTGAGCTCTTTATATGCCATTTATTTATTACATGTGGGCACTCGCTGCATGACCCCATAGATGTCCTTATGTCATTAAACCAAAAAAAAAAAAAAAAAAAAGAACAATCTTTCATGTCAGCTGCATTCTTTAATGACTCAAAAAGTTTCTCCATTTCTTCTTTAGTATAATCTTTAGTAGGATCTGAAACTGATGGTTCTTATTATATATTGTGATGTTATATATATATATATATATATATATATATATATAAACTGATGGTTTATATATCTTGATGATATATATATATATATATATATGCATATATGCATGCAAGGTGTGACAATTTAATTCCAAGAACGGCTGCATAGTGTCACCCATGTGGTGATTTAGTTGGAGTCACATGAGTAATCATTTTTGTACATGTTTCAACTAATGTGTGCGTAAATCTCAAGCTGATAGAGCCATTTGGTAGTTGGCTATTGAAAAACACTAGAGATCTGCATGTAAACTTTTAAAAATGTGTGATCGAAATTTGGAGCAGCATGTTAACATTAAATTTTGTGTGAAAATCGGTAAAATTTCTACTGAAATGTTGGAGCTGTTGAAAGTGGCATGTGGTGTAGACGCTCCGAAAAACTCAACTGTCTTTGAGTGGCATAAGAGATTCAAAGGTGGATGAGAAGATGTGAACAATGACCACAGAAGTGGGCAGCCAAAAACAAAAATGACAGACACAAATGCGAACAGAGTGCGAGATTTGGTATGGTCTGACAGATGATTAAGTGTGCGATTAATGGCTGGTGATTTGCAAATGAATCTAGAAACAGTCAGGGCAATTTTAACTGAAGAATTGGGTATGCAAAGTTTTTCTGCAAAGTTTGTGCCTCGTATCTTGATGGATGAACAGAAGCAGCAGCAGCTTCAAGTTACAACTGATCTTTCTGCAAATAAGCACGTTTCCAAGAGTAATTACAGGTGACAAAACCTGGTGCTTCCAGTACGATCCTGAAACAAAATGCCAGGGCATGCAGTGGAAAACCCCCGAGTTCGCCACATCCGAAAAAATCACACACATTCCATTAGCAGTTCAAGACCATGCATGTGTTTCTTTGATCACAAGGGAACAGTCCACTACGAATTCATTGAACAGAGACAAACGGTCAGCCAACAATGCTATTTCGAGGTTTTGAAAAGATTACAAGATTCTATTCAGAGAAAAAGACCTGAATAGTGGCCTGTCAAGTGGATCATCCATCATGACAGTGAGCCAAGCCAAGCCATAGTGTGCTCATCGTGAGAGAGTTTCTGGCCAAAAAATCGATTATCAATTAGGTTATCCTGCTTAATCACCCTACTTAGCTTCCTATGATTTCTGGCTATTTCCAAAATTAAAGACTGCACTAAAAGGATGAAGATTTTCTGACAATTCCTGATATCCAGCATAATGCAATAAAGGAACTCAAGAGTATTCTGGAAAAAGAGTTCCAGGCCTGTTTCCAGAAATGGGAACACCATTTAAACAAGTGCATAAATGCACAATGGGACTCCTTCGAAGGCGACAGTAGCCACTAATGTATAGTTCCGAATATAGGTTTCTTGCAAGTGCATTTCGGGAATTAAATTGTCACACCTCATATATATATATATATATATATATATATATATATATATATATATATATATATATATATATATATATATATATATATATATGATCAACAGTTATATTTACTTGGTGAGTAGATATGTTCATGTTTTTTTTTTGACTGACTGAAACTGAGAAAACAGAAGTTAATTTTATGAGGCACACAACATGTTTTGTCAAAAATGACTTCTTCAGGTGTAGGAACACTTAAAGCAAATGAAAAAAACATAAAAACACTGTACCATTATAATAACAGACTTGTAAACTGAAGTTAAGTTTGAATTGTCGTTATAGTCTGTGCTATAGTTCTATTGTTGTTCATATGCGAGCATGTGAGTTCACACATACGACAGTATCTAATGGAAGAACTATGCGAGTCAGGTAGACTATAAATGAGGTTGCTGTTGATATGAGAAGAGTCTAAGATAATTTCTTTGGATTCTACTATGTAATGTTCCACTTCATCGTGACAAATATAAACGTTTGATGTTGCATTCCAGTCTATTACGTGTTGGCAAAACACGTTGTGTGCCTCATTAAATTAACTTGTCTGTTTTCTCAGTTTCGGTCAGTCAAAAAACATGAACATATCTACTCACCGAGTAAATATAACTGATGATCAGCATATTCCTTATGATGAGGATACATCCCAACTTACAAAAACTTATCAGAAAATCGCCAGAAGCTTTGGATAGTTCATCAACAGGCTTGTCTTTTTAAAATGCTGTAAGTCCTTTTCAATCATTCCAAAATTTCTACAATTCAAGGAAATCATCACAATGGATAGGGCACGTAGAATTTATAAAAAAACAAAGTTAGAACTTTTATCAGTACGAATCAGTGACACGAAACGAAACTTAGCCTATCTCTTTAGGAAAAAACTCACTTTGAAAAACTGTTTAGCAGTATCTTTAGACCCCCCGTGTCATGGTACAACATAAAAGAGATAAGCACGCGCCAGTCTTCAAGAACTCAGGACATCAATAAACCTAAGCTAATTAGAAAATTTAATACACTCAGATTAACACAAGAACGATTCGCACCTAATAAACATCATAAAGGCCTTAAAAATAAACAAATCATCTTTTACCCTTAATCCAGAAGAAGAGCATATTCTCTCAAAAGGTCTTAATTTTGTTCCTTCACCAAAATCCATCCCTACTTCCTACGAAGATAGAAAAAGCTAGTTCACTGCTTCCTATAGCAGATGCAAATTTACTTCGTGTGGGGGCAATATTTGTGATTAGCAATGCAAAACTCCCAATCAACAACATTTCTTCTGGTGAAAGACTAGCCATCAAAAAAACTAAAAAGGAACAGAGATATTATTATCCTCCAAGCAGACAAGGGCAATGCAATGGTCATACAACAAAACAGTTTATCACGAAAAAATCCTGGTGTTATTAGAATCAGATACCTACTCTGAACCAGATAGACCCAACGAGAGAGATACATAATCAAACAAACAATCTCCTTAAGAGGACAATGGAACTTACAAGAAACACACGTCTTTCTCTTCGGTCTTAGATCCACTTATTCCAAGATTATACAGCCTTCCAAAGGTGCATAAAGAAAATTGTCTGCTCAGGCCAATAGTTGATAGCATTGATTCACCCACATATAAATTATCAAAATATCTAGCATTCTCCTTAAAGGTCTAGTAGGAAATTCTTCTTCTTACATTAAAAATTCAACATAAATTATATCTTTAATTTCTAAAATTAAAGATATAAAGCTCAAGAATGCCAATATTATGGCAAGCTTTGATGTTGTAGCACTTTTTACAAACATTTCAATGCAAGATGAAACGTTTGTAATGAAACTTTGCAGCCAAAGAAAGTAGTATATCAAGATGATAGACATGTGAATGAAAGTTCATTTGAGGTGGTCTGGTGTGAAATAGTGACCAACACAACCAAATATACATTTTGATGCTGCTATGGGCCAGGGGGGTACAGGGGGAGATATTGAATTCATGCATCAGCAAATTAGTGCAATGAGTGCAGGTTTAGTGATTATTATGGGGGATTTTAATTATGGTGATATCAATTGGAAGGAGGAAATATTACGTAGCAAAAAGGAAATGGAGTTCATACATCTTCTACGAGATAATTACTTGAAACAGCACATAACTGAAGGGACACGTTGTGTGAGAGTGTTGGACCTGGTTATTGGTTCAGAGGATATATGCATAAGTAAGGTGTCCTTGTTACCTCCAATTGGTGAACGCGATCATGTGGTATTGACTTGGGAGGTTGCAAAATCTGTGGATTTTTCTGTTAAGAATGGGTCTATACGGAACTACAGGTTAGGCAATTATAACAAGCTTCGGAGTGAGCTTGCAGCCATCCCATGGCAGAACATATCGCAGGGAAAAGATGTTAGCAGTGCATGGGATAAAATCAGCGGGTATCTGAGGAAAGCAATATCAGATTGTGTCCCCATGATTAGGAAGACAAACAAGGTAGGCATTAGATGGATAAGCAGTAGTATCACGCTTGATCTGCAAAAAAACAAAATGTTATGGAGAATGTACAAGGGGAAATGCGATCAGTACACCCATGAGCAGTACAAGGCTCAAGCTAGGAAGGTTATCAGCATAGTAAGATAAGCTAAATAAGATTATGAGAAGACATAATATATAGCCAAGGGTAATCTGAAAGAGTTCTTCCGCTATGTGGCAAGCAAAACTGTAGAATGACTTCAGCAGGATAACTTTAGTGGGTGCTGATGGTATTGAGGTGACAAAATCAGATGTAATAGTCGAGTTACTGAGTGATCACTTTTCAAAAGTCTATCACCCAAGTGAGGATATCTCTGTACCTGTAGCAATAACTAATGTGAGAATTGAAGTTAAGAAATCAGAGGTATTTAATATATTGCAAAATTTAAATGCAAACACTGCTCTAGGTTTAGATGGAATATTAGCTCTGGTGTTGCGTGAATGTGAAAAGGAATTGTCAATCCCTCTTACTTGGATATTTAACTTAAGTTTGAACTCTGGTATGGTCCCTAGGTAGTGGAATTTAGGCAAAGTGGTTCCTTTGCATAAAAGTGGCTCTAAAACTGCGGTAGTTAATTACAGACCATCTCAGGTGTAGTGGTAAAAGTATTGGAAAAGTTGGTTAAAGAAAAAATTCAAGAATAGGTGGATCAGGATATGATACTCTATAGAAGCCAACATGGTTTTGTTAAAGGTGGATCCTGCCTTAATAATCTATTAACTTTTTATAATAGAATGACATCTGAGTTGGACAAAGAAACTGGCTACACAGTGGTATTTCTGGATTTTGCTAAGGCTTTTGACAGGATACCCCATGGAACACTGTTACGCAGATTGGAGCAGATGGGAATGGATACTAAATTGGTGATGTGGATAGGAGAATGTCTCAGGGAGAGATACCAGAAGGTGCCCAACTCAGATGTCATTCTATTATAAAAAGTTAATAGATTATTAAGGCATGATCCACTAGAGTATCATATGCTGACCACCCATTCTTGAATTTTTTTCTTTAACCAACTTTTCTAATACTTTTTCCACTACTCCTGAGATGATGATTGGTCTGTAATTAACTACCGCAGTTTTAGCGCCACCTTTATGGAGTAGCCGAGTCCAGGATGAGGCAGCTGACCAGTGGTGTGCCCTCAGGGCTCTGTCCTTGGGCCATTGTTGTTTAATTTGTATATAAATGATATAGGAAATGGCTTAAAAGGAGATATTCAGTTGTTTGCTGATGATGCAGAGTTGGGTAGTGCAATAAAAAATCAAGCTGATGTTGAAAGTTTGCAGGATGATTTAAATAAGCTGGTAGAATGGGCAAAAGGTAATGGATGTCAGTTCAATCTGGAAAAGTGTAAAGTAATGCATTTTGGGTTTAAAAGATTACCAGCTGTGTACTACATTGATGGAACAGTACTCCAAGAGATGATGAGGCTAGGGACTTAGGGGTGTTGGTAGATAGGGAGTGAAGTTCAGGGGACACATTGCTAAGGTGTCCAAGATTGCACATAGGATTACTTGGTTGTTGAGGAACACACTAACATTCAGAGATAAAGAGGTTATTATTCCCCTTTATAAAGCATTGATACTTCCACATTTGGATTACTGTGCTCAGGTCTGGTCACCTGGATTCCTTGGAGATGAGGAGGCTGTGGAGAGGAGTGATTAATTGGTGAGTGATGTAAAAACTGCTTCCTACATTAACAGATTGAGAGCTTGTGGATTGCAGAGGTTGGTTGATAGGTGGAGAAGAGGGGATATGATAGAAACATTTAAATTACTGAAAGGTTTTTATAGGATTGATGCAGGGGAAATGTTTCAGTTGTGTGATAGTGATGGAAGAACAAGAGGTCATTCCTGGAAATTAAAGAAGAGTGTTGTTAACAAGGGTGTGAGAACAAGGTTTTTTGCCTGGAGGGTGGTGAATGAGTGGAATTCATTGCCTGACTTAGTTGTGAGTTCTTCATCTGTAAATGAATTCAAGGAGAGATATGACAGATATTATTTTGCTAGTTTGGGTCTCCAGCGATGAGTCTACTGACTCCATGGAGATAGCCGTAATAATAATAAATAATAATAAAATGTTCTCAACATTTAAAAAACAAGATCTCTAAAAAGTTTTTTGCTCTTCTCTCACACTGTATTAATTCAGGATATTTTAAGTTTGAAGAGAAAATCTATAAACAGAATAAAGGACTAGCTATGGGCAGCCTCCTATCTCCAGTACTAGCTAACATTTTCTTCAGGACTTAGAGGAAAAAGCCATCACTAAAGCAACATTAAAACCTAGAACATGGCTCTGCTATGTGGATGATATATTCCTTATTTGGGAGCATGGTGTAGAGAATCTTTTCATCTTTCTAAATTATTTAAACAACTTCCACCAATTTACCATCGAGATGTAAGAAAATGGTTTCCTTTCATTTCTTGACATGAACCTTACTAAGATGTCTGATTCTTTAAAAAATCTCAATCTTCAGGAAATCAACACACGCACACGCACGCAATGTGCATCATCAAAGTTAGGCATCATTTCCACATTGGCTCACCGTGCACACTCAGTATTGTCCAATGAAGAAGAACTAAAAAATGAACTAAAATATCTAGAAAGAACTTTCTCTAATAATGGATACTCTTCCAAAAACATCAAGAGGCAACTATACCAGCACCTTTGAAACAACATAGAGATTCCTAACAACCCCAAGGATTATATTTCTTTACCTTACATCAGTTCGCTCTCCCGGAAACTAGAAATAATTTTGAAAAAATTTAATATTAAAACGTGTTTTTTTTTCAACTCTTCCAAAACTAAGGTCAGTTTTAAGCCGCCCAAAACAAGCTCATAACCATCTTCAGTTCCCGGTGTATATAAAATAATATGTGATTGTGGGAGGCCATACAATGGCCAGACTGAGAAGTCAATTGTCCTACGGCTAGGGAGCATCAGAGAGACATTTCATACAATAGAATCAGAGCAAGCGCACTCTCAAGTCACGTCTTATTTTCAGTGAACACAAATGATGAAGGCCGCCAACACGAAATAGATTGGAATGCAACATCAAATGTTTGTCACGATGAAGTAGAACGTCGCATAGTGGGATCCAAAGAAATTATCTTAAACTCTTCTCATATCAACAGCAACCTCAGTTATAGTCTACCTGACTTGCATAGTTCTGCCATTAGATATTGTCGTATGTGTGAACTCACACGCTCGCATATGAACAACAACAATAGAACTATAGCACTGACTATAACGACAATTCAAACTTAGCTTCAGTTTACGAGTCTGTTATTATAATGGTACAGTGTTTTTATGGTTTTTTTCATTTGCTTTAAATGTTCCTACACCTGAAGAAGTCATTTTTGATGAAACATGTTGTGTGCCTCATTAAATTAACTTGTCTGTTTTATCGGTTTCAGTCAGTCAAAAAAAACATTAACATATATATATATATATATAACATTATATTATATAATATTATTTTCTATATCTTCTATATATTTTCTATATTATTATGCTATATTTCTATTATACTTTTATTATATATTTCTATTATACTATATATAATATTATTTTTTTCCATTTATTGTAAATTCACATTCTTGAGGAACTACATGCATCATCTTTCCTAAAAGTATGGGGTAATCAAGACTACTAACAGCAGTTCACTACATCTGTTCCTCTGATGCACTTCTTGGTTTTATTATTGTCATAAGATAAAGAGCTTTGCTAAGGATGTGTGCTAAATGTAAATAGTTATTTCTTAATATTTACAGAATTCTGAAATATGTTTCATAAGTTTTATTTGTTTGCTATTTTTCATTTACTCAGCCAACTTTATGGCAAGCTGCTGAAATGAGAATCCTTGACAGCCTGGTTGGCCAAGTGGTTAGCATATCCACTCTCTAGCCAAAAAGGCTGTGGGTTTGAATCCCGCTGTGGGCATGGATGTTTGTGATTGTCTGTGAAAATACTAGTGGTGGGCAGTAGATGGCATTAGTGTAGATGATGCAGTTCACTGTATTGGCAGATTGAGTGTAGAGTAGGTGCCCTTCCTTAATGAGTCTTTGGACTCCTTGGAGGTGTCATGTAATAATAATAATAATAATTCTAATGTAAATTAATAGATAATAATCATTCATTAAAACACATTTCATATTGCTATTACACTTCATTTCTAGCAATGTTTAACTGTAAGGGCAAAGTTAAAATTGGTATTTCATTTTATTTAGCTGCCAATGTGTTGTTATCAGAAATGGGAGATGTTAAACTTGCAGACTTTGGGGTAGCTGGACAACTGACAAATACAACAAGTAAACGCAATACTTTTGTTGGCACTCCATTTTGGATGGCCCCCGAAGTTATTAAGCAGTCTGCTTATGATTCAAAAGTGAGTTTGTTTGTTTATTTCCCATTTAATGAAATTTTGTGGTTTCTGGAATAACAGTTGATATGTTATAATTCTGAGAAATAAGCATATATCTTTGCAATATTTTGTGAAAGTTTTCATTGTGTTGTGCTATATTTTCATATTTCTAATTGTTCATCTGCCTGAATGTAAATTAAATGTTGTATCATCAAAACAAAATGTAGATAAACATATACCAATGTATTAATGAGGTAGATTATCAAATGATGAAAATGTATCTATACCAGGGCCGGTTTTATCATTAGGTGAACCTAGGCAATCGCCTATGGGCACCAAGACTTTGGGAGCACCAGATTTTGCTACACACAAAACTCTATAAAACTAACAGGAACTCCTGTATTCCATAAAATTCATATATGTAATCGTACCATTTCTTTACTGGACTTATATACACGTCCAGCAAACTTGGATAATATTCTGTCCACCTGCTGAAAGAACATGGATAAGAAGTGTAGTTTGACAGTCATGTCCATTAGAAGGGGCAATAATCCTTCACGCTGAAAAGAACACTTAACTAGATTACGTGGCGTATGTAGACAGCTACGTTCAGTTGCCTACAGCAAGAAACGCAGTTGCTTGCCATTTGCTCAGTAACCGGAATCTAAGTTATATCAGACGACTAAATACCTATCAGTTATATTCATTTTGCTTCTTGTTTTTATCGTATAATTATAGTTTTTTAATACCAGCACAAAATAAGAAATCCTTTCATTTTCTTCACTTCATATTGTATCACTTTGGAAGATCAATGTCACTATCAATTTTTTGCTTAATTATTTTAATCACCAATACATTTTAAAATTCTCCCAGAACTTGATTGAAGATAATTATTTTTGTCAAACAATTATTTTATAAGTTCATGAAAATCCGAATCTAAAAATGAATACAGCCTCCATCTGTTCCTAATTAAGTTTTCTTTTTTATTCATAATCTTAGTTCGAAGGTTAGTTCACAGATTGCATGCAGGTTCGCACTTTTAAATTTTGCTTTATAGAGAATCATATGTAAATCTTGAATCATACCATGTAACGCATAATTTTTATAAACGTAATCTGTAGGTTTTTGCATTTCAACTTTCTTGGTTTCCCCCAATCACTCCCTATAAATAAACGGCAATTACGAAGTCAACTGTTATGTACGTATTTTCAGTATTATGCGGCAGTTTTGAAGTAGCAATATTTTCCCTACACTTTATCCTTCAAAACGTGTAGATGCATGCGTCAAAATGAAATTTTATTTTCAAAATTTTCATAACAGATTTAATTCGCCTTTAATGGCTAACCCCGTCCCAAAATTATCACCCCCCCCCCACACACACAAAAATACTGCTAGATAACATATGTACACTTTCTTTTTGTTTAAATTCATTATTTTTCCAAAGTAATTGTACTGTTGCAGTTTTAAGCAAAAGACAAAGGTGAAGAATCTGATAAAATACCATTGGATATAAATTTTTGATATTAAAAAGACACACAATCGGAAACTCCGAGTAATGTTTAACATCATTTGTTGTTCATTAAAAAAACGTTCTTAAAATTGAAATGTGTGACCCATATAATTTTATTTTCAAGGAAAGAAAGCAAAATGTCATATTTATTTCAATAAATGTTATTTAAAAAATATAAATATTTGACATAATATTTCCAGTGCAAACAAACGTTATGATTATTTATTTTCGCACATGTGAAATTCGTTTTTATTTGGGAAGAGACACAATAAATAAATTGTGCAGCAAAAAGGGTCAAATATCGTAAGACAGTAAAGAAATTTGAAGTAATACAGTGCACATAAAGACAATAATCCATTAACGGAGGGGAGGGGGTAATTGAATTTTAACAGATAGAATGCTGATGAAGTTTCATCAGCATTCTACATTTTTATTAGGTCAAAGGGATTTTGAGTATATTTGCGAACAGATATATTCAACATAACTTAGCCAGTTTTGTTGTAAAAAGTGCCGCATTTCCAAAAATATTAGTGGCATAATAATAAAATAGCAAAATTCATAATGCTTCAGAATAATTTGATAATTTTGATAATACTAAAACAAGATGAGACACATCTGTAGAAATCTATTATTATTATTACTGGAGTCCTTTTAATTATGAACTCTATAAATATATATTTAATAAATTGGTTGTATTTTTATGTTTTTAATTAAATAAACTAGTTTCATTTTGTCACAGATTGTTTTCGCTTCTCAACTACCTGGTCTGTTGTTCTTATCAATATTACTAAATTCCAATCTCCTCTGGAAATTTACTCTTAGTAAATGTTTGACTTGTATTGACTACCATTGAGTGACTCAGCAGTTTAATCCAGAGATTAAATATATGGTCAGTTTAATCCATAACATTCTTAAGAATATTTCACCCTGTGATTTCCCAGAATCCTGTTAAGAAAGAATAGATAGCAGAGTATTGAACTTGCGATCATTTTGAAACACATTCCTGAGACAACAGAGATTTTTTTGTGTGCTGCTGCTATTTGTATTAATTAGTTGGGTAAGAGCAGTTTCTATATCACAAAAGCATTTGATTTTCAAGTTTATTATTATTTATAAGTTAAATGATTTTTTAGTTCATTTTTTTGTGCATTAAGATTCTAGTTATTTTAGGATAAAATGTCATTTAAAAAGTGGATGTCAGCAAGCATAGCAAGTTATCGTTACTATTCATTGTCTCTACGTTCCAACTAAAGCTGGAATTATTATGCTTATTACTGAAACTTAAACAAATCAAATTTGGAGTTATATATATAATATATATATATATATTATATATATGTTATATATATATATATATATATATATATATATATATATATATATTATATGCTTTTTATGTGAATCATATGCTTCCAGTAAGTAAGGTGGTCTCGCATTAGGTGACAAAATATACCTTTCACCTAAAGTTGTTTGGTTGGAAAGCAGATACATTAACCATTCTATCAACCAGAGAGGCATACTATGCATGTTACTGCAAACTGAAACGTTTTATTGAAAGTTTGTTTTTCACTTGGTCAGACTATAATAAATTTAGTTTAATCCTTTATCCAAGTGTGTGCAAACAAAGTTTGTGCCTGAAAGTATCTTCAGGACTGGGGTAAAGTAGTACAACACTGGGCAACTCCTTGCAAAGGTGGAGCAAGCTACCAATACTCCTATCTCAGTATCTCCCATAATGCAAAACACTTCTCCTTGTGGATATGTATAATGTTATGCATTAAGAGAAGGGCCACTACCCAGACTAGTTTCGACCTTTATTGAGGTCTCTTCAGTGGGAGCCAGGCCCAAGTGGAAATACCAAGGCAGAAGCATTAGCAAGGTCATCTCCTTGTGCCACCTTTTTATTAAATTACTCTGGATTTAGAGAAAGATGTTGAAAGTTTATTTTTCACTTGGTCAGACTATATCGGCCTTGGTATCTCCACTTGGGCCTGGCTCCCTGAAGAAACCTCAGACGTTAGCTATTCAAAATTATCATTTCGAGGAACAAATGAGACATTGTTTTCGCATGGAAACGGAAATTTTTTGAAATTTGTCGAATTTCTAGCCAAGTTTGATCCAATAATGAACGAACATCTTCTAAGAAGAAGAGATAAAGATATATTTGCGCATTATTCTTGAAAAAGATATTCAAAATGAAATAATAAACATCTTTGCCAATGCGATAAAAAAGAAAATTTTAGAATCTGTTGTTGCCGCAAAATATTATTCCATAATTATTGACTGTACGTCCGACATTAGTCACATGGAACAAATGGGCATAATACTTTGATTTGTAGACACTAGTAATAGCAGTTTCTATAAAAGAACACTTTTTGGAATTTATAGAAATAAAAAATACCACTGGAGAATTTTTATCAAATGAAATACTAGGAACTGTAGACAAATTTTCATTACCAATACAAGATTTACGAGGTCAAGGATACGATAACGTCAGTAATATGAAAGGTGATGTAAAAGGTGTGCAGCTACAAGTTTCAAACATTAACCCGAGAGCAATGTATGTACCCTGTAGTTCACATTCATTAAATTTAGTAGTGAATTGCACTGCTAATACTTTAGATGCCACAGCATTTTTTGACACGGTACTTCGTCTATATGTATTTTTTTCCGGTTCAGACTCATCGATGGGAATACCTCAAAAGACACATAAGTAATTTTACACTCAAACCAGTCTGTGATACACAATGGGAGAGTCGAATTGACTCATTAAAGCCTCTAAGACAGTGGTTCTCAAACTGGGTGCTGCGAAATTTTGAATCGTTTATTTGAAAAAAGCAAAATATTCAATTGCCACAAATAACTAAATCAAAAACAAAAAAATTATATATTTTGATTTCAATGGATGAAGCGTATATAAAAATTATTATTTTTTGTATCACTTATATTATATCCTGGGATTTCATTAGATCACCGCGTGTCGTAGTAACTAGATATGTGACGGCACATAAATACTGGGGAAAATTAACTAATGAATGGTTAGTTGTCCTGCTGTCTGTTTTAGTATTTCTCTGTTCAGTGTGACAAGTATTATACTTGATCATTTCCCCTAAACAAAAATCATGAGTCTTTTGTTCATCGGTGAGAAGAAACAAAGTACAATATTAAATTCGTTAAATTCAGTGAGTAGAGGTTTTTCTTATTGTTATATATTCCAACTATAATGAGATACATCGTAAGCAAATGTTTTTCCTTTTTCGATCCAGAAAAAAAAATTATTTACTTGAAATAAATTTTAAAATAAAATATTAAAGTTACATATGCCCTTCAAAAGCATGAATAATTTTTTTCTTAAAAAAAGAAGTGAAGATTCTGACGATCAAGAAATGTCTACTTGTAGCAAAGCTAACGAACCAATTCGCACTAATAAATTTATTTATGGGTTATATATGCGAGTCTTTCAGAATCAATTAATCCGCACTTTACCCTCTATAAAAAGCAAATAATACTAGGGGTGCCGTGAAATTTATTTATTGATTTTAGTGTGCCACCAGACAAAAAAGTTTGAGAACCACTGCTCTAAGATATAATTTGTCCAAAGTTTGCGAAGCACTGCAAGAAATATCTCAAGATGATAAATAGTTTATGTGGATTAAGTGGAAATACCATGAAATTAGATGCTAGTAGTGTTCTTAAAACCTTAAGGAAGTTCAAATTTATCGCATCCTTAGTAATGTGGTGTAATATACTTTTTGATATAAACTTTACAAGTAAACAACTTCAGAATACAAGCCGTGATATAAATGGTGGATACAAAGAATTTCTTAATGAAAATCCGAAATGAGGATGAATTTGAAAAGATGTTAACAGATGCGGAAAAAATCGCTGAGGTCTTAGGTAACTCCTAATTTTGAACAAGAAATGTTAGACTTAGAAAAAAAAAAAAAGAAACAATTTGTGTATGAAGCAGAGGATGAATTCATAACAAATTTTAAACAAAAATTTAAGGTAGATTTTTATTTTTCAATTATTGATACCGCAATTGCATCTGTTGACGAAAAATTCAAGCACATGTCTACAATTAACGAAAAGTTTGGTTTTCTTTTAAATATATATGAATTTCAAAAAATTACTTCAGCAGAACTTCTTAAAAAATGTTTGATATTGGAAAATTATTTAACACACAATAATTCTAGAGATATTGACAGAACAGATTTATGTAGTGAATTACAAATAATAGCAAGGCAAATTCCAGAAAATACTTCCTCATTAGATGTCCTGTCATACATATGCAAAAATAATTTAGAAAATAGTGTTCCAAATGTGTTTATTGCTCTGAGAATTTTTTCGACATTGCCAGTATCGGTAGCAAGTTCAGAAAGGAGTTTCTCGAAATTAAAACTTACAAAATCTTACACTTGCTCTACGATGGCTCAGGAACGACTCACTGGTCTAGCAATAATATCTATAGCTAGACCAGTGAGATTGCATCTACAATCAATATAGATGAATTAATTCAAAACTTTGCCAAAGCAAAAGCCCAAAAGATTGATTTTTCATAATTTTTGTATTCAAGATTAATTTTCTTGCTATACAGATATTAGAAGTAATGATATATGTATACAAATGTATTGGTTTTGATTAATAAATTTTATATAAACTTTTATATATAAATGTTCTTAATGATATTATTTTTATAAATATCCACATGTGTAGAAGTACATGTGCTTGTGTGAGTATGACAAAATATATATACAGCAATCCCTCGATTAGTGCACCTAATGCGTTCTTTAAAACAGGCGCATTAATCGAAAATGCACTAATCGAATATAATAACCTATGGGAAAAAGTATAATTCATTTCTCCAATTTCATTTTTGAACCTTAATTTTTTTATAAAAGAATGAAGGTATGTCTTAGGACCTAGTTAAAGGAAAATCATGAAGCTGGAAGACAATAAAACATATTCAGAATATAAATTTTATTATTCTTCTACTTAACAAAGAATTGAGCTAAATTTTGTACGTAAAATATTATAAGCTGCCATTTGTTGTAATCGACTTGCAGGCGATTTTTATGATCTGCCATAAACTGCGGTATTCTCTTTCCCGATTGTTGAAAGATTTCAATGTGTGAAAATTATCATAATTCATGAATATTTCCATGTTTAAAAATATGCCACTTGGTCACTGACATTTGCTACACAGATGTAATTTCCTTCAGTTTTGAGAACAGAGGATGCTGCCATTTGTTATAATCCGCTTGCAGGCAATTTTTATGACCGATCATAAACAGCGGTATTCCCTTTCCCAAATGTTGAGTGGTTTTAATGTGTAAAAATTAACAATACACAAATATTAGGCGTTCTGGGTCTGAGCTTTTCGACATATTCTCGAATATTATTCTCCTCAGAATATTTCCACTATAAAATATTTATTCATAAAAAATGCTTAGAAAACTAAAATGACAAATTCCAGGAACTTCTCGCAGAACACAGTTTGGGAAACCCTGGTATACATAGTGTACATAGAAGTAGTGTAGTATGCCATTAAAAATAACTTCGTAAAATGTTTTAAATCAGTAACTAAATGATTTCATTCTGGTGAGTGATTTTTTAAAATAGTTAGCCATAAAAATGTATAGATAGAAAATTTTTAAAATCTGTAACATTTATTTTTATGATGTATATAGGCGCACTAATCGAATTTGGGTATCGAAAAAATGACGCACTAATTACTGCATAGAGACAATGTATAGGTGCGCCTAAATTTTCTTTGCCTAGGGACACCAGATACTCTTACACCGGCCCTGATCTATACTATTCTAAACCTTAAACCAAAACAACAATCTCTCTCTCTCTCTTATCACTAATGAAATTAGTTTTAACCCTTTAACTGCTGATTTTATATTCTGCTGACATTGTCCCATGTGCTGAATTAATTTTGTAAAAAAATTATAAATAAAACCAATTAAAATTCTTACTGAAGTAAGAAGTCCGGACAGCATCTTACATTCTTGATATACACTTGTTCACTCACAAAAATGGCAATAATAGGGTTTTATAAAATTTGCATAATCAAGGGGTGTCCATTTGATTATACAAATTCACACATTAATTTATATAGAAATTAATCAAAATATATAAAGAGCACTATTATTTACAATACAGTTATTACTAAGCCTACCAAGTGCCAGGGTATGAAAATCCTAAAAATTTAGCATGGAATGATATTTTTCAAAACAGGACTGTACATGGAGTCCGTGTACAGTCCTATCACATTTGGTGCATATATACCAACTGTCACGACGCTTCTGCTCAAAAGTGGTATTGGAACAGACATAACAAACTCGAGCTGCATTCTTCTTCTTCTCAGTAGAAGGTACAAGAGAAGGGAAATGCCTTTCTTTGAAACACAGTGGTTGATCTCCAGGTGATGGACGTCCTTTCAACCTCCCTGTTCTTCTGGGGATATGGTACTTTTGAATTATTTCCCTGATAAGCATGAGTTGGTAGTCTGCAAAGTTTGTGTTTTTTCCAAATTTTACATTATAGAGACAGTGGGAATTTAGTATGGTCATATCCAGAAGGTGGAAAAATAGTTTTTTGTATACCACTTCATAGTTTTCATATGCTCAACAGAAGTGACCATCACTTCTGTTGAGCGCTCATACGCTCAACAGAAGTTACCATATCTGTCCTGTCTACAGCACCCATGTTGACATTGTAATCCACCACACAATGCGGTTTCACAATATTCTCTCCTGTCTGTCGATCTTTATTGTCCGTCTGTGTAACATCATTTTCATGTAATGTTGTCAGCAGAAACTTCTCTCCTGTCAAGCCACCTTATTGCAAGAATATTGTCTGTTTTGCTTCTATTTGTCCCTTATTTAGTGTCTGTGAAAATTTAGGCATTCCATTTCTATTTTTCCTGACTGTACCACATGCATTGGTCTTGTTTTTATGCAACCAGTCGAAAAGTAGATGGCTGGAATACCAGTTGTCGATCCATAGTTTGTGATCCCTATGTAACTATTTCATAAGTGTTTTCACAACTGCACCCGACACACCAAGGTCACTCTCAGAGAAGATGTCTGTGTCCTTCCCAGTATACACTATGAAATATGTGATGAAACCTGTTTCACAGGCACAGGAATGTACTGGGAAAATGATAATCTACCTTTGAAAAGAACAAGACTTTCATCTATACACAAATTTTGAAAGGGGTAGAACATTTCACTGAAACATTTTCTTAGACTTTCAATTACAGATTTCAACTTATATAATCTGTCTCCTTCAGGTTGATTTTCATATCACTAAAATGCAAAAATCTGTCCCGGGCCATCAATCAGAAAACTGGGGGATTGAGAGGAGAGGATCTGTAGACCAATAATCAGAAATTGTAAGTTTTTTTTACCCTTGTCATTAGCAGTGTAATAGCTAAAAAAATGTAAAATTCTTGAGAGGTGGTGTTTTTCCATTGCTTTAGTCATGAAGATGGTGTAGATGGTCTATTATTTGTGGTGAAGGTATGAAACTTGTTTGTTTCTTCAGCTATTGTTGTCATTAGTTCTATGGTAAAAAATTGTTCAAAAATATCTAAAGCTGAAGAATCATCAGTGATATTACCTGTGATTATTCCTGAATTACTGCTATCAAATTCATGTACTCTTGGAGTAAATGCATGATCACACCATTTGAACAATACATCTTCGGTACGCATGTTCGTATTGAGGCTTTTGTCACTATCTTGCTCGCTTGTAACACATCACCAGGATCTTCTTCTTCGTCTGAAGTACACAATTCACTTAACTCAGACAATTCTTCTGCCAACTCATTTGTTGTTAACAATTCATAAATTTGATCATCAGTAAGATAATGCAGATATTTACTGGTAGACACCACATTGTGACATCCCTGAAATCCCCACAGTCGCGTGGTTTAGGCAACGTGCTGCATATGATTAGTTGCACCAGTTCAAATTTTTCTCTTTAGATGTCATACAAGGAGAGAAACCAAAGTCAAATAAACTTCAATTGGTTGGCAGTAGATGGAGGAACCTACCTGCAAAGTTTGAATATCTTACGATGATTCTTTCCATACTAAAAAAATGTATGAATATGGGAGGCGCGCCAAATGTACATATACAGGCTCAGCAAAGCAGGCATGTATTTCCGAGCCCATAATAGTACGTTCTCAGCAGTTAATGGGTTAAATTTCAAGTAATTGTGGAAACTATTTTGCTTGTATAACAGTTGGAAAATTTTAAGTATAAAGCACAAGAATAATGGTGAACTTTTGCTGCTTGATTTCACTTGTTGGTGAACACCCAGATCCATCGAGAGACCGGAATCCCCTACATCCTTCCGCTCCTTTATGACACATCTCCTTATTCCTTCCTTCCCTTTCAACATGAATTGACTCTTCTTGGCACTCTGCCAGCCAAGGTACTTGCATCTGGAGTTGTGCAGTGTGTGTGTGTGTGATAATCGGCTTTTACTCAGTTGTTGTGATACATTTTAAAAACATAGATTTAATGACTAAAAACCGAGATAACTTATAAAGATTTTAATAAGAAGAATAAGACTAGTTTCGGCTTATAACAGCCTTCCTCAGGTATTCTTAAAGGAAAAGAATAGTAATATATATAATAGTAATATATAATAATAGTAATTTTATATGTTTCGCATATAAAAGATATTCCCATCAATGAAAATGACATTCTAGCAAGTTTTGACATTATATCTTTATTTACTAATGTTCCTACGGACGAGGTACTTACATTACTAAAGGACAAATTATCCAAAAAAATGTTTACTTTATTAAAACATTGCATTCATTCTGGTTACTTCAGATATCAGGATTCCGTTTACCAACAAAAACAAGGCCTGGCAATGGGCAATCCTTTGTCCCAGTTCTAGCTAACATCTTCCTTGAAGATTTTGAAACGAAAGCCATATCTTCCTTCTCATTTAAACCAAAAGTTTGGAAACGATGTGTTGATGATATATTCATTATTTGGAATCACGGGCACACATCTCTCGCAGATTTTCTTCATCTAAACATCCAACATCCTAATATAAAATTTACTGCTGATCTAGAAAATAATAACTCCTTAGCTTTCCTGGATGTCATGCTTACACGATGCTCTGAAAGATTAAAAATCTCTGTGTACAGAAAACCTACTCATACTAATAGATATCTGCATAATCTTTCTCATCATTTTCCACCACAAAAACTTGGAACTATATCTACCTTAGGACACAGAGTATGCTCTCTCTTGACTGAACCAGATGAACTACAAAAAGAAATAAATCACCTCACTCTTATCTTTAAAGAAAATAGATACTCTAAAAAAACGATTAAGAAATTTCTTCTGGATCTAGACAGTGCACAACAGAAACTATTAATTTTAAAGGTAGCATCTCCATTCCATACATTAGCACAGTCTCTAAAAAATTAGCTAAAGTCCTTAAAAAATATAATATCAGGACATTCTTCACCACACTTCCTAAAATCCGTTCTCTAATCAGCTATCCAAAACCTACTCATCACAACCTAAAATATCCAGGTGTATATAAATTATGGTGCGATTGCAATATCCCTTATTTTGGACAAACTAACAAATCTATTGAACAACGTATAGAAGAGCATAAGAGAGACATCTCTTACAAAAGATCTCATGCAACTGCATTATCCAGTCATGTTCTTTTTTCAAATAATCTTAATGATGATCAACAAAGCCACTCCGTTTGCTGGGATAGATCAGAAAATATCTTTCGCTGTGATGATGAGTTTGAGAGGAAAATTATAGAATCAAGGGAAATCCTGCTGAACCCTGTCCACTTAAACAACAATTTGAGTTATAACATCCCGAATAGCCATGCTGCAGTTATTCAATATTGGCGTTCACATGAGCCTGCATGCACACTTGCAATAAACAATGGCACGCCTGTTAGAACAACTTGAAAAAATACAACATTTTTTTATGTATCAATTATGTGTGGCAATTTTTACCTGTAATTTCCAGTTTGTTTAGATACTTTGATGTTTATTACTATTCTTTTCCTTTAAGAATACCTGAGGAAGACTGTTATAAGCCAAAACTAGTCGTATTATTCTTATTAAAATCTTTATAAGTTATCTCGGTTTTTAGTCATTAAATCTATGTTTTTAATATATATATATATATATATATATATATATATACACACACATACACATAATGTAATCATAAAGATATTTTGTATGCAAACTTTTGCACATAAAATATCTTCATGATTACATTTACACACACAATTTTTTGTGTGCAGATAATTTTTGCTCATGGATTTTTGCATATACTTGTTTAGCTAAAATAAGAATGAAAACAAGAATATAATTTCTCCTGAAGTATAATTTAATTTATTTGCTAATCTTACACAAATCCTCTTTCATTTGGGATAGCACCACAAAAACTTCAATTATAATTTAACGATCAGTCCATTTAATAGGTGATCCATCATTCCATTGCAGTGATTTCTCATAGATATTTTGTTTCTGCCTTATCATTTTTAAAGATATGTGCATGGATGCTGTTCTGAACTGCCTTCCATCATTCCTTCATTCCCATATAAACTTGTAAAAACATGTGCAGTTAGTAGCTGCATATATTTTTACAAACTACCTATATACCAAGTTTTTATTTCACTTTATTAAAATAGAATTTTTATTCATTTTTAAAAAATTATTTAAACAACTAATGTGTTATAGTAAAACTTCAGTTTAGTATAAGCCAAAATAATAATGGTGAACTTTTGCTGCTTAATAAAGACATAAACTTTGTGGTAGCACCTAGAACTGTTAATAACTTGGATGTTGTATACTAAATAGAAAGAGGCATTAAATTTCTTCCAAATAATATAACTGATAAAATTTGTTTAGAAACCAGTCATATTTTGAATAATACAAAAATCATATGTAGCAATCTCACCAATAACAGAACTAGCAGCCATCAAGTCATTAAATTCTAGTATGGATATTCTTATACCAAAGTCTGACAAGGTTAATGGTATGATTGCCCTAAACAGATCTGCTTACATTCATCAAATTAATCAATTAGTCTCCGATAGCAACATGCATGAACTTTTGAACTATAATCCAACTAACAGGATTAAGAAGAAAACTGTTAAATTACTTAAGTCTGTCACTTCTTGGCCATTGGTCACTGTTGAAAACTTACCACATTACACTCACCCTCCCAGAATATATAAGGTCCCAAATTATTACTTAATCAAGAAATTAGTGGAGTTGGTAGGTCATTCTTCCTCTTATATAAAGAACATACAGTAAACCCTCGATTTAACGGACTTCGAATTTAACAGACAAAATTTCCTGTCCGTATGTCACGTGAAAATTAACACCCTGTTAATTTTAAAATGCTTTTAACCAAGATTTGTTTATAATTAAATTAACAGGTTATTTTTGTTATTAATTTCCTGTTATTTTTAACAAATTTTGGCGAATAGGCCATCATATGTTGGAAAAACAGTGTAGTAATTTAGCCGACATAAATGAGTCACTGCTCATAAAACATGTTCGGCGAATGATTAGGACGTGATCACACCAATCGCACTGTAATTGGTTGTTTTGTCGCATGGCATGACTTTCTACAGCAGTTTTATTACACACATTTTCATAATTTTAGGGAGTTAATTATAAAAAAAAATAGCAGAATTCATAAGTTCAAAACAACTCAATAGTTTTTTCAAAGCAGGATTACCTAAACTAAGTGCCTCAACATCGAACATTAACTTATCTAAAAGTGTGAAAATTCTGTTAAAAATTGTATGTAACAATTTTTTTGTTATTACAGTGCTAATATTGATAAAATTGCAGTATAATGTTACAGATATTTTTATTTAAAAAAATTCGTGATTTAAGGGACTTTCGATTTAACAGACACCCCTTAACTCCTATTAGTCTGTTAAATTAAGAGTTTACTGTACAGCACTTAATAAACAAAATTAAAAACATAATGTTTAGCAAAGATGATTTATTAGTCAATTTTGATATTTTTGCTCACTACACGGTCCCTCACTACTTTCTCCAAGATCTTGACAACTACTGATGACACACAGACTGGCCTATAATTAGACACTTCCAGTCTGTTACCACCCTTATGCAATGGCACTATCTTACCTTCCTTCCATTCCCTGGGCACCTTTGCCAAAGCCAGACTTTCATTGAAAAGCTACGTTAAAGGCACTGTTAATTCCCTAGCACATTCTCTCAAAACTCGTGGTGAAATACCATCCAGTCCCACAACTTTACTGACATCCAGAGTACTCAGTATCTGAAACACACTCTCCTCCTGTACCTCTAGATCGAACCAGTCCTATCCCTCTAGCATTAAAACTGACTCCTCTAGGATGAAATACTCCAATAAAGTGTTCATTGAACAATTCCACTATGTCCTCTGCATCAGTCACTCTATTCCCATTTTTATCCCACATTATCATTCTTCCACAGTCATTTCTCCTCCTACTGGCCACATAGCTAAAAAATTCCCTAGGATTTTCTTTGGATCTTAGGGTCAATCTCCTCTCATATTCCAGTTTCGCTTTTCTTACCACACTAGTCACTCTTCTGGCCTGTGTCTTATATTCCTCATGCATCTCTTCACCTGTCTCCTTATATCTCTTCCATAGCCTCTTTTTCGCATGCAATTCCTGTTTAATATTGTTTGTCATCCACTTTACTCCAAATTGCGTCCTCTTCTTCACTCGTGGTATACAAACTTACCATTGCTGATAACAAATATTCTTTCACAATTTCCCACACACTGGTGATATCCCGGCCTTCCAATTCCTCCCTCCATGAAACTTCCCGAAGTTGACGTCTAAGACTATTATAATCACCTGCCTTATAATTCCACATAAGTTCCCGTCTCTTTGATACTCCTGCATGTCTATTCATTTTCCAAGTCAAAACCATATGGTCACTCTCTCCAACTGGTGGGAGAGATATCAACTCAGTTATTATCAACTCTTCTGATGCTATAACCAAATCCAAAACTTTTGAACTTCTTGTTCCCTCTGTTACATGTTGCCTAAGACATTTGTCCCTCAAGAATTCTAGAAATTCCATTCCCCTATTGCTACATGCATCTTCCTCTCTCCAATTTATACTACTGAAGTTAAAATCTCCCATAACAATCATTCTTCTTGCACTTGTCAAACTTAGCTGTCTAAACATCTCCTGGTCCCCATCCTCTGTGCTCCTGGGTCTGTAGCAACACCCCACTAAATATCCTGTCTTGCCTATCTCTACCTCACACCATACGCTCTCAAAATCATTTGTCTCACTTCCTTCCAAATTCTCCACTCTTAGAGGACATAGGTCATCACTTATCATAAGCAGTACCCCACCACCACGCTTTCCCCTCCTATCCTGACGAAAAATGCTATACCCAGCGACTTCTATTCCTGTTGTTATATCCCCTTCTGTCAACCACGTGTGGTTGACAGAAGGGGATATAACATGTGTGTATGATATAATATGTGTATGCTCTAGATGATGACCTTCATGTGAAGGTCAATGTAGGATTATTATTTTGGTTTATATTAAACTGAAGTTTTACTATAACACATTAGTTGTTTCCTTACTTTTTTAATAAAAAGAGAAATGTTTCTTTCTCTTTTCTAAAAAGAGAAAGAAATGTGACTAGACATTTCCTCCACATAAAAATGGAAACTTTTATTTATCAGCCATACACACAAGAGGTTCCAAGACTTAAGTTAGAAGAAAGGAATTTTTTGATGTTTTGGTTCAATAAGTTTGGAATTAAACTATATGTGGGTGTGAAATAATAGTTGCTCATGTTCTTTCATGATTAGAGGAAAGTGAAGGAATGTTAGTGGCCAGTTCAGTGGAATAGTATCCAGTCTGAAAAGTTCTCCGCCTAACAATGAAAAAATGAATTTATAATTTCGAAATTATTTTTATTTTTCAACATAATTTCCCTTAAGACTAATGCATTTATTCCAGTGATGCTCCAGCGCCATTATCTGTCACTGTAGTGGTTCTCACTAAGATCTGCAGCTGCGATCACCTCTTGCTTCGAAGAAAAACGCTGACAAGCGAGGAAGAGTTTTAGTTTTGGGAAGAGATAGAAGTCAGAGGGAGCCAAATCTGGGGAATAGGGTGGATGTTCCAACAATTCATAGTGCAAATCTCTTAATTTTCCCATTGCCAAAACACTTTTGTGGGCAGGTGCATTGTTCTGATGAAAGATGATTTTTTCTTCTTCAAACCGGGTCTTTATTCACAAATTTTTTCGTCTAGTCTGGTTAAAAGATCGGAATAATATTCCCCGGTTATTGTTTTACCCTTTTCCAAATAATTGATAAACAAAATGCGTTTAGCATCCACAAGCACCGATGCCATGACCTTTTCTGCTGATGAAACAGATTTGCCTTCTTTGGCACTGAACAACCAACTTCTGTCCACTGTTTTGACTGCTGTTTGGATTCTGGTGTGTAATGGTGAATCCAGGTCTCATCCATAGTAATAAATCGATGCACAAAATCAGTTGTTTTTGTTGTTAAAATGCTCCAAGCAGTGTTCAGAGATTTTTGTGGGGGTGCGTTTTTGATCTGCTGTGAGCAAGCATGGCACCCATCTTGTGCAAAGCTTTTTCATTTGCAATTCTTCATGCAAAATATATCCTACACGTTCTTTTGAAATGCCTATAGTCACAGCATTTTCACGCACTTTGCCTCACCACGCATCCAATATCATATCATGCACTTGATCAATGATTTCTGGTGTTGTTACACTTTTTGGAAGTCCTTCACGAGGCTCATCTTCAAGGCTGGTACAGCCATTATTATATTCGTGTTCTTTATGTTCTATCTTATTCTTCTTTCTTTATCTTTGCGTGTGGCATCACTTTCTTGTTGATTTTCTATCTTAAATCCTTGTCGTACCAACTAAGCCTGAAATCTCTAACTTATCTCTCAGGGGCTGCTTCTCTATTCTGAACTCTTACAAAATTTATTTATTTTAGCTGTGCCAGCCAGAGTCATAGTACAGAAGAATTCTTGTACAAAGAAACTTTCCCAGAGTTTAAGTATTACCTAATCTTATTAAAGTATTAAGTGCCTATAGAAACTTCAACATTGCAATCATGGCCTAAACTTTCTAAACTTTCTTTAATTCCCCCTTATTCACAGGTTCGAACTTTAGTCAGTGGTAATTTCAATCTCCTGCTCAGACAAACTCAGACTTACATAAAAAAAACATGTTTATTATTATCAAAATTTCATACTATAAACTTTTACATATCAAGGTATGTCATATCAGAATTCTAATTCATTAGCTGAGCTATAAGGAACACATTAATTATCAAAACACTCTAATTTTACATCTCTAGATTAAGTAAGCACATATTTATCATGAAATAGTAATTCAGAATTCTAAGTAAAACTTGCTAACAAAGGTCAATGCACATTCAACTAAGTGTTGCATACTCTCAGGCTTTCAGACTATTAGTTCAATATGATTAACACGTTACTGAGCACAAAAGTCACTTAAAAGTTCTCTTTCTTCTCAATTAGAAATCTGTTCTTCTCTTTTTGCCCCAATACTAATCGTTACAAGAATAAGGAATTTACTGTATGTTAACAGTGTCCTGAGAGGATATCGTGCTTCTTTTTGTCCTTCCTTTGTAGTCAAATGTCTTTCTGTTTTATCAAGTCGCGTCCACGTGGAGATTACACTGATCGACGCAAATCGCCATTCCTTGCACTTTGCCGTATATACGCTCGTCTACTGGATTGATATCGTCATCTCGGAAAACAGCGGAATAAGTTCCTTTTTGAGGAACTTATTCCGCTGTTTTGCATCGGTAAACTTTTACCGATGGTCCTAGTTGGTGTCTGCCGTCAGCTCATGTATAGCATGCCCGACTCCTTCAGCTAGCAGCCGGGAAGGAGAATACTTCTGGTGCCGTTGATCGGTCAGCACTCTGCATGTCCACACGAGAAAACAGGAACAGAAAAAAACAGAGGGTTCAAACCTGAGTGAACTCGCTTTTTATTCTCCTTTTTAGTGCCCTCTTTTCGTAATGGAGGATCTCTCACTGTGCTCTCTTATTCACCCCTACGCGATTGCATCACACTTCTGCTCCTTGAAGAGTGCTCATTTTGCCGAAAGCGAGTTCAGCGCGCTTTCCACGAACGCTTCCGTTGCGCCATGACGTCATCGTAGGCAGTTAGCTAGCAACTTTTGTTTGCACTTAGATTTACATTCTTATACAGTATAATTTAGATATCAATAATTTTAACAATATAATTCTATTTTGACATGCAATTTTCTCTTCAACTTTACTTCTTTCTAAGGTAATTGTAACAGGTTTTCTTTTATATTTTTCTTAATTAACCAGTAGTGCAAGCATTTCTAGCTCAGAATTTTGTTTCTTGTTAAATCTTGAATGAATGGCTTTTTTGTTGAAAGAGTCCCCATTCAAGATCTAACACCATGTTTAAACTCGGCAGCCCATTACTTAATTGTCGAAAACGAAGGAGAAGAGTGCCTATAAACTTTTATGAACTTTGAACGAATTTCTTTTGCCGTTAAACCTTCTTTTACAAAGAATTTTATAACCACACGATATTCAATTTTATCCATTTTAAGGGATACAAACAAACACTTTTGCTTCAGACAGCTGTATAAAACAAATTACTTGATAGAATGACTTGCAATTTCACATGGATGCTTATGACAGGTGTTCTAACTTAGAAAAAAAAACCTTGCCGTTAGTATTGCCATCTATGGTCGAGGCCAAGAACTTTTCAAACCACCCTCGTCCATATAGGAAAGACATAATGCAGCAACAGAGCATCTTTGGGAAGGTAATTGTAGAGAGTGATCATCAGTTAAATGGATTGCTCTCTTCTGAATACAGTCAAGCATTCTGAGGGATTTCTTAGGTCCACCATTCCAAATCTGGGAACAGTCTTCTAATATTGGACTCATTTGAACTTTAGAAGATGGCACAAATTCAGCAGGAGAGAAGTACTATTTAGAACAAAAAAGAATACTAAGCTGCTTTTAAAAACAGAAGGACCATGAACCTGATGTGCTTGTTCCAGAACAGGCTAGATGTGGAAATCAACCAATGAAGAGAAAATAGGAAATTGATCATTGTTAGTTAACAGGATATTTTTAAAAGTGAGGGAAAGTGAAGCATAATCTTTGTTCTTGTTGGAATGAGTCAGAATTGTGTTTTGGTGGCATGCTACTATTCTGTAACTTATGAACTAAAAATATATTTCTTTACTCCTCACATTAATTTTGTTTTCATGAGACTAGTCATTTTGGTTGATACATCAGGCTAAACTGGGAAAGTATTTTTTAATAATTTGACTTATTTTATTAGAGTATATAGATCTTGGAAGTTTATTTTCCACTTGGTTAGACTATAATAAATTTAGTTTAATCCTTTATCCAAGTGTATGCAAACAAAGTTTGCACCTTTAGTATCTTCAAGACTGGAGCAACTCGTAGTAAAGGTGGACCAAGCTCTCATCACTCCTTGTCTCAGTATCTCCCATAATGCAAAGTACATCTCCTTGCGGACATGTATAATGCTATGCATTAAGGGAAGGGCCACTACCCAGACTGGTTTCAACCTTTATTGAGGTCTTGTCAGTGGGAGCCAGACCCAGAAGTGGTGATACTAAGGCAGAAGCAATGGAGAGATCATATTTACTTATACGAGTTGCCAAAAGGTGTACCACCTTATTATTAAATTACTCTGGATTTAGAGAAAGATGTTGGAAGTTTATTTTCCACTTGGTTAGACTATAATAAATTTAGTTTAATCCTTTATCCAAGTGTATGCAAACAAAGTTTGCGCCTGAAGTATCTTCAGGACTGAGGCAACTCGTAGTAAAGGTGGACCAAGTTCTCATCACTCCTTGTCACCTTGGTCCACCTTTACTACGAGTTGCCTCAGTCCTGAAGATACTTCAGGCACAAACTTTGTTTGCATACACTTGGATAAAGGATTAAACTAAATTTATTATAGTACATAGGTCATTATTAAATGGTTGTTAAGTAAATTGAAAGAAATTAACTAAAGATTATTAAATGTGGTTATAACAGTTGTACCCATCCAAGTAAGCTCTCAGACACTTTTGATCTATTATGGAAAAGAAGCTGCTTGTTAAAATGCTGACACTGGCTTACTGAAAAAAATTAGTCATCATAGGTTACAGTTAATTAAAATACCAAGAAACAAAAGTTGAAAAAAGTAAATAAGCAGTCAGTACTTACTCACTTGAAAGACCGCAGGGGAGAAGTGGTTTTGTGGAGGGTAAGGTAAATCAATTAGAAAAATAACTCAATTCCCCCCCCCCTTTCCAAAAAAAAGGACTTCAAAAAAAGTCTTCTTCTTCCTAACATTGATTTTAGGCCAGGTGGCCTGTTCTGGTCTCATGCTTTCTCTTTCTTGGTCTTCTGATTTTTCTTTTTCCCCTTATTTTATACCAGTAACTACCAAAAATATTATACCTGTATAATATTTTTGGTAGTCTACTGTTATCCATTCGATTTAAGTGTTCTATCCAATTTTGTTTATACTGTCTTATGCAGTGATTAATTGGTTTTATGTTCAGGAATTGTAAAATTTCTTCATTTGTTTTATGGTCCCACTTTCTATATCCAGCAGTTTTTCTGAGAAATTTCATTTCTGCTGTTTAAAGTAGTTTTTCATCTCTCCTTTTTATGGTCCCTGGTTCGATTCTGTATAGTAGAGTTGGTTTTGAGAAGACTGTTGTGTTTTTGTACTAGGATTAGCTTAAATATATTATTTATTATGCCATTTACTTTGACAAAGTTTGATATTTTAGTATCTGTCTTTTTCTTGTTCATATGATAAATCACATTCCAAGTATTTGAAAGTATTTACTTGTTCATATATTTTATTACCTATCACTATTTTATTTCTTATTGTGTTTTCTCCTTTGAATGCCATTATTATTATTATTTTTTATATATTGTCATATTATATTGTTTTGAGATATCATTTAATGAATTTAATGAGTTTTGTAAATCATCTTCGGATGTAGCTAATACTATTTGATTATCTGCAAATAGGAGTGTATCTATCTTCATTTGTGGGGTTATTTGTATACCAGAATAACGGGTTATACTGTTTCCAGATTGTTATAATTTTATTTATATACTGGAGGGGCTATGCCCCCGGCACCCAACCCCCTGTTAGGCCAGTTCTCCTTGAATTCTGATGACTCAAATTTTGAAGACTCAAAAAGGGAGCTCTGCCCCCCCCCCCCAATCCTTGACAGAGTTAATGGGATCAACAAAAACACAGGAATTAAACTTTAACCCTAGACAAAAATTATGCTGTACAAAGGAAATATAGACAGGGAAGCTCCTGAGAAACTAGTGTACGGTAACTGAGTAATAATCAAGGAAGTCAGCAAATTCATATACTTGAGATCCATCATTAATGTGAAAAATCACTGTTCGGACGACATCAGAAGTAGTTTAGGAATGGCTAAAACAATGGTCAGAGACGTGTCTAAAATCTGGAAGGATGACTCTATCTCCACAGTAACAAAGCTGAGCATTTTGAATGCAGCTGTTTTATCAATAGCTACTAATGGATGCGAAACTTGGAACCTAAAGAAGTCTGATAAGAAAAGGATAAATTGATTTTGAGATGTGGTGTTACTGTTGAGGATCTCATATACTGAAAAGTGGACAAATGGATGGATGCTAGAAAAGACTGGTAGAACTTTAAGGCTCCTTAAGGATATTATTATTATGTGACACCTCCAAAGAATCCAAAGACTCATCAAGGGAGGGCACCTACTCTACAACTCTCTGCCTCAACCACTCAATCCACCAACTACAGCGAACCGCATCATCTACACCAGCGTTTCTCAAACTTTTTTCTATGACAGAAAACACTTCACAAGTCCTGAAATTTTAATGGAGCACCTTGGTTAGAGTCGAGTATTATCAGTCTCGCATTCAATGTAAAGCTAAGTGCACTATCTCTGTAGCAGGCTGTATCGCATCGCAAAAATGCGACAGTGCACACTACAGGCGTGCTGGGATGCAGCGCATCACATTGGCCTTGCTTGTCACCATACATTTCCTAGAATAGATATCTCCATATACTTCACTCACTCTTGGAGGCATTGACAACTGCGGGTGGCTGAGTCAAGGAAAGCACACACACTGGCCTTAATAGCAGACTCCACATGCAAAGTGAGGAGTGCCTGATTTTCAAACATGCTTGAATTTGTCGCAGCATTTAAAACCATTCCAGGCTCATATCAGCATTTCCCAAACATAGTTTGGGAAACGCTGATAATATGATACACCAATGCCATCTACTGCCAATCCCCACTACCACTAGTATTTTCACAGACAATCACAAACATTATGTTCATGGTGGGTTTTGAACCCGCAGCCTTTTGGTTGGAGAGCAGATATACACTAACCACTCGGGCAACCTGACTGGCAGAATTGACTGAAGACAGCTGAAATACTTTGAACACATTGAAGAATGGAAGGAGTATGTCTCTAAACATTATAAAGTCCCTAGAAAAAGAAAAGGTAAATCCTCAGTGAGGTGAATAGATCATGTGTCTGGATTGACTGATTTTCAGAAAGTTAAAGCCTGTAGAAAAGCATACAGTTTTACTACCTGGAACTGACTTTTGTGGCACATCTGAAGAGTGGAGTGATCACACAGGAAGGCATATGACAAGATGCCAAGAGAAAAGATGTTCAGAATGCTACAGTTGTATGGTGTACTAGCTATGTACAAAAAGTGTTCAAGCCAATTTTAACTTAGGGATATGAGTGCTGGGTAGAAATAAACACTTAATCACAAGTATGAGAGTTCAGAAAAAAAATTATGAGGGTAAAAAGATGGCAGCAGCAGAATCATATGAAAACTGAGGGCATTAGGAAAGAAATTGACATTGCTAGCATTCTGAAATGTGTGACAAACCTAATCTTGGTGCAATGGGCACTTAAACAGAATGGGAGAGGAAATGTTAGCAAAACAGGTGTTGTTACCAGGATGGTAAGGAAAAAAGCCCCAAACGAAGACTAAGATCTAGGTGGATATAGTAAGAAGTGTCTTAGAAGACTGAAATATATGATCCAACAACATCGGTGTCCTCACGGATAACCAAATAATTTGGAAGGAAATTTTTGATAGGAAGGTGGTAGTGATGTAAACTTTTCATGTGGTACTCTCATAATATTCTGTACTCTCCCCTTCCAAAAAAAGTACATATCAGGAATATGATGATGTAATTCTTAGACCTGGTCAATAACCAACAACCTCTGTTGTTGCAGGTTAGTTGGCTACCTGCAATAATAGACACCAGTCTTTGACGTCTAGTCTAACATCTTCCACACACTGTACTTTTGTGTGTGTTGTTGCAGTTCTTATATTGTATCAAAGTGTCCCCATGATAGACACAAAATATCAAGATATTAAACCTACGTTTATTTAATTGTGCTATTTTCATTCCATTTATTTTATTTATTTATTTATTCATATGGAGTTTCCTCCCTTTTCTCCCTCGTCCCTATTGGGGCGAGTTGAGCCCTCTCATTGGGGTTAAGTATTTATGGCTGTAGATCTATGTGTGTTCACGAGGCCGGTTTGCCTGCTTGCGGGATGAAAAACCCCAGATAAAATGGGGTAAAAAACCCTGCTGTCCACACCCAAGACCGGCCAACTTGGCTATGGCTGAGGAAGATCCCTAAGCTCCTCACGTCGGCGACAGGAATCGAACCCAGGACACTCCTTCCCCAGGCATATGGTTGCGAAGCACAAAGCCACTAGGCTAACCGCGCAGACATTCCATTAAATATTAAGATGAGCTATCTCATATATATTCTCTCTAAGAGCTGACTTATTAGCTAGAAGAAACTTCTTATATTAAAGCTTACATTATGTGTATATACGCCCTCTTGTTAGGTTCTGAATGAAACTTGAATTAAATTAATTCACATTTCATACAGACTTAACATGGGCTTGCAATTTGAATCAGTTATTGATAATATCAGATATACTAAATTCTTGTAATTTACCAAAATAGTATTAAACTGAGAATCTTTCATTTGATTATGTTATAATGTAAAGTATTGTAAATTGTTAAATTGTTTAAACATTACTGCTTTTGTATAATAAGTACTTATAAATTCCCGGGAGAAAAAGATAATCCGATTAGGTAAAAGTAGCCGGAATCTAAACACGTGCACCCTTTTGGTAAGCAAGCAAGCTGTTTCCCCCCCCATACACTCTGAAGAATATGTTAGGATTCCGTGTGTGTGGTGCTGAGTACTGAGTGACGTAGGGTGACATGGAAATTGGGGAGGAGAAATCGATGATGTGGGAGTGAACATGTGGCGTGCAATTTAAATCGGTTGTGCAGTGCTTAGAAGAACTCTCTTATGCTCTCTTTTCGCTCGGGATCTCGTGCCTTCCTGCGGTTATGCTGTTATGTGTGGAACCTCCTCATGGCAACTTTTAGTTCCCCGTTTTCGACACAGATTCAAGACAGTGACTGAGGAACTATGCTGTGAAATTCCCGAAAGTTTACCGGTTGGCAATCAGCTCAGCAGGAGATAGTCACCAATGCTTACGGAAATATCATTGCGATGTTAAGCCAGTTCACTAGAGAACAATGTCTACCTAATTTAGGCGACAGAGATAAGTTCCGCTCGAAATCTGAAGAATACTATCAGAAAAAAAAAAAAAAAACAGAATGAACTTGGAGTCGAAAGTGATTGTCCAGACGAGATATGTGATGTGGCCAAACGATTCCCCAGCAATTGGTAACATACAGTCTAGTTTTTTTTATGTAAATGTGTACTAGAAGGGTATCTGTAAATTTTAGGAAGGACTCTAGAGATTGTTTCTTTTAAGGATAGAGTATATTATGAGTATTATGTGAAAGAAATAGTGCGAGAGCACGTGGAGTCTAGGAATTATGTCTTTTAATGATTGAATAAGTTATGAGAATTTTGTGAGAGAAATTGTATGAGAGCACGTGGAGCTACATTAGTAATTCAGTTAACAAATGTCTTTAATATTGATGAATAAGTGTGATCTTTCAAATATAAGTCATAAATCATAAATGAAGTTCTTTGTCATACATGCTAAGATAGATATAGAGAATCTGAGAAATTAGTGCTCATTCATTAGCAATTGCAGATTACTTAATCAGAGTGTATTCGTAATGTGTAATATGTATCAACTGAATTAAATGTTTTGTTCTTTTTGTTTAACTGATGACTTGCCCTATTTTCTTCTCTGTTGCACTTGCTCATAAAATATGGACCACAGCGGGAGATTAACTTTTAGAGAGGCTACACGACTGCAAACGTAACCTATAGTAATATAAAATTGTAAGCTAAACTGTTTCTGGTTCCTTGATTCTACATTCTTTGTTAATCTAGGATTTGGGGTGGCGCAGTGAAAAATAAATTTTCCCTGAATCTGAAAAAGGAATTACAATCAGTGTAGAGACAAGGGAGTTGGCATTGACCATTAATATTCCCTTTGTCCCCCAAACCACTAGCATCATTCTTATATGTAAAGATCGGCCAAGAGAAATTTAACTTTACAATGGCGACACAGAAAAAGGACAAGACAATAGAAATAGACACAAAAGGATATTAAAATTTTACACTCTGTCCATAAAGAAACCGAACTTTTCGAAAATAGAAGAAACTAGTAGCACCACCGGTTGTATCTTTTTTGTCGAAAGTGGCAACCTTCATTAGTATTGTATTCAACTGTTTATGACATTTGTTTCATTAGAAGCTGAGTTATAGTGCCAAAACACACTGTCACAGTGTGTTTTGACAAATGGTTGGAAAATGAGTGTTTCAAACAGAGAGCTGCGATTGATTTTTGTGTTAAACTTGGTAAAAGTTTTACTGAAACGCATCAAATGCTTCAATAAGCATACAGTAATGAATGCTTATCCTGTACTCAAGTTTATGAGTGGTTTAAGTGATTTCAAAGTGGTTGTGAGACGCTTGAGGACGACGAAAAGCCGGGCCATCCTGGCTGAGTGAAGTTAACATTCAAAAAGTGCGTGATTTCATCAAAGAAAACCCGAAATCGTCTGTGAGATTAATTGAAGATGAATTTGGGGATTCCAAAATCAACTGTGCACAACATTTTGACCGAGAGTTTGGGCCTTCGTAAATTGAATTTGTGATTTGTTTCCCACAACTTGACCAATGACCAAAAAATGTATCAAATTAAACACTACAAGGACCTCATTAAAACCGCTCACGTAAGGAATCAACTTCTTGAAACGATCGTTACTGTTACAAAATGTGGTGTTTTGAGTATGAGCCCAAATTGGAGACCACCAGAAGAGGGGTATCCAAAATAAGTCATTTGGAGAAGTCAAAACAACTGATTTGTCTACGATTCCAAGGGCATTATCCACAAAGAATTTGTTCCACCTGGCCAAGCAGTCAATGGTGAGTTTTATCTTGAAATTTTGAAGTGATTGATAGCGAGAATTTGTCACGTGTGGCATGAATATTGGGATGCAGGCAGCTGGTCACTTTTGCACGATAATGCACCATCTCATCATTCGAACATTGTGAGACAGTTTTTGAGCAAAAACTAAGTTTGTGTGTTGGATCACTCACTGTAATCACCTGATTTAGCACCCTGTGACTTCTTTCTCTTCCCCTGGCTTCTTTTGCTGATGAAAGGAAAGTGATACGACACCATTGAAAATGTTCAAGTGGCAGTAACCATGACCCTCAACAGTATCCCAAAAACCAATATAAAAAACTCATTTAACGACTGTAGCAAAGCTGAGGGAGAGCATATTGATTGAAATAAATGATTTGAATAATTATAATTGGCCTGTGTTTTATTTTCTATCAAAAGTTTGGTTTCTTTTTGGACAGAGGGACGTATATAATGAACTGAAACATCTTAAAAGGATCTTCATAAATAATGGGCACTCTTCAAAAAGTATTAACAAACTACTATACCACCGTCGTCAACATACTAATAAGGAACCCAAGATCTTACATCTCCTTACCTTACATCAGTTCCCTCTCCTGTAAACTGGCAAGAATTTTGAAGAGGTTCAATATCAAAACGTGTTTCTCCACTTTACCAAAACTCCAGTCAATCCTAAGCCACCCCAAAGAAAAGCATCACCATCTTCAATTTCCAGGTGTCTACAGAATTATATGTGATTGTGGGAAGCCATATTATAGCCAAACTGAAAAGCCTATCTTTCTGCTTCTCGAAGAACACCAGAGAGAGCCATCTCTTATAACAGAACCCTAGCCAGCACCCTCTCCAGCCACGTCTTGTTTTAACTCCAATTATGAAGGCCGCCAACATCTAATAGACTGGAATTTAACATCCAACATACATAAATGTTACAATGAACTAGACCATTGTATCCTTGAATCAAAAGAAATAATCATCGACTCTTCCCACATGAACAGCAATCTCAGTTACAGTTTGTCAGACTCGCATAGCTCTGCTATTCAGTATTGGCGAGCTTGAAAAGTCATACGCTTGCATGTGCATAACAGTAGAACTGTAGCTAGGACTCCAATTCAAACATAACTACAGAATTTTAATGCTCTGTTGTTATAGAAGTGCAATGTTTTTATGGTATTTTATTTAATTTTATGTTATCACACCTGACGAAGTTGGCATCCCGACAAAACCAGTTGTGTGGATATATTAAATTTTCGTGTTTCCTTATAATCTTGGAATTCAGTCATTAGATAATAGTTAACACACACACACACACACACACACACACACACACACACACACACACACACACATATATATATATATATATATATATATATATATATATATATATATATATGTTAATAAAAAATTAACATATATATATAAAATTCTGTGGTATTTATTATAACAATATGTCAACTTTATGTTAGGCCGACATTTGGAGTCTTGGAATTACAGCCATTGAATTAGCAAAGGGTGAACCTCCTAATTCAGATCTTCATCCTATGAGAGTTTTATTTTTAATACCTAAAAATAATCCACCTCAGTTAACAGGAAACTACAGCAAGCAGTTTAAGGAATTTGTTGAAGCATGTTTGAACAAAGATCCTGAAAATGTAAGTAAGTTCCTGCTAGTGTACTAATTTTTTTAAACAACCTTAAATAGTTTTTTTCTATCTTGCACCATCATGAAATGTATAACTAATTAATTAATTGTTGAAAATCTTTACATATTTGCAATAAATATTAAAACATCTAGGTTAGTCAGAGAATATCAGTATAAAATGAAATGATTTAAAATATTCCATTACACTGCAAACACACTGAAAATGTTTGACTGATGTTGTAACAGCCTGATCTATAAAGAAAATGTTTTCCGAGGTTCCTCTGCAGATTTTTATATTTATTTATTTTTTTATTGGTTGCTGAATTTCATCTGGCAGTAATATAGAATTAAATCACAAAAATCTAAGTAATGGCAGTGTTCTTGTCAGTTTATAGGGATCTTGCAGTAATAATATTTTCTGTGCATCATGTTTTTATGAACTTAGTATAAGTGGCTTAAGGGCATCTTTTTGGTCAAGTTGTTTCACCACAGTATGAATTTTATATGAATATTTTAGTCAGAACTAGTCTTGCTTGTCTTAAGTGGAGACTGAAAGACAGTTTCTCTTTAGTACTTCTGATTTTTTCTCCTACAAAATTCTGAAATAGGCAAGGAGTACTTTGATAGTGCACATATTGCAAACATCCATCAGCTACCTGGTATTAGGTAAATAATTTTAATTTCTCAGTGTAAAACAAAGTCACTTTTCTCAAAAAAAAAAAAAAAAAATTATACAGAGAAATGCAGGAAAGCCAAGTTATGTATCAATGTAGCTAAACAAAAATAATAGTAAGATTATATAAATTAAGTGAATATTAAATCCAACATGATTTCAAAGCCAAAAATACAAAAACTATAAATATTTTATGCAAAAATTGACCAGAGAACTTGTGGAAATACACTCACCACCATGCTACGAGTTGCCCTAGCCCAGTGGTGTTCCACTTTTTTTTTTACTACGTGAGCTACTTTTCTATAAAAAATTATTCGGCGATCTACTCTCTTATACAGATCATGTTCTCCTAGCCTGATATCTGATTACGCACAAATAAATAATTAAAAATAAACAACAAAAAAAAAATACACAACTTAAAACTTTGTGTATTTAAAAATTTATTTATCACTTTTGATTATTTTAATACAACAAAAAAACAAAACAAATATATTAGAATAAAATACTTATTTCTCTATTATGGAAAACCAAAGTTAGAAAAAATAACAGATTGATTACAAACTCACGAGTTACAGGAAATGCTGGTCGATAAAAAGAAAAAAAAAGTTAATGTGAAATTTGGCATTGTTTGGACCTCGCAATATTTTCATGGTCAAGTTGATATGAAGAAGTGGCCAATCGCAGACAATCATCCAAATGATCATTTGTAATTTGGTTTCTTAATTGATTTTTTATGACAGTCATATTTGAAAAAGCGGATTCTGACAAGTATGTTGATCCGAAACACGACAGAATTTTTCGCACAATATCAGTTAATATTGGGAATTTTTCATGTGCATACTTCCAAATGACTTCATTGTTTATTGATTTTAAATGTAAACTATTCTGAATGTTTATTATCTCAAGTTCTACTTCAGCTTGGTTTATATCAAACAGCCCACTAATTTTATTTGAAATTTCTGTGATGTTCAAGTTTTCTTGAAATGGATTATTGATAAAAGATGCAATCATTTCAGTTTTATTAAAATCTTTAAATCTTGAATTTATTTCTTCCTCAACTAATTCTATTTCACGAATAACTTCTTTTAAATCATAGTGAAGCATTTCTTGATTTTGTTCAAAAAAGTTTAATAAATATGGTAGATGTCTAAATTTGCAGTCATTTATATTTTTCTTTAATAAAAGTATTGTTGGAAAGTTTTTATTGAACTTAACATGTCAATTAAATTTTTATCTCTACCTTGTAGCCTCTAAATTTCAATTGCTTAATTTCATACAGAAATCTACTAAAAATGATAAGTGTAACAACCATCTTTTATCACTCAATTGTGGATAAATGTCTCCTTTTTCATCAAGAAAAATTTTTATATCGTTAATTAATACAAGAAATCTTTCTAAAAATTTACTTCTGCTGAGCCAGTGATCATTATTGTACAACAGAAGTCCCTATCATCATCTGCCTGTAATTTAAATAACCACCATTGCAGGGCTTTTCCTCAAACAGAATTTACAATTTTAAATGTAATATCCAAAACATCATTTGTGTTTAATCTTTTACTACACAGTACTTGTTGTTGAATAATACAGTGGTACATTAAAAATTCTGGATATTTGTCATCGTTTATACATAATGAAATGAAGCCTGATTTATTGCCTATCATTGCAGAAGCACCATCAGTAGTAATAGACACAAGTTTAAAAAGCGGAAGTTTGTGTTGTTTCACTTCACAAATTCATCAAATGCCAAAAAAATGTCTTCTCCCCTAGTCCTTCCCAATAATGGTATAATTTTCAAAAGTTCTTCTTTACTTGAATAATCTTGAAATACCATGCGAATAAATACCATTAACTGAGCAATATCAGTGAAGTCGTTTGATTCATCAAATTGTAATGAAAACGCAACACACACACACTGGTGAATGTCTGACATTATCCTGGCCTGGAAACTTTTCTCCGGCAATTTTAACTCTTCCTTTCGGCAATTTGAAACCTTGTCTGTGGCCTAGAAGTAGTCTCTCTCTCTCTAGTGACGTCTCGAACCGAGACGCTCCTTTCTGGAAGCGGGAAACTCCTCTCTCAAGCAACGTAAATCCGGGCAGTCTCTCTGAAGGCTTCTCTGAACCCGGCAGACTCCTCCCTGATAGCAATTCTGGAACCGGGACCCCTTTTGCTTGCTTCAGTCCCTTTTTATTAGGCCTCCTCTGAGACCTCGCATGAAGTTTGGCAACCCCCCAAAGAATTGGTATGAGTCTTTCATCTTAAGTTTCAAGTTCGGCACACCTTTGGTTCTCCTGTGCTTTCTTTCGATTGCAAGTAGCCGGCCATCAGAAAGTTGTTTGAACTCTTTCTGACTGATTTCGGAGATGTTTACACTTAGAGCCTGCAAGCCATTCTCATACATGCAAGTTTCAATAACAATCTTTCTAATGCCGCCATGTACAGCTTCGACGACAAAAACATTGCCTTTGTTTTTAACACTCTAACATATTCTTATTAAAGTAGTACATACAGTTAGCTTCAAAAGAGTTATTTACAAAAATATCTAATGCAAACTATACCAAGACAAACAAAGTTTATTTTTTTACATTATTCACATGGAACTTAACTAAATAAAAAATCGATATAATGTGCTTTGGAATATTTAATATTTAAGCTACAATTGAGTTTTTATACTTTGCTTATAATCATATTCACTCAGCTTGCTGTTTGACTTCCACTGATCCAAATTAATTCATTTACCCGACTTAATAAGAAAATTACAGATTTGACAATTTTAACGAAAAATAAATAAACAATAGCAATACACTTAAAGCGAATTAAAAATAATGCAAAATAATGATAAATAAAATATTATGTTTTCAATTTTTATTAAATTTGTAAGTAAGGAGGAATACACAAGAGATCGACCAAAAATCGCTCCGTGATCAGGGGTGGTCAACCCGATCGATGGGTTGAACACCCCTGCCCTAGCCGAACCTAATAGGAAGCACAAATGCTCAAAGTGTCCATATATTTGCCTCCTATTGGTCCATTTTGATAAGGTTTCACTGTTCTGATAGCTGTTTCAAACTCATCGGTTTTCATCAGAGACCAGGCAGAGCTAAGAGAGCAAAAACTCTCATTACTAAGGAACTTGAAGCGTCGGAGAGGTGTATTTTCTGTAAGCGAACTCTCGGTTGGGGCATAAAGTATTTACTAAAATAAAGAGCCAAAAGGCTTCACTTTGGCGGTGCAAAATTATATAAATTAAGTGAATATTAAATCCAACATCATTTCAAAGCCCAAAATACAGAAACTGTAAAAGTTTTGTGCGAAAAAGAGAGCTTGCGGGAATACACTTGCCTCCAAGCGTATTCCCGCAATAAAGCCTGATAAAAATTCTTCACAATCTAGGATTCAACCCAGGTCTTTCTAACTAAAGAGCACTGGGGAAACCAATTCAGCTATAGAGACTCAAAAAACATAATTATTGAAATTATTAAATCAGTTAACATTTATAGTAAATAGTATTAGGAACTATCATCATCATCATCAAATTCTTGACTATAAGCAACTCTTAGTATGGCGGCTTTCAAATGTGTTGGATTGAATATCCACTTTAGTTTATATAATTTTGCATCACTGAAGTACTTTTGGCCCTTTATTTCAGTAATAGTAAGATTTTAGAAAGAAATCAGAAAATACAAAAATGTTTTGGAAGCTATTTAAGAAAGCTTAAAAATGGAGAAAATAGCTTCACTAATGGAATCAAAGACCATAAAGGTGATAAAAATGTGATTCTATCAGTCCAAATAATTATTTCTTCCTGTTTTGTACTTATATGTAGACCCACATTATACTCTGTAGGCAGTTGAAACTAGATCTAATGGAATAGAGAGTTTTATCTTTATTCCCATAGTCTCCTATGTCTGTGTATTGTGTGTGTTCTTCTGGCCAGTTTGCCTGATTTTCAGAATGATAAACCTGAGTTCCTGGGAGCAAAAAAAATACTCGTCCATATGAGACCAATTAACCCTCCTTCAGGTGAAAAAGCCTGATAAAAATTCTTCACAATCTAGGATTCAACCCAGGTCTTTCTAACTAAAGAGCACTGGGGAAACCAATTCAGCTATAGAGACTCAAAAAACATAATTATTGAAATTATTAAATCAGTTAACATTTATAGTAAATAGTATTAGGAACTATCATCATCATCATCAAATTCTTGACAAGTACCTTCAAGGGGTGTACAGAATATGATGGTACTACATGAAAAACTTACATCACCACTAACTTCCTATCTACAATTTTACTCCAAATCAATCTGTTACCTGTCAAAACTCCAGCATTATCAGATCTTATATTTCTGTCTTCTAACACACTTTTTACGTTATCAATCCATCTATATCTTAGTCTTCCTCTGGGTTAAAAGTACCAAGAAATTATATACTTGGTTTAATCCTTTATCCAAGTATAAGCAAACGAAGTTTGTGCGTGAAGTAACTTCACGACTGGGATATTAAGGGACTACTGGATACTAAGGCAGTTGATGTATATAGAGGCTAATAACTTCACATCAGTTGCCTTAGTATCCCATAATGCAACTCGCATATCCTTACGGACATGTGTAATGCTATACATTATGGGAAGGGCCACTACCTTGACCAGTTTTGACCTTTATTGAGGTTTCATCAGTGGCAGCCAGACCCAGAAGTGATACCAAGATTGAAGCAATGCACAAGTCATATTTCCATATACAAGTAGTAAAAAGGTGTCACACCTTATTACTGAAATAAGTTACTTAATAAAAATGGGATACAAAGGTAATTCATGTGAAGTCATTAACCTCTATATACAAGTATGAAGTCAAGAAGTGACTCTATATAAAGTCATGAAGCGACTTCACGTGCAAACTCTGTTTGCTTACACTTGGATAAAGTGTAAGCAAACAGAGATTAATCCAAGAATTACATTCTTGGATTAAACCAAGAATGTAATTTCTTGGCATCTTTAATTTATAATGTTACCAAGTATACAAGTATCTTGGTCTTCCTCTGGGTCTCTTTCTTGCCAACCTGGAAGAGAACACTTGTTTTGCTAATCTTTCCTCTCCCATTCTGTTTAAGTGACCATACCACCTGAGATTAGCTCTGCTAACATATTCCTGAATGCTGACACTGTCAAGTTCTTTCCTAATATCCTTGTTTTTAATATGATATTGCCATTGATGTTCATGCCCCTAATCTTTCTCAGGACTCTCATATCTCCAGTCTCTAGTCTTTTGGTCAACTGTTTTATTTCTAACCCAGCTCTCAGATCCATAAGTTAAAATTGATTTGAACACTGTCTTGTATATAGCTAACTTAGTGTTTTGACTAATTTCTCTCTTCTTCCATATAAATTTATTCAGTTGGCTTCCTACTATACCAGCTTTGTTTATTCTGTTGTTTATGTCCATATTTAATTTACCATCTTCATTAAAAATTGTGCCTTAGTAGTTGAAATGTTTTACTTGTTCTATAAGTTCTCCATTCACAATGCAGCTGTCATTTTCACTGCATCTACCTATTCATTGTCTTGTTATTGCTGACCTTCACACCATATCTATTACAACAGTTATTCAATTTAGTCAGGGAATCTTGCAGACTTGTAGCGGATTTATTTTGAAGTATAACATCGTCTGCATAAAGCAAAGAGTTGACATTAACATCTCTAATTTTGATGTCATGTTTAACACCACTTTCTTTCATAATGTGATCCATATAGATCATGAATAACAGAGGGGATAATGTACATCCTTGTCTGACACCAGATTTAACATTAAAACACATTCTTGTACTTCCTTCAATTATAACTGCTGACTTACTACTCAAATAAACATTAAGTAATGCTTGATATAATTCCCCATTGACACGATATAACTGTAGCGTTTCGAATAGCTTTTCTCTTGGCACCTTGTCATATGCCTTTTCCAGAACTCATCATCATCAAATTCCTGCCATGTACCCTCAAGGGGTGTACAGGATATGACAGTACTACATGAAAAAATTACATCATTACTAACTTCCTATCTACAATTTTCCTCCTTTTCCAGAACTACAAAACTTAAATACAGATCTTTGTTATATTCCCATGATTTCTCAACTATATGTCTTAAAGTGAAAATCTGATCCTGACAACCTCTATTTGGCCTGAATTCAGCTTGTTCTTCACCAAACTTCTCTTCCACAATCCTTCTCAACCGTTTCTCAAGTATACTTGCATATATATTACCAGGAACACTCAGTAGAGAAATACCTCTGTAATTCTCACATTGTTTCATTTCCCTTGTTATATATGGGTACTATGAGAGCTCTACTCCAATCATCTGGAATTCGTCCATCTGTATTCTGTAAGAGCACAAGCTGACTTATTTGCCAATAATTTTTGATACAGTTTCTTCTTTTCCTTCACTGCCTCTTTAACTTCCTGTGTCCACCATGGAGTTCTGATTTTTCTATCCTTGCAGACAGACTCACCACATGCCTCTCTGGCTGAATCAATCAATGTTTTCTTCAGGATTTGCCACTGAATCACCAAGGTGTGGTTTCTGTTCTCAAACTCTTTCATTTTTTCTTTAGTAATCTTTGTGTATTTTAGTCCACAGTTCACATCTGAGAGCTGCTCAACTTTTATTCACTTTAAAACTTTCTTACTTATTATTCTTTTCAATATGAAATTCAGTTTTATCCTGCTCAAGACTAAATAGTGATCACGTCCAGTTTCAAATCCTCTGCACACTCTGGTGTCCTGCATCAGGGAGAAAACATCACTATCAACAATAACATAGTTAATGAGACTTTTCTTATTCCTTGCCTCTTCTCTCCATATGAATATGCACACATTTTTATGTTGGAACATGGTGTTAGTAATAACCACTCCATGTCCTGAGCAGAAATCCAACAGGTATTTGCCATTATTATTAGCTTTGCTCTTTTCTCCAAATTTTCCAGAAATATTTTTGTATGTTTGTTTTGTTTGTTGTCTGACAATCATTTCCTACTCTGCTATTTTGATTCCCAACAAGGACCAACTTTTTTCCTTTTTCATTGTGTCAGTTGCTTTCTCTAAAGCCTCAAAAAATTCATCCACTTCTACATTATTAGAACCTTCTTTAGGACCACAGGCACAAATACGTCTCATTGTCTAGTTCCCCATTCTGATATATGCCCACATCACTCTATTTGATATCGCTTGCCATTCAAGAAGATTAGCCTCGTATTTTGTGTACAATACTATAACTACACCTTCTTTTCCCTGATTGTCATTGTCTGAATATAACATTTTGGATTTATTGCTCAGATAAATCTGTCTTTTTTGTTTCAGTCACCCCTATTATGTCGATCTGGTACTTATCCAATTCCTCAGCTAGCTCCATTTCTTTGCCATTCAGGCTTCTTATGTTGATAGTACTGATCTTGAAGTCTGGGGATGTTGAGTTGGGGTTTGTTTCAGTAGCTGACTTTTCACTGTTCGCCCTGGTTCCGTGGTAAACACAACAGTAGCCTTGTTTAACTAGGCGATGCCCCAGCCAACATGAAATTCTGTCATGTTGTACCATCATTTTATATTGTGGTTGCCAATAAGAATACAATTTGGTCGGCTAAATCCCAAATTGCCTGCCCTTCCTTATTTGTTCAGTATCCAGGGAGATACTTAACAGGTGCACCACGAGAAGGTGAGGATTGGACATTAGGTTAGAAGCCCTGGTTGGTTCTCCGCATTCCTTTAAAGGCTGTGTGGAAGTTTCCTGTCAGTTATATAGCTTTGATCCTTTAGCACCCCTTATTAGGAGCTATCCAACATGAAAGTATTCAGGAGAGCATTTCATAAAAAATCACCTCATATGTTTTTTAAAAAAAAGTGACCCAGGCACTGAAAATGCAATAGGTTGGATGCTATTTAGAAACAGCTCCATTATTGTCATTGTTTTTTCATAATTAGGTATTGTTATTATTGCAGCTGTGGTACTGCTATAATTTTAGAGTTTATTATCATTTGTTAATTAAAAAACAGTAATATATTAGCTAAGTAGGCACCTTGGCAGTTATTGCTGTTTTTATTTAGTTTTATTATTGACTGATATTCTGATTTGTAGCAAACCTCCTGCTTCTTTAGTAGTTGACCTGCTTTTATATATAAATTTGGCATTTGACAGGGTGCCACATGATAAGCTGATATTTAAGTTGCAGCAGATGGGTTTGAATGTCAGGTTGGTCAACTGGATTCAGGATTGGCTGTCCGATAGGTATCAGAGAGTTGTGTATGGTGGGGAAGTTTCAAGGAGGGAGTGAGTTACAAGTGGGGTCCCACAGGGCTCAGTACTAGGACCTATATTGTTTAACCTTTATATCAATGACATTGTCAGTGGATTGTAGGGGGGATATTCAGTTGTTTGAGGATGATGTGAAGCTGGGAAGGGTTATTAGTAACAACGCAGATGTGGTAGTCATGCAAGAGGATTTGAATAAGCTAGACAGATCGGCAAATGAATGGGGTGTCGGTTTAATGCAGCAAAATGTAAGGTCTTCAGGTTTGGGACACATTCACAGGAAGCTGCATACTGCACTGGAGGAGATATACTGAAGGAAGTAGGGGTTGATCTGGGGTTGATGATTGATAGAAACCTGAAATTCAAGGGACACATTGCAAAGGTGGTTGAAAGTAAGAAAGGATTGCTGCAATAATGAGAAGGACGCTGACCTGCAGAGATAAAAGAGTTATCATTCTGTTGTATAAGACCCTGATCAGACCACACTATTGTTCTCAGATTTGGTCCCCTTCAAATCCTGGGGAAAGGGTCCAGAGGCAGATAACAAAGTTTCAGGACTGTACAATGTTAGTTTTGAGGATTGGCTGAATGAATGTGGCCTGCAGAGTTTGGTGGATAGAAGAAGGAGAGGTGATATGATTGAGACTTCTAAACTGTTGAGAGGTGCCTACAGGGTTGACACTGGGGAGGTCTTTTGCTTTGTTGAACAGTGGGAAGGAGTGATGACAAGGGGCCATCCTTGGAAGTTACGAAAGGAAACTGTGAGCAAGAGGGTGAGGAGTGGTTTCTTTGCATGGAGAGTGGTTGAACCATGGAATGCATTGCCTTATAGAGTGGTGAGAGTGAGAACGGTCAATGAGTTTAATGAGTGGTATGATAGACTTTGTGTTTCCTAGGAGGGACCTCTCACGATGAGTCTTGATGGACTTGTGTTTCCTGGGAAGGACCTCCCGCAGTAAATCTTTTGACTCCTTGGAGGCCTAAATAATAATAATGAATATGAGATATCACTTTTTTTTAAGATTCAGCAGGTAGAAAAGTATAAAAAAAGATAGTTCGTTCAAATCAGTTGAATGACGATTCAACCTCTAGCAGAAGCTGTTCCCAGTTGGTCTTGGCTGGTGGGGTTGCCTGCAATGATCAACAGTAGTTCACTAAGTCATGTCAGGTGATAGCAAAACTTTAATACCTCCATATTTGAGATTTCTGGTTGAATATCTCTACTATAGCTGCCTTTCTGCCTTTTCACACAGGCTTATTCCTTGATTTTACATTAAGCCACTTCCTATATTTCCTTCAGTTCTAACTAATGACTTACAGCTTAAATGCATATTATGTATTGCACTGTATAATGATCCATTTACTCCATATAATTGTAGCATTTCGAAAATGTTTTTATTGAGCGCCATGTGGTATGTCTTTTCCTGATTTACAAAACTTAAGTACAGATCCTTGTTATATCCCCATGGTTTCTCAAATTTGTCATAAAGTGAAAAAATCTGAACCTCTTTGACCTGAATCTGTTCCACAATTTTTTTTCTTAGCCACTTTTCAAGAATGCTTGCATTAATCTTACTTGAATACTTAGTAGAGAAATCCTCTGTAATTTTCACATTCAGCTTTATTCCCCCCCCCCCTTTTTTTTTTTTTATAGATGGAAACTATGACAGCTCTACTTCAATCATCTGTAATTTGATCTTCTGGCAAGGCCCTCTTTATTATGCTGTGTAGCTACTGCAAAAAAACTTTTATACCTTCATATATGAGCATTTCTGGTCAAATGTCATCTACTCCAACTGCCTTTCCACATTTTAAGTTTTACAAACATCAGAGGTTTATGGATTATGTAAAAATTAAAAATATTATGATCATAGTATATTTTATATACTATAATATACTATATAGTATTTTATATCGTATATAAAATACTATATAGTAAAGGTAATGGACAAAAAAATGAAAACACTGAGCTATCAGGTTGCATTATCTTTAGTTGGAATGCAGCATCTACGATACCCCAAACACAGATGTAGTTGATATGAAAATGTACTCTCGAACATTCCTAGGGATGTATGTGAAAAAGCCAACAGCGGCCTGCTACCATTTATTGCATGTTAGAATGGAATTCTAAGAGGAGTTCAGTGACTTTGAAAGGGGGTGTGATTTTAGCCAGGCTGGCAGTTGAATCTGTGACCAGAACAGCTGAAATTGCACATGTTAGTCAAGGAACAGTCTCTAAGATTATGGCAGTTGACAGAACAAACATCATCAGTGAAATGCAGTAGTGGACGAAAGTGCTTACTGCAAGAGAGGGATGTTCAAGCATTAGTGCGCTCTACCACAAAAAATACATGGGCTACTGCTGAGAAATTGTATGAAAAATTTACCGCCTGCCGTAAGAAACCCATTTCAATAAAACTCTGTGCCGTAAACTACATAGAGTTGGATATCACTTTTGGGTTGCCTTATACATAGGCGTGATCATGCCTTTGATCATTCTATAATGCACATCATCGCATCCAATGGTGCAAAGATCACAGGCAGTGGACTACACAACAATGGAGGAATGTGATATGGTCTGATGAATCCATGTTCACACTTTTTGCTGCAGATGGATGAATACGTGTGTGGTGTCAGTTGAAGGAAGCCTTACCAGCCAGAGTGCTTGTTTCCAACTGTGAAAGGTTTTGGTGGTTCTATAATGCTTTGGGTACCATTTTCATGGCATGGTTGGGATCTGCTTGTATTGGAGGGTAAAGTGGATGCTGCACATTATCTTTCAATCATAAGCGATAATCTTCTTCCCATGTTGACTCTATGCAGCTTGCCACATTACAACAGGATAATGCTCCCATTCATTGAGGAAGTATGGTTACCCAGTGGTTTGTGGAACATGATGGTGAGGTATTCTGTCTGCCATGGCTTTCCCAATTGTTATACTTAAATCCAATAGAATATAGGAGACATTTTTGAGTGAGCTCTCATGCAACATTTCTCACTTTCAAAGGCAAGAATTGATGTAGTTTCTGTCGAATGAATGGTGTAAAATTCCTCCTGTCGAGTTCCAGCACTGATTTAGTCTCCTTTGAAGAATACAGGCCATACTAGACGTTATGGAGGATCAATGCCATATTAATCAAAATTTCCATTCTTTTGTTCATTACTTGTATATATATTTGTACCATTGGTACTATAATAAAAATGTGAATAGTATAATAAAATAATATATATATATAATTTTGTCTGCGTGGTTAGCCTAGTGGCTATGTGCTTCGCAACCATATGCCTGGGGAAGGAGTGTCCTAGGTTCGATTCCTGTCGACGAGGAGGAGCCCCAAGGATCTTCCTCAGCCATAGCCAAGTTAGCCGGTCTTGGGCGTGGACAGCAGGGTTTTTCATCCTGCAAACAGGCAAATCGGCCCTGTGAACACATACTGATTACAGTCGTGAATATTTCCCTCAGGGGATGCAGCAGAGGAGTTACTGGCATATTAATGCAGCAGTGGCAAACCGCTGCATTAATATGCCAGTAACCCCCTCATTAGGAGGGGACTCAACCTGTCCTAGGAAGGATGAGAAGGATAGGATATATTATTTTATTATACTATTCACATTTTTATTATTGCACTCATGGTAATAATGTACCATGAGTATAATGATGGGGTTCCACAAGATTCTGTTCTCTCGCCAACCCTTTTCCTTCTGTATATCAATGACCTACTTCAGTTGACCTCCAACTCAACACACAGTTTTGCAGATGACAGCTCATTGAACTCCCTTTCATTTGACAAACCTTACTCAACACAACTCACTTCAACCTACATAACATCAACCACCACTGCCCTCGATTCTGATCTCCAACCCATCCTCCAATGGGGCTCAAACAACCTCGTCAACTTCAATGCTAGTAAAACCCAGTTCTGTCTTATTTATCACAAAATAGAACCATTTTCCCCCAGTATTATTTTTGATAACACTCAAATTTTCAGACAAGATGAGATTTCTCTTCTTGGAATTAACCTGACATTAGGCCTCTCCTGGCATAAGCATGTCACAACCATTGCATCTTCAGCTTCCAAAAAACTAGGATTTCTCTTTCATTTCGTTCGAGACGTTACTTCACCTCTAAGCAGCCGTTAACCTTATACAAATCACAGATCTTCCCAGCTATCGAATACTGTTCTCACATTTGGAGTGGGGCTTCTAAAATCTCCCTCAAAATGCTTGTCTCAGTACAGAGGAGAGCAGTTAAATTTATAAATGACCCATCTCTTACCAGCTCACTTTCACACAGATGTTTGCAATTTTGCAATATATGAATGTTCATTCGAAATAGCATCAATAATTCCCCCACTCAGTACTAAGCCCATTGGAACAGGTACAGCTGCCACCCAATATCCTTTCACAGTATGCCCTGAAACCCACAAACAAGTTTCTTTTACTCCTTCTTCATCCATTCCATGCTACTGCTACTTTGGAACAGTCTTCCCCCTGATGTATTTCCTAAGGAATACAATATACAGGCTTTTAAATCAAATGTAAACAAGTTTCTCCTTTCCCAATGCACTACTCCTATACAATACTAATGTACTTTAGTACATCAGCCTATAGTACTAATGTACTATAGGCTGATCAACCAACCTCTCATGTATGGGTCCAACATAAAAAAATAATAATAATAAAAATAAAGAGATCTCAGATCTAGAACTGTGAGTATAGACAGGAGAAAACATCAGAGAGTGCTGCTCTGTATGCCTTAAACAGCTACAGGTAGATTGATGTGGAGTGAAAATCTGACATAAAGGAATATTATTATGTTCGGTATACGTAATGCTGTCAACATTAATGCCAGCAACTGCCATCATCTCTTTCTCACCTCACACATACCAAACAAGCAAATGGCAATCTGATATGTGGAATATTGAACTTCCTGGGAAAAAAGTTAGCACTTTTTTTTAAAATAGATCAGTTTTCACACACAGAAAATTTCCTGACTTATGACACAACAATGTGATGTGTGTGTGAGCAAGTAATTAAAAGGAAGAAAGAAATTGGCATTTTTTTAAAGACCTAAAGGTTGTAATCATTATGGAAAATGATATGATGAGACTGTTCCAAACAGGAAGGGGGGGGGAGGTAGATATATAAAGGCAGAGGATGAGGTTGGTGCATTGATTTTAGATTTGAACTGTATACAAATGTTGGCCAGGAGCTGCTCATGTTTGAATATGATTAGGGGAAAGTGGAGTGATGGTAGCAGCCAGTTCAGTGGAGTAGCATCAATGGGAATACTTGCAGAGGAGACATAATGCAGCAGTAGAGTATCTATGGCAAATCAATGGGAGAAAGCCAGTGAGGGAGGGATTATCAGTTAATTAAGCAAACTGCTCGATTCAGAATACAATCAAGCATTATGAGGAAGTTGTGCATTAAACAGTTTGACTTCTTTTCCAGTTTTATTTGCAAAGTTGGAGACTGAATCATGGACATCGAAATCACCAAGGAAGATTATCTATCTCACTTTTAGGGTAATTAAATTGTAGGTAATCAGCTTTCACAAACAGATAGTCAAATAGATTGGTGAAGTCATTGGAGTTAGGAGAGCAATAGAGGCAACAAACGAAGGCCACAATGGGGTTAGTAAATCCGGAGCCAAAGCAGATCATATAAAGCTGATTCCAGGTGTGATAACCTTTGGCATGGAATATCAGACCTGACAAATGCAAACGTCCCACCCTTCTTAGGAAATGTATCATAGAAGATGTATCTGATATCTTCAGGTGCCTCCAGTAAATGGGGGTGGTGAATGTTCGCACACTGAGTGATATCATCCATCTAATGACATTTATGAACACCTATGCCTGTAGTGGGATTTGAACTCATACCTTGTGCCTAACCAGTATATCAATCTTTTGAATACAATGGTGGTCTGAAAAGTTCTCAGCCTAACAATGAAAAAACGAATTTATAATTTCAAAATTATTTTTATTTTTCAACATAATCTCCCTTAAAACTAATACATTTATTCCAGTGATGCTCCGGCACCATTTTCCCATCCCTGTAGTGGTTCTCAGTAAGATCTGCAAAATACCCCTCTACAGCTGCAATCACCTCTTGATTCTAAGAAAAATTCTGACCAGTGAGGAAGAGTTTTAGTTTTGAGAAGAGATAGAAGTCAGAGGGAGCCAAATCTGGGGAATAGGGTGAATGTTCCAACAATTCATAGTGCAGATCCATTAATTTTCCCATTGCCGAAACACTTTTGTGGGCAGGTGCATTGTCCAGATGAAAGATACTTTTTTTCTTTTGCAAACCGGGTCTTTTCTCACGAATTTTTTTGTCTAGTCTAGTTAAAAGATCAGAATAATATTTCCCAGTTATTGTTTTATCCTTTTCAAGATGATTAATTTTCTCACATTGGTGAGTACGGGCATGGCAAACCCAAGATACCCAAGCTAGACCTGATCTTACTTCATACAATATACACTTGGTATATCATATCAGGAGACTGGTCTTCTACTCTTCTTTCCCTCTACTTTCTCTCTTATTTCTTATTCCTTCTCCCAAGTGCTATTAGAGCAATTCGAGGGCGAGGGGGGGGGGGTGACTCTTTCTTCTCAAACTGTAGTTTCCACTAAAAAAGGCAAGTCTTAAGGTGGCAGCCCCACTACTAGGATACCTATCATCATACTAGTCACTTGATTAGGGAAATACATATTACTTTCAAGTCTCAGCGAAATCCAAACTGGACAAAACATGGGAAACAACTGCAAACTGGAAAAGGTTAAGAAACTTTGGAAAAAGAAATACATAGTGAAATATACTGCATGGAACATTAGAAGCATAGCACATAAAGAAGAATTAGATAAAATTTTAAATGATGAAAATATAGAAATTGCAACAAAAAAGAAACTTAAAGGAACAAAAGAAACAGCTTACTACAATATCATATATAGTGGACAAACAAATACATGCAAAAGCTGGTGTAATGATTTGGATCCATAAATCAATTAAAGCAAAAATAACTCATTATACATACTGGAATGAAAGAATATTAGAAGTGCGATTAAAATTAAATAAAGAAAATTTAACAGTTGGAGTATATGCTCCTGAAGAAGATAAAGAAGAAGAAAATTATTACTTTTACAAAGAGTTAAGGGAATATATGAAAAATTAAATAAAACAGGCCATATAATTATATCCAGAGATATTAATGCCAGAATAGGAATGAAAAAAATTAACAATGATATACAAAAATTTGGAGAATCAACTTTTCACGGTATTAACACCACCACAAACACTTCTATCAACAAAGATGTTTTATTAACGCTTATATTTCGCTGATTTTCAACTCAGCATCATCAGAGCACAACACACATGTAAACGCGACAGTGAATGAGTGAAACAATATAATTGCAAAAGACAAAAGATCTAAAGTCCTATTTTTGGTGCCCTCTAACGAAAAAAAAAAAAAAAAAACACAGTTATCCAGGAGTTTTTCTTAGGATAACTGTCTCCGAAATTTTTGGCAAATTAATGCAATCATATTTGTTAAGGTTTGGGAGAATTCTTCAAAGCCATTGCTGACTCAAAAAATAATCTTTCAGATCTATAACGACTCCTAAATAGCACATTCGTTTTCCTCCATCTAATCCTGTGTGAAGGAGTGTCCAAAGCGTGGTCTGCCAGTCCCGACTTGCCATTGTAATAGTAGCGAATGTATCTTTCATGTTCTTCCAGGCGGATGTTCACTGATCTTCCTGTTTGCCCATAATAGACCAAGTCACAGTCACATGGAACTTCATACACTCCTGGGTGTGCTAAAGGGTGAAGTTTATCCTTAGGTGAGCGGATCAGAGTTGCCAGCTTGACATGAGGTTTGAAGGTGGTGCGAAGGCCATGTTTCAACAACACTTTGGCTATCTTTTCCGATGTACCTCTGATATAGGGAATAGAAATGGTCATGTTATATTCTTGTGTATTAGGGGAGGGCAGAGTAATGGGCCTATGTAGTATTTTATCTATTTTGTAGGGATTGTAGCCGTTGGCTAAGAACGTATGGCGCAGGTACTGGAGTTCAGTGGTCAGAGCTGTATTGTTAGAACAAATGGCTCTGGCTCTGTGTGTAAGTGTTTTTAAAATGCCGTACTGTTGGACTGGATGATAATGTGATTGTTTATGTAGGTATCTTCTGTGTGTGTAGGCTTTCTGTAAATAGAAAAAGATAGTGATCCATCTGAAAGGCGGGTGACTAATGTGTCAAGAAATGGTAAACAGTTATTTGATTCTTTTTCTACTGTGAAGTGAATTTTGGGGTGTTGGCTGTTTAGGTAGGTGACAAAAGCATCCAAAGTGTCTTGTCCATGGGGCCAGATGGCAAACACATCATCTACATAGCGCAACCACACTTGTGGCTTGTATGTAGCTGTGGTAAGTACTTTGTTTTCAAAGTGTTCCATGTAAAAATTTGCTAACGGGGGAGAGAGGGGGGAACCCATAGCAGTACCATTAATCTGTTTGTAGAATTCCCCCCCCCCATGTAAAGTAACCTGCATTCATGGTAAATTAAAATAATTCAAAAATATCTGGGGGAAATTTAGACTTGATTAAATCAAGAGTGTCTATAAGTGGTACATTGGTAAATAAGGAGGTGACATCGAAACTAACCATCATGTCTGAATTTTTTAGGATTAGATTTTTAACCAGTGTCTTGAAATGGATTGAATTTTTTACAAAAGTAGAGGAGTTGCCAGTAAGAGGGGCAAGTGACTTAGCTAAATGCTGGGCCAGTTTATATGTGGGACTATCTATGCTATCAACTATGGGGCGTAGGGGAATATTAGTTTTGTGGATTTTTGGTAATCCATAAATACTGGGTGTTTTAACATGAATTGGTTTTATTTTCCTGATGATTTCTTTGATGATTACCAAAAATCCACAAAACTAATATTCCCCTACGCCCCATAGTTGATAGCATAGTCCCACATATAAACTGGCCCGGCATTTAGCTAAGTCGCTTGCCCTTCTTACTGGCGACTCCTCTACTTTTGTAAAAAAATTCAATCCATTTCAAAACACTGGTTAAAAATCTAATCCTAAAAAATTCAGACATAATGGTTAGTTTCGATGTCACCTCCTTATTTACCAATGTACCACTTATAGACACTCTTGATTTAATCAAGTCTAAATTTCCCCCAGATATTTTTGAATTATTTCAATTTACCATGAATGCAGGTTACTTTACATGGGCGGGGGGGGAATTCCACAAACAGATTAATGGTAGTGCTATGGGTTCGCCCCCTCTCTCTCCCCCATTAGCAGATTTTTACGTGGAACACTTTGAAAACAAAGTACTTACCACAGCTACATACAAGCCACAAGTGTGATTGCGCTATGTAGATGATGTGTTTGCCATCTGGCCCCATGGACAAGACACTTTGGATGCTTTTGTCACCTACCTAAACAGCCAACACCCCAAAATTCACTTCACAGTAGAAAATGAATCAAATAACTGTTTACCATTTCTTGACACATTAGTCACCCGCCTTTCAGATGGATCACTATCTTTTTCTATTTACAGAAAGCCTACACACACAGAAGATACCTACATAAACAATCACATCATCATCCAGTCCAACAGTACGGCATTTTAAAAACACTTACACACAGAGCCAGAGCCATTTGTTCTAACGATACAGTTCTGACCACTGAACTCCAGTACCTGCGCCATACGTTTTTAGTCAACGGCTACAGTCCCTACAAAATAGATAAAATACTACATAGGCCCATTACTCTGCCCTCCGCTAATACACAAGAATACAACATGACCATTTCTATTCCCTATATCAGAGGTACATTGGAAAAGATAGCCAAAGTATTGTTGAAACATGGCCTTCACACCACCTTCAAACCTCATGTCAAGCTGGCAACTCTGATCCGCTCGCCTAAGGATAAACTTCACCCTTTAGCACACCCAGGAGTGTATGAAGTTCCATGTGACTGTGACTTGGCCTATTATGGGCAAACAGGAAGATCAGTGAACATCTGCCTGGAAGAACATGAAAGATACATTCGCTACTATTACTATGGCAAGTCGGGACTGGCAGACCATGCTTTGGACACTCCTTCACACAGGATTAGATGGAGGAAAACGAATGTGCTATTTAGGAGTCGTTATGGATCTGAAAGATTATTTTTTGAGTCAGCAATGGCTTTGAAGAATTCTCCCAACCTTAACAAATATGGTTGCATTAATTTGCCAAAAATTTGGGAGACGGTTATCCTAAGAAAAACTCCTGGATAACTGCATTTTTTTTTTTTTTTTTTTTTTTTTCCCGTTAGAGGGTGCCAAAAATAGGACTTCAGATTTTTTGTCTTTTGCAATTATATTGTTTCACTCACTCACTGTCGCGTTTACATGTGTGTTGTGCTCTGATGATGCTGAGTTGAAAATCAGCGAAATATAAACGTTAATAAAACATCTTTGTTGATAAAAGTGTTTGTGGTGTTGTTAATACCGTGAAAAATAAGTCATGAATAACCATCAACACCTAAGCTTATCTGTTAGATTGGAGAACCAACAGTAAACAAAAATGGAAAGCGACTCATTGATTATACAATATATAATAATTTAAAAATAATGAATACATTTGACAAACATGGAAATATACATAAATATGCATGGTGTGCAAGAGGACAAAAATCAATAATAGACTACTTCATATTCTATGATGAAAAAGCAGCACACCTCTTCCTAGACGTTAAAGTTAGAAGAGGGCTAGAAATGGACACAGATCACTATTTAGTACAGGGAAAACTAAGATTTCCTCCAAACTGGCTACAAAAAATACAAAAAAAAAAAAAAATAAACAAACTAGAGAAACAAATTCTAATTACAAAGTAAGACTACTAAATGATTTAAGTATAAGAAATTTATACCAACAGTGGATTAATAACTACTTTGAAAAAATGCAAGAAAATGAAGACATTGAAAAAGAATGGAATAATATAAAAGAAATTATTGCATCAGCAGCATATGAAAGTTTAGGAACACAAAAAATATCATAAAAATAAAAAATTACATATGGGACAACGAAATAAAAACAGTAATTGAAAATAAAAAGCTGGCTTTTAAAGATGGTTAAGTAGCAAAAAACAACAAGAAGAAATTGAATATAAAAAAAAGACGAGCAATAGCCAAAAGAGAAACCAGAAAGAGACCCAGAGAAATCTGGGAAAAATTTGCATCATATCTAGAAAATGACGTATACAAAATAAGATCCAGTACATACAAAATACTAAAACACATGAATGCAGATATAAAAGAAACTGCAAATATAAATTGTGAAATAGATGTAAAAGAATTTTTGGATTACTTTACAGATCTTTGGACAGATAATACTGACATCAAAAATAATTACACCAGAAACATACAAATTACCTTAAATGATATAACAACAATGAAAGAATTAAAGGCAACCTAAATAAAATAAAAAATGGCAAATCAGCAGGAGAAGATGGGATAAACTTCGAACTGGAAAATTTGCTGGAAAAAATTTCATCAAAGATTACTAAAATTTTAAAATAAAATATATACAAATGGACAAATACCAATATAATGGAAGACAAGCATAGTAATACCTATATTTAAAAGAGGGGATAAAACGAAACCTGCTAACTACACAGGTATTAGCTTATTGAATACATGCTACAAAATATATAACAGAATACTTAATGAAAAACTAAAAATATATACAGTGAAAAAATATTATTAGAATGTCAAAATGGATTTAAAAGAGGATGCTCTACAATGGATGCAGCTTTCTGTTTAAAACTACTTATAGAAAAAAGAAGAGAATTTATATTTTACTACATGCAATATTGAATATATATATATATATATATATATATACATACAGGGTGTTCGGGATAAATTTGACATATTTATAATTAATTATATTTTTCCGTAAGTTACATGTATTAACACACACTTCTCTTCATTTAAAAGTTTGGACCCTTCTTCATTCATATACAAGATGTCAGAAAGGATGGATAGCTGGAACCCACCTGAATCATGGAAGAGAATAACTTGTATCATGATGATTCGTGCCCGCCATCAAAATAAGGATATTACGACTGCTGCCCAATGCTCCCTGAATACAGTAAAAACAATCAGGCATGAACTAGAGACTTGCAATGGTGACTACGAGGATGTAGCAAGAAGAAAGATCCCTAGCAGACGATCTGATTGCGTTCGTACAGCAGAATTCCTCGCAAATCTGCAGGAACAGGTGTTGAAGAACCCTGGCATTGGAATTCGGGCTTTGTTCGTGGAGTTGCTAACTGTAGTCAAGCCCTGGATAACAAGGGTAGCCAATGGTAGGCCGTATGTATGGCAGCAGGATTCGGCCCCTTGCCACACCTCTGGGAAAAGTCAAAAATGGTTGTCTGAAAATTTCTACAACTTCACCAGTCCAAATGTTTGGCCTCCAAACTCCCCAGACCTTAACCCCATGGATTATTTTGTATGGGGCGCAGTTGAAAAAGACACCAATCGCACTTCCAGTAATACAAAAGCCCAGTTAATGGATAAAATTAAAACAGTTTTTGCGGCCCTTCCCAGGGAGACTGTAGCATCAGCTTGTTCGAGGTTCCGAAGCAGAATTGAAGCTGTGATCGATGCTAATGGTGGTTATTTTGAGTAAATCTTGTTGATAGTATTGTAATTAACTCTGCCTGTAATGTTTTTTTGTCAATTCATTAAATTTAATAGATACAAAGAAGATTTTCTTTTTCCTTACGAAACTGTCAAATTTATCCCGAACACCCTGTATATATAAAGATAATGAATTAAAAATTAAAATAAATGAAAAGTTCTCTGTAAAGCAATCTATAAACCAAGTAGTAAGACAGGGATGCTCTCTATCTCCAACACCTTTCAATATTTACATTAATGAAATATTAATACAGTGGGACACCTTAAACAATCAAGGTATAGAAATTTCCTGGAATAACAAAATAAATATGCTATTATTTGCAGATGATAAGGAAGACAATTTACAAAGAGCAATATATAATTTAAACATTATAATAGAACAGTTTGGAATGAAAATTTCCATAGATAAAATTGTACATATGGAATTTTTTGCTTCTAACTGAACAAACTCCAGTTAGAAGCAAAATAGTTATTAATAATAAAATAATAGAACAGATAAATACTTTCAGTTATCATGGATGTGAAATATCATATGAAGGAGAAAAAGACACAAAATTAAAAGCTTCAAAATTTTTACAGATTATAGGCCTGATAAATAGAACACTCAACCCAAATGTATGGCAGTGAAATTTGGGCAATAAACAAACAAGATAAACAAAGAATATAAACAAGTGAAATGAGATTTATGAGAAGAACTGCAAAATACACATTATTAGATCAAAAAAAGGAATGAAGACATTTTAAAAGAACTAAAAATAAAATCAATAGAAGAAAAACTAAACAATTATAAAAAAATGGATTGAACATGTTTGTAATAGATTTCACAGTTTGATATGAACACAGATGATTAAGAAAATAACTATTTATTAACTTAAAAGCTAATATTTCACTGGTATTATATCCAGCATCTTCAGAGCACACAACACAAAGTTTGTTACAAATGCAAAACAACCACAGTCCGGTGTAACAGTGGGGCTAGTAAAAGTAATTGCAGCTTGCAACACAAGACTAAAGTCCTAATATGGCGCCATATAGGTAAAAAAAATCAAAAAAAATCGAAGTTTTGAAATAGTAGTCCAAACGATAGTCTTGGAAAGTTTGAAAAAATGAAATAAAATAAAAGTAATAAATGTTAATTTGGTCTTAAGATGACTGTCTCCCAAATCATTGGTAGATTTATACAGCCATACTTGTTAAGGTTTGGAGTATGTTTTAAGGCTTCTGTTGATTCCAGGAACAACCTCTCTGACTTGTAGAAGCTTCTGTGCATTACTTTTGTTTCTTTCCAATTGATCCTGTGCGCAGGGGTATCCAAAGCATGGTCTGCCAGACCCGACTTGCCATAGCGACAATGTCAGATATATATTTGGTGTTCACTGAGGCAGATGTCCACAGTTCTTCCTGTCTGTCCGTAGTAGGCTTGATGGCAACAATTCAACAAGCAGCGGCCACAATTCCATCAAGATGGCAGTGTTGTGAACCTATCATCGACAACCTTATCCAAAGAGGCCACGAGTGCATTAAGTCTTGGACACAATTTTGCCTTTACTCCTAAAATTGTGCCTAAAACCAAAATAATGGCTTCCGTTGAACGCGGAATTTATCACTTGCCTCCAGCTATAGCCAATAATATTCTGTTAGACATGGCCAATATCCTTATCCATTCTAAGTCTCCCAAAAATAATATCCCATATAAAGAAATAATAGCTCTAAAAGAACTACGCAATAATAACCACATTACAATAACAAAATCAGACAAAGGTAATGCCACTGTAGTAATGGATACAACAGAATATGAAAGCAAAATGCATACACTGCTCCAAGACCGGTCTACATATCAAATCATAAATCGAGAGCCCACCAACTCACAAAATAATAAGGTGTACAAGTTATTGAACAAAGTCACTTCCCGGCCAAAAGAAATTGTCAAAAAACTCAAACCCTTGCAGGTTAAAACACCCAGAATATATGGTGCTCCTAAAATACACAAACAAGATACACCTTTGCGTCCTATTGTAGATAGTATAAACAGTCCTACATATAAACTAGCTAAACATTTAGCCAAATTACTAACCACTTACACAAACAATTCTTTCTCTTTTGTTAAAAATTCTACCCACCTAAAAAGTATTTTAGAAAACTACACCTTAAATAGTTCAGACCTAATGGTGAGTTTTGATATCACCTCATTATTCACTAATGTACCACTGATTGAAACACTTAACTTACTAAATTCACAATTTCCCAACAAGTACCAGATCGACATAATAGGGGTGACTGAAACAAAAAAGACCAAAACTGGTGAGATCTTTCTCAGCAATAAATACAAAATGTTATATTCAGGCAATAACAATCAAGGAAAAGAAGGAGTAGCCATAGTATTCAACACAAAATACGAGGCTAATCTTCTTGAATGGCAGTCAGTCTCAAGTAGAGTAATGTGGGCAAATATGAGAATGGGGAACTGGACAATGAGACTTATTTGTGCCTATGGTCCCACAGAAGGTTCTACTAAGGTAGAAGTGGAGGAATTTTTTGAGGCTTTAGAAAAAGCAATTGACACAATGAAAAAGGAAAAGTTGGTCCTTGTTGGGGATCTAAATAGTAGAGTAGGAAATGATTGTGAGACATACAAAAATATTTTGGGAAAATTTGGAGAAAAGAGCAAAGCTAATAATAATGGCAAATATCTGTTGGATTTCTGCTCAGAACATGGACTGGTTATTACTAACACCATGTTCCAACATAAAAATGTGCACAAATTCACATGGAGAGAAGAGGCTAGGAATAAGAAAAGTCTCATTGACTATGTTATTGTTGATAGTGATGTTTTCTCCCTGGTGCAGGACACCAGAGTGTACAGAGGATTTGAAATTGGAAGTGATCACTATTTAGTCTTGAGCAGGATGAAAAGAATAACATGTAAGAAAGTTTTAAAGTGAATAAAAGTTGAGCAGCTCTCAGATGTAAACTGTAGACTAAAATACAGAAATATTATTGAAAAGAAAATGAAAGAGTTTGAGAACAGGAATCAAACCTTGGAGATTCAGTGGCAAACTCTGAAGGAAACATTGATTGATTCTGCCAGAGAGGTATGTGGTGAGGTTGTGTGCAAAGATAAAAAAATCAGAACTCCCTGGTGGACACAGGAAGTTAAAGAGACAGTGAAGGAAAAGAAGATAGCATATCAAAAGTTCCTGGCAAATAAGTCATCTTTTACTCTTACAGAATACAGAGACAAATGTAAGAAAGCTAAACAGTGTGTAAAACTAGCTATACAAAAGTCATGGGAGGACTTTGGCAAGAATATAGAAAATAAATATCAAGAAGGTGGCAAAATATTCTGGAGGTTGTTGAAGAAGCTTAGGAATGGAGGAAAGAGTGCTGTAAAAGGAATTAGAGATGATAAAGGTGAAATGAAAACAGGAGAAAAAGATATCCTTGAAGTATGGAGTAATTACTTTGAAAAACTGCTAAATGAAACAAGCAGTGATGACAGCACAGTGATAAAAAACACTGACCAGGCATGCAGTCAGGAATACATATCCATACTTGAAGTAGAAAAAGCCATCAAAGGCTTGAAATGTGGAAAGGCAGCAGGAGTAGATGATATTCGACTAGAAATGCTGAAGTATGGTGGTATAAGAGTCTTACAGTGGCTGCACTGCATAGTTCAGAAAGCCTGGACAGAGGGACGAATTCCCGATGATTGGAGTAGAGCTCTCATAGTACCCATATATAAAAAGGGAAATAAAACTGCATGTGAGAATTACCTACTGAGTAGTATACTTGAGAAACGGTTGAGAAGAATTGTGGAAGAAAAGCTTGGTGAAGAACAAACTGGATTCAGGCCAAATAGAGGCTGTCAGGATCAGATCTTCACTTTACGACAAATAGTCGAGAAAGCATGGGAATATAACAAAGATCTGTATTTAAGTTTTGTCGATTTGGAAAAGGCATATGACAAGGTGCCAAGAGAGAAGCTATTCAATACGCTGTAGTTATATGGTGTCAATGGGGCATTATATCAAGCAATACTTAGTCTTTATTTGAGTTGTGAGTCAGCAGTTAGAATTGAAGGAAACAGGAAGATGGTTTAATGTTAAATCTGGTGTGAGACAAGGATGTACATTAGCCCCTCTGTTATTCATTATCTATATGGATCACATTATGAAGGAATGTGGTATTAAACCTGATATCAAAATTGGAGATGTTAATGTCAGCTCTTTGCTTTATGCGGATGATGTTATACTTCTAAATAAATCCGCTACAAGTCTGCAAGATTCTCTGACTAAATTGAATAGCTGTTGTAATAGATATGGTATGAAGGTCAGCAATAAAAAGACAAAGACAATGAAAATAGGCAGAATCATTGAAAATGTCAACTGTGTTGTGAATGGAGAACCTGTGGAACAAGTAAAACATTTCAGCTACTTAGGCACAATTTTTACTGAAGATAGTAAACTAAATATAGAAATAGACAACAGAATCAGCAAAGCTGGTATCGTGGGAAGTCAATTGAATAAATTCATATGGAATAAGAAAGAAATTAGTCGGAACACTAAATTAGCTGTATACAAGACTGTGTTCAAACCAATTTTAACTTATGGATCTGAGAGCTGGGTCAGAAGTAAAACACTTGACCAAAGACTAGAGACCGCAGATATGAGAGTCCTGAGAAAGATTAGAGGCGTGAACAGATGGCATCAATGGCAATATCATATTAAAAATGAGGATATTAGGAAAGAACTTGACATTGTCAGCATCCAGGAATGCGTTAGCAGAGCTAATCTCAGATGGTATGGTCACTTAAATAGAATGGGAGAGGAAAGATTAGCAAAACAAGTGTTCTCTTCCAGGTTGGCAGGAAAACGACCCAGAGGAAGACCAAGATATAGGTGGATTGATACGGTACAAAGTGCCTTAGACGATAGAAATATAAGATCTGATAATGTTGGAGTCTTGACAAGTAACAGACTGATTTGGAGGAAAATTGTAGATAGGAAGTTAGTAATGATGTAATTTTTTCATGTAGTACTGTCATATCCTGTACACCCCTTGAGGGTACATGGCAGGAATTTGATGATGATGATAAAATTAGCAACTCTCATCCATTCACCTAAGGACAAATGCACTCCTTTATCACATCCAGGAGTCTATGAAGTGCCCTGTTCTTGCCAGCAAGCCTACTACGGACAGACAGGAAGAACTGTGGACATCCACCTCAGTGAACACAAAAAATATATCCGACACTGTCGCTATGGCAAGTCGGGTCTGGCGGACTGTGCTTTGGATACCCCTGCACACAGGATCAATTGGAAAGAAACAAAAGTAATGCACAGAAGTCTTAAAACATACTCCAAACCTTAACAAGTATGGCTGTATAAATCTACCAAAGATTTGGGAGACAGTCATCTTAAGACCAAATTAACATTTATTACTTTTATTTTATTTAATTTTTTCAAACTTTCTAAGACTCTCATTTGGACTACTATTTCAAAACTTTGATTTTTTTTTTTTATTTATTTTTTTTTTTTTTATTTTAAACCTAGATGGCTCCATATTAGGACTTTCGTCCTGTGTTGCACGCTGCAATTACTTTTACTAGCCCCACTGTTACACCAGATTGTGGTTGTTTTGCATTTGTAACAAACTTTGTGTTGTGTGCTCTGAAGATGCTGGATATAATACCAGCGAAATATTAGCTTTTAAGTTAATAAATAGTTATTTTCTTAATCATCTGTATTCATATCAAACCGTAAAATCTATTACAAACATGTCTGACGAACGCATAAGCCTATCTACGCGTATGGATTGAACATGTAAATTGAATGCCCAACACCTAACATCCTAAACAAATACTAAAATATAAGCCAATTGGAAAGAGAACGCAGGGTAGACCTCAAGAAAAGGATATTGGATGGATAATTATTATTTTTTGTCACCTCCAGGGAGTCCAAAGACTTATCGAGGGAGGGCATCTACTCTACAGTTCTGCTTCCACCACTCACAATCCACCAATTGACCACAACTACATCAATGCCATCTACTGCTGACCGCCACCACTAGTATTTCCACAGACAATTACAAACATCCATGCCCACAGCGGGATACGAACCCGCAGCCTCCTAACTAGAGAGCGGACATGCTAACCACTCAGCCAGCCAGGTTGGGCAATGAGACCAGAACAAACCAATATGGTCTTATACCCGTAATTAGTGTTATGATAATGATGAAGATATTTAATAAACAAAATGCCTTTAGCATCCCAAAACATTGATGCCATGATCTTTCCTGCTGATGGAACTGACTTTGTCTTCTTTGGCACTAAATAACCGGCTTCTGTCCACTGTTTGGATTCTGGTGTGTAATGGTGAATCCAAGTCTCATCCATAGTAATAAATCGACACAATAAATTAGTTTTATTGTTGTTAAAACACTCCAAGCACTGTTCAGAGATTTTCATGCGAGTGCATTTTGATCTGCTGTGAGCAAGTGTGGCACCCATCTTGTGCAGAGCTTTTTCATATGCAATTCTTCATGCAAAATTTATCCTAAACTTTCGTTTGAAATGCCTATAGTCTCAGCAATTTCACGCACTTTGACTTGCCGGTCATCCAATACCATATTGTGCACTTGATCAATGATTTCTGGTGTTACACCTTTTGGACGTCCATCACATGGATCATCTTCAAGGCTGGTATGGCCATGTTTAAACTCTCCAGCTCATTTCTTAATTGTCAAAAATGAAGGAGAAAAATGCCCATAAACTTTTATGAACTTGGAATGACTTTTTTTAGCGTTAAACCTTTTACAAAGAATTTTATAACCGCACAGTAATCAATTTTATCCATTTTAAGGGATACAAACACTTTTGCTTCAGACAGCTGTATAAAACAAACTACTTGATAGAATGACTTGCAATTTCACATGGATGCTTATGACAGATGTACCAACTTAGAAGAAAGTAAAATCTCTTGCCGATAGTGTTGCCATCTATGGTCAAGGCCAAGAACTTTTCAGACCACCCTCGTATTATGTATTAATCTCTCAATTAAGTGCTTCCTGAAAACCAGAAATAGACATTGAATCTTGTTGAGATTTGACTGAAGTAGAAAGTCCTCACACAATTCTTTAAATATTTTTAAAATTTATAAGCATTATGATATAAAAGAGTTATATGATAGCATTTAATTTGGTGATCTGTATTAGTGCCATAATTTCCTAGTTTAGACTTGCTGAGTTTATGGAGTTTCACCATAATACTTTGGCCACATAAGCATGCAATGTAACTACCTGGCACTGACTGACAAGCAGGCAGGTTTTCTGAGGGATGATCAGCCTGTATTATTATCCACTGCAGGATGAAGGTCTCTCCCAAATGTCTTCATAAGTCTTCTTTCAAAAGTCTCCATATAAAAGTTGGCCAAGAGTGGGAGAGATTGGAGAACCCATGACTGTCCCCTCTATTTGTTTGTAGAATTTTCCTTACCAAACAAAATAGCCTTAGTTCATTGTGAACTGAAATAGGGCTGTGATATTGGGAGGAAATTTAGCTTGGATTAGCTCTAAGAATTCTTTCAGTGAGACATTTGTGAATAGGGAGGAGACATCAAAACTGACCATTATGTCAGTGTGTTTGAGTGTAAGGTTTTCTATGCTGGCTTTGAAGTGGGCTGAGTTTTTTGTGTGTGAAGGTGTGTTGCCAGTATAGTGTGTGAGGGCTTTGGCCAAATGTTTAGCTAGTTTGTGTGTGTGGGGGGGGGGGGGGGGAATCAATGCCATCCACAATGGGACATAATGGCACATTTTCTTTATGTATTTCTTTATGTATTGTCCATAACAAATCGCTAACAAATTAAAACCGTTTAACTCCATACCCACCCCCCCGTATATATGGACTCCCAAAAATACATAAAGAAAATGTGCCATTATGTCTCATAGTGGATGGCATTGATTCCCCCACATACAAACTAGCTAAACATTTGGCCAAAGCCCTCACACACTATACTGGCAACACACCTTCACGTATAAAAAAAAACTCAGCCCACTTCAAAGCCAGAATAGAAAACCTTACACTCAAACATACTGACATAATGATCAGTTTTGATGTCTCCTCCCTATTCACAAATGTCTCACTCAAAGAATCCTTAGAGCTAATCCAAGCTAAACTTCCTTCCGATATCACAGCCCTTATTTCAGTTCACAATGAACTCGGGCTATTTTGTTTGGCAAGGAAAATTTTACAAACAAATAGAGGGGACAGCCATGGGTTCTCCACTCTCCCCACCCTTGCCAACTTTTATATGGATACTTTTGAAGAGAAAGCCTTAAACTCTGCCCCACAAAAACCAACCATATGGCTTCGCTATGTTGATGATGTGTTCGCTATTTGGCCACATGGCTCCGATGCACTCCTCTCCTTCCTAACACACTTAACAATCAACACCCCAGAATCGAGTTCATCCTGGAAGAGGAAAAAAAACAACTGCCTACCTTTCTTAAACACGCTAGTCACCTGCCAGCCTGATGGAACCTTGGTTTTCTCAGTTTATAGAAAATCCCCCCCCCCCCATACAGGCAGATACATTCACCAACAATCCCCCCCTTCCAACAATATGGAGTCATTAAGACACTACTCAACAGGGCTAAACTTATCTGTTCAAATGACAATGCCCTAACCACATTCTCAACACTTTCTTAACCAATGGCTACCCCCCCCCCCCCAGAAAAAATCCAAAACATATTGAAACCAATAAACCACAACCCCCCCTCCCCCCTTTCACAACAAGGATTACTCTAAATCCATCACTGTTCCCTATATCCGAGGCACCTCGGGAAAAAATTACAAAAATCCTAGAAAAACATACTTAACTTCTTGTTACAGACCTTATAAAAAATTGGCATCCCTTATCCGCTTCACTAAAGACCAGCCTTCCCCCCCCCCCCTAGACCTACATGGTGTATACCAAGTTTCTTGCAGCTGTAAGCTGTTCTACTTTGGCCAAACAGGCAGGACAGTTAATATCAGAATTTCTGAACACAAGGACTACATCCGGTTTCACCAATACAGCCACTCTGGTCTTGCAGACCATGTGCTGGATTCCCGCCATAGAATACGGTGGAAGAAAGCCACGATAATACACTGTAGTAAATTCAAATATGAAAGGCTATTTATGGAATCAGCCTCACCCCTAAGAAACAATCCAAACCTAAACAAATTTGGTTGCATGAGATGGCCCCAAATTTGGGAAACCTACAAGACCTTCAACCCAATCGACCAAGAATACCAACATTGCCCGCTAGGGGCACCATCAGGACTTTTAGGAGAAAGAATAGCTTCGTTCCTCATTTACCGTGTGTTGTGCTTGCGTACATGTGTCTTGTATTTAAGTTCCTGTGATAATGCCGAAATATTGGAAGTGTATTAAAATTTATTTTAATGTATATTCTATTGTACGTTGTAGTTTCCTTAAACTATTTAGTAAGAATTGAAAAGATTCTTTTAATATGATTAATTTCCTTTGTAAGTGATTCCTCATTGGTACAGATAATATGAACTCAATTGGCAAAGGTTTTGATAATACCAAACTTGTTACTAGTTGGATGATGTGAGTTACCCTGCATGTATCTGCAGGAAAATGGTAGCTTTCTATAAACAAAGAAACTTAAAAGACTACTCAGGAAGATGACATGTAAGGCAATCAAGAAAAGATAAAGAGTTATATCTTTCATGTGCAATTGTGAATTTTATGTGTTGATGAAGTTGTTCATTTCATTAAGGAATTTCTGAAGATTGTTCAGAGAGCTAGACCAAATAGGAAAAAGACAATGTTTAGGGAATAAAAGTATGCTAGTAAAAAGACATGGTGCTCAAACTGAATGGTGAAATAGGCTTTTCCTTTAACTGATTGAAATATTTTCCTTTATAAAGAAAATAGCCTGATTGCATAAACAGATTTTATAAATGTTATAACATCATGTGGAAATTTATTTTTTGAGCTGATGAGTGTCCTGTAATGGTATATTAGTGAACAAATGAACATCAAAACAATTGATGAGGATGACTTAGTCAATTTCATGTCCTTGGTTTTTGAAATAGTCAGAAGTGGGGTTTAGCAAATTATGCAAACACCCTACTCACCAAAAAATGTATTCATTCAAAGATCCCTCTCCCATTTTTTAAATCATATCACATATCTATGATACCTACCACTGAAGAGTGGACAGCATTATTATCTTTAATCGTGGTGCACAAGAATGGTAATGGTGATATGCAATATCCATTAATGAAGAAATTACCGTGGGCAGTGTTGTTTGTCATTTTTTTGGGGGAGAGAGCGAAAAAAACACCTGTGAGATTCTACGTAGAAAGTTTTTTTTTGATCCTTAATAAAAAAAAAATATTGAGAGAGAGAGAGGGGGAGAGAGAAAAAGAAAGGAAAAAAACCTCCTGTGAGATTCTGTGTACAAAGTTTAGTATTATTGTTATTATTACACCCTCCATGGAGTCAGCAGACTCATCGTGGGAGGTTCATTCGACTGACAACATATTTATCATATAGAATTTTAAAATCCTTAACACTCCTTGCATTAACAACACACTCTGGTAATGCATTCCATTCACTGACAATTCTCCATGTAAAAAAGCTACTTCTCGCACCTCTCATCACCAGACTTTTACATAACTTCCAGTTATGTAAAAGTCTGGTGATGAGAGGTGCGAGAAGTAGCTTTCACCTTCTACCCTTCTTTATAATCCCCTCTGGTAAAATCTGATAAAATCCACTCACTAACTTAAATGTCTCTATCATATCATCTCTCTTCCTCCTATCCATCAAACTCTGCAATCACATTTCTTCAACCTCTCTCCATAACCAGCATTCCAGAGTCCTAATATTGTCTTAGTCACTCACCTCTGGACCCTCTCCAATATCTCCACATCACATTGAAAACAAGGTGGCCAGATATGAGCACAGTAGTCCAAGTGTGGTATGACCAGTGCTTTATACAGTGGTGCAACCACTTCCTTTTCTTTACATATTAGAGTACTTCTTATCATAGCAGCTACAATGTGCAGTCTTTATAATGCTAGCAATATGTCCTCTAAACTTCAGTCTACTGTCAACCATCACTTCCAATCTCTAATCTCATCCATTTTCTGCAGTATGGCACCATCGGTATGGTACACAGCCTTATATATCTGCATTGCATTTTAAAGCCCCTAAAACTACATTGGGCTTTCAGAGTTGTTAGCATATGAAAGAATTTGCTTTGGACAAAGCATGATGAAAGACTCCTATCCATGAGGAACTCATTCCATCTTGAGGATGGAAGAGAAAGAGAATTTTTCATAACAAATGGTCCATTTGAAATTATTTGTCAAATTTTAATAGAGATCAAATTCAAAGTTTATTCATTCCTATCTAGCTTGTGTGGAATTATTAATATCAGTTTGAATAATTTTGTCACATTTTTGAAATAAAAATGATCTGATTGTAAACCAAATTTGTTGTAACTCTGACATTTTGATTCCCCTTGCTGGGATCCTGAACAGTTTTATGGATGTATCTGAGAAGTGGATATATTGCCATTCAGATATAACATATGAAGGATATCACTTTGAAAAGGAAAGATTATGTCGAAGTCTAAATATAATTCAAATACTAAATGTGAACACCACTCCCAGTACTTTTCAAACATTCTCATAATAATTCCTTATTAGAATAATTCCCAGTGCTTTCATTACCAAAGGTAATGAAGGCACCTCTGGAAGCAAATCATTAACTCTGTCTGGTTTAGTATAGTACGTATATTTACAAAATGTTTGTGGTATGTGACGGTTTTATATTGTAATTCACCTCACATTCTAAATTGACATTTAGAATGTGAGGTGAATACTTAAAATTTAGTTAAGAATGGATCTTTTTTGATGACAATTTAATATAAATGCTTCTTATTTTTTTAGCGTTATGATTTCAGCAGTTTCATTGTCCTTGATAAATGTTGAAATATTTATAGAGACCAACAGCAAAGGAACTGCTTAAATTTCCATTCATCCGTAAAGCCAAAAAGAATTCATATCTAATAGATTTAATTGAGAAATATAAAAGATGGAAAGCAGCTGGTGGTGGACAGAGTGACAGTGATTCTGAAGCATCAGATTCGTAAGTCAGATGATTACTATTAATATTATTCATAATATTTTTTTTATTAATCCTGTTACACACATACTGGCCACTGAAATAGAAACTTTTATGTAGATGTACATAAACTTCATTCACCCACAACTGGTAATTAATTTACAGAATTAACAACGCATATGAAGTATTTTAATTAAAGATAACTTTAATGAATCACTTCTATATTTCGGCAATGTCACATTGCCATCTTCAGGAACATAAAGATATGGTATGTGCACTAAGGAACTAACAAAGCAAATGAGGAAGAAAGTAAGAAACTACTTTTGTTCCTAAAGTCCTAATGGTGCCCTTTTGCGGGCTAATTTGGTAGTCTTGGCAGTTGGGCTGAAGTTCTCATAATGAAAGTCTCCCAAATTTGGGGCAGTTTCATGCACCCAAATTTGTTGAGGTTAGGAACGTTTTTTAGAGCTGCTGAAGATTCTTTGAATAATCTTTCGTATTTAAACTTGCTGCGATGGATTATTTTTGTTTTCTTCCAACGAATTTTATGATGGGTATCTAAGGCATGGTCTGCCAACCCAGAGCGGCTGTACTGGTGAAAACGGATGTAGTCTTGGTGTTCTGAAATCCTGATATTTGTTGTTCTGCCTGTTTGGCCAAAGTAGGACAATTTGCAGCTGCAAGGGACTTGGTATACACCAGGTAGGTCTAGGGGAAGTGGTTGGTCTTTGGTAGAGCGGATAAGGGATGCCAACTTTTTATATGGTCTGTAACAGGAAGTAAGGTCATATTTTTTGAGGATTTTAAAGACTACACCAAGTCTATCACTATCCCCTACATCCAGGGCACCTCTGAAAAAATAACTAATATCCTCAAAAAATATGACCTTACTTCCTGTTACAGACCATATAAAAAGTTGGCATCCCTTATCCGCTCTACCAAAGACCAACCACTTCCCCTAGACCTACCTGGTGTATACCAAGTCCCTTGCAGCTGCAAATTGTCCTACTTTGGCCAAACAGGCAGAACAACAAATATCAGGATTTCAGAACACCAAGACTACATCCGTTTTCACCAGTACAGCCGCTCTGGGTTGGCAGACCATGCCTTAGATACCCATCATAAAATTCGTTGGAAGAAAACAAAAATAATCCATCGCAGCAAGTTTAAATACGAAAGATTATTCAAAGAATCTTCAGCAGCTCTAAAAAACGTTCCTAACCTCAACAAATTTGGGTGCATGAAACTGCCCCAAATTTGGGAGACTTTCATTATGAGAACTTCAGCCCAACTGCCAAGACTACCAAATTAGCCCGCAAGAGGGCACCATTAGGACTTTAGGAACAAAAGTAGTTTCTTACTTTCTTCCTCATTTGCTTTGTTAGTTCCTTAGTGCACATACCATATCTTTATGTTCCTGAAGATGGCAATGTGACATTGCCGAAATATAGAAGTGATTCATTAAAGTTATCTTTAATTAAAATACTTCATATGCGTTGTTAATTCCGTAAATTAATTACCAGTTATGTCTAACCAACATATAAGTCTTACTACTAGAATTCATTCACCCAGTTTCTGTGCAAAATATTTGGTCGTGTGCCTCGCCACATGTTCTAGGCAACTATTTAAGAATACTGCTGTTCAGTAATTGAGAGTAGTGTTGATCACAATGTGAAAACATAAAGGATCTTTCGGAGTTAAATAAAGATCTTAGTGTGGATATCCATCTGACTGGGGCCACGATGTTGAAAACAGCAGAGCTGACTGGTTTCTCAGAAGGTGAGATATCTCTGGTGTTTAATCAGTGGGAAAAATTACCCATATTGCTTGTCTAAGAGGTGTAACTGTGGTCATAAGACAATTTGTTGCAGTAGTTGACCAAAGCATTTAATGAAGGCTGTTCCTGACCCATATTTTATCAAACGATGCACAGGGAATTGAAAAGGATCAGTATTGGCAATCGCATGCCTATAAGTAACCACTGATTTCTGCGAAGTTTCATTCTAATTCAGTGTCTGGTATGCATATATACAGAGCAATTAAAAAATCACAGTCTGGGATAAAATAATTTATTGCAACACTGACATTTTGATTTCATATGTTGGGATTATTTTTAAGATAATTAGTTACACACTGAATATTGCATAAAGCAAGAATGAACAAAGATTGCTTAATACTCATCATGGGTTCACTTACCTTAAAAAGTTATTTCTGTAAAAAAAAAACGAATTATTAATTATTCATATAACATTAATTATTTACTCAGTTTGAAAAACTTTCTTTATATGCATTCACATGTACACACGTGCACACGCACACACATACCCAGAGGGGAGGGAGTAATTACTTGGACAGATTTTTAAATGAGAGCTAAACAATGACAAAACAGCAGTAGAAAATAGGAATGTAATCAGGAGTATATAAATCAACATTTTAGAAAAAGCCATCAAAACACTGAAATGTGTAAATGCATCTGGAATAGATATTTGACTGGAATTTGACAGCTTTACAGTGACTCTATAATTTGGAAAGCTAGGTGAAAAGTATGATTAGCTTTCATAATAGTTGTTCATAAAAAAGAAAATAAAACTGATTGTGAGAATCACTGAGTATTTTCCCTATGGATGTTGTTAGTTCTTGAGAAGAAGTATAGAAAAACTTGTAAAGAGAAACTTGGGGGATAATGAGCTTGCTTTAGACTAAATTTTCACTTTAAGACAGATTAGGTGAGAAATCATAGAAATGTAACAAGGATCTATATTTAAGTTTTTTAGATCTGGAAAAGGTAAATAACAAAGTGCCAAGGGAAAAGTTCTTCAAAATGATACATTAGTATAGGGTAAATAGGACATTCTAATGCTTTTAAATGAACATGTAGTTGACATACGAGGGTGGTTCCATAAGTTTCCTGCCTGACTAACCTTTAGCGGTGATAGAAAGAAAACAACTGTGCCACATTTCAACATAATCTCCCTTTACTTCAACGCACTTTTCACATCTTTGAATTAACATTTCTATGCCCTTAAAAAATAATCTGTACTTTTGTTTGCAAAATGGTCTAAAACTGCATCTTTCATCTCATTGTCATCTGCAAATTTTCTTCAAAGGTCTTTCTTCAGTTTCGAGATCTAGATCTAGGATCCAGTGACTACTACATAGTCACTGGATCCTAGATCTGGGCTGTAGGGTGGATGTTCACTCTCTTGGAAGCCATAGTTCACTGCAGTCTTTGCAACAATAGCCGTATGGACTGGAGCATTGTCAGGAATCAGGTGAATACCATGATCAGCATTCCTTGTCTCTTCACCTTTATACTGTCGCACTGTTTGTGCAGGAGTGAAGCATAATATTCTGCATTCACAGTGGTATTCCTTTCCTTGAAACCAATGCCACCAAGAATTCTCCAGCAATCCCAAAAGATTGTTGCCATGATCTTCTTGGTGGACTGAGTGACCTTGGCTTTTCTCGGCAGTGCTTCGCCTGGTTTGTGCCACTCCATGGATTCCCTTTTGGAAAGAGGATCATAATAAAGGACCATGGTTTCATCCCTGATGACAATAGATTCTAACACTTCTCTCTGATTCTCTTGGCAAAGCTTTAAAAACTTGCGGGAACAGGTCACATGATGCTTCTTCTGAATTGAAGAGAGAAGTTGGGGCATCCACCTTGCACTGACCTTCATCACGTGAAGCTTCTCGTGCATGGTGTGAAAGACAGTTGTTATAGAAAACCCCATCCTTGCTGAGATTTCTTTGAGCTTCAGCTGTCTGTCATTGAGCAGTTCCTCCTTAACAAGAGAGAGATTTTTCTCAGTCATCACTTCCACAGGCCCATCACAAGGTTCATCTTCGATGCTCTCTCTCTCTTCCTAGGCTAAACTGTTTAGCCTGTTCCTTCATGGTGGAATATAAAGGAGAAGTGAAGTTTCCCAATAAACACCATCCAATTGCTGTTTGATAGCACTTGGAGAAAGCCTTTCTTTGGTGAAAAACTTAATCAGAACATCGGTACTCAATTTTTAACATTACAGCCACTTAGCGTGCCACGTGTTAGTCAAATGAGTGCCTCCAACTGAATGATGCAGGTAGAGAGTTTAAACTGGTACACTTAGATAGATGGTGTTATCTGTCATGCATGCCATTTTAAAATTGGCACGAATTTTGTGTGTCAGGCCAGAAACTTTTGATATCTACTTCGTATATTGTTAATAACAGTTAACATGGATACAGAAAAAAGAAAGAAGTGAAAATCATCCTGCATTGGCTTGCTTGTGTGTTGGTCCCAGCTGAGAAAACAGGAGAATGCACTATTTAAGTTCAGTCATATGAGCACATCATTGTAAAGTGAAGCACCATAAGGCAGGGTATTACTGTATATGGGAATTAATAAATTCTGTTTTTTTCTGTGCGTATGTTGACTATTACTAACAGTATAATCTAAATACATAATCTATATTTGAATTGCAAGTCAGCAGTAGAAGTGCAGAAGGTACAGAGAGTTTCATATATAACCAGACGTAAAACAAGGATCCACTGTCTGTACTCATCTTTTCTGTACTGATAGAAATAATAATATTATTATTTGACACCTCCAGGAAGGGCACCTACTCTGCAACTCTTTGTCTCCAAAAACTACAACTAACCACAACTACACCAATGGCACCACCACCATCACTAGTATTTCCACAGACAGTCTCTAACATCCATGCCCACGGTGGTTCTCGAACCCGCAGCCTTTTGGCTGGAGAGCAGATATGCTAATCACTTGGCCAACCAGGCCGGCTTGTCATTTTAATAGTCATATTAAACCTGATATTGAAACAGAAAATATTCAGTTTAGCTCTTTATTTTATGCAGATGATGTTATACTCCTAAATAAATTCAGCATAGTCATCAATACTTTTTAACTAAGTTGAATAACAAGTTTGTTATAAAAATCAGCTATAAAAAACACAACTATGAAAATAGGCAGACAAATGAAAAATATCTGTTTTATATTAATCATACATGAGAGATCTCATGACCTATAACATGGCAGTGATTAGAGAGAAAAAAAGGAAACTTAATATGTTTCTTGAAGAGATAGATATGCATGCATTAAGGGAAAATGACGAAGACTTTCTCTTTTCCAAATGACAGAAGTATATGAATGAAGGAAAAAGATGAGAAGTTGGTTCAATCAGTCTGGAGATGAACCATATATGGATGCTTGCCAGCTGTTGCTCATGTTAATACATGATTAGAATGCAAGTGAAATTACAGAAGTGGAGAAATAATGATGATGACTAGTTCAGCAGAGTAGCATCCATGAAAATACCCTTAGAAAAGATATAATGGAGAAATTAATAGAGCATATGTAAGAAAGCAATTGGAGGGAGTTGGTGAGAGAAGGGTCATCAATGAATGAATTGTTATCTTTTGGATACAAAAGATGTAAGAAAGATACAAAACATGTAAGAAAGTTTTAAAGCGAATAAAAATTGAGCAGCTCTCAGATGTGAACTGTAGACTAAAATACACAAAGATTATTGAAAACAAAATGAAAGAGTTTGAGAACAGGAACCAAATCTTGGAGAATTCAGTGGCTAGCCTTGAAGAAAACCCTGATCAATTCAGCCAGAGAGAGGCATGTGGTGAAGTTGTCTGCAAGGATAGATAAATCAGAACTTCATGGTGGAAACAGGAAGTTGAAGAGGCAGTGAAGGAAAAGAAGAAAGCATATTGTTAGATCCTGAATGCAGAGCTTTACAAGCAAATTCTTCATTCAGGATTTAACATAATAAACTACTACTAATTAAGGAGATATCTGCACATCAGCTAATAATTATAAAATGTTGTTTTATGTCTTGTAATAATGTATAGTCCATGTGTGCGATATAGTGAGAGTTATTGCTAAATTATTTGTAATTCCCAAGTAAGCTGTCTAGTACTTTACGAAATTCCGAGAAAAGTTTATAATAGTAATCCGGAATAATCGCATATAATCGGTCGAGTGTAGCGATGGAGGCAATACCTACACGGAAATATGACGTCAGAGCGCCTTCCTAGAATAATGTAACTGGACAGGTTAACGAGAATGTAGGATCACCCAAGGGGCATGAACGATGGGGTTCGTGGGTGAAAACCGCATTGAATAGAGGGCGCCCGAATAGGGCGAATAAAAGACGAAGCACGCCATTTTAGGGGGCCTTTTGATCTTCGAGTGCCGGATTGGAGTTTTAGGGGGAGTTTGTCGGAGGATTCGTGAGAGAGAGCGGTGGGTCGGCTACAGTAATGACGGACGGCAGGTTCTTTTCGTGAGAATGCTTGAAGATTTTCAAGCGGAGCTGATCGTGATATGACGGCCTATGTGGAATCGAGCCTTAGCAGAATGTCCCAATGGAGAAAGTTTCCTGCGGAGTGGTAGACAGCACGCAGCAGTCGGAAACGATTAAAAGAAAAGCGTAGTACATTGCCAGGCGCAAAGACAGCTGAAGAATATGCAGTACAATAATCCAGACCTACATGAGATGGCAGCATGAAATCTCAAAGGATCCGGTAAAGTAAGAGTTTTCGTTCTATGTTAAAATTTGTTTAGAAGAAAAGGAAATTTGTGTGTGTTGTAACTAAAGGACACTAGTAGAGAACTTTTAGTGAGAATTTGACTGAATTAATTAAGCCCTTGTGGAGCAAAGAAGAGTTGTTAAATAGGCAGTAATTTGTGAATGACTAGACTTGCTTAGATGAAATTTAGAATTAAGGTAATCATTGATAGAGTATTAATGAAAGTGTTCAATAAGTATTCTGTGAGTAACTTGTGAAAGGAATTATATAGTAGTAGTACTTTGCTTAAAGCTAATCTTATCCTTTCATAATCGAAGGATTTAGCTTGCTCTGATTCGTTGTGCTTTAGTATTACCCTTAACTTAGAGTGAATTTTGATCCATTGAGTATTTAAACTTACATAACTGTAAATGTTTTGTGTTTTCCAATAAACATGTTTTGTACCTTTACGAATTCAAACCACCACTTATGAAATTGAACCTTTTTGGCGGGAAGGAATTTAGATATAATTGCTTAAGTGAGGGGTGCTTAAGGGTCAAAACTGTATAACTGAGAGGAGACCTCCACATAGCCTTTAAAGGAATGCGGAGAACCGACCAGGGCTTCTGACCTAATGTCCAATCCTCACCTTCTCGTGGTGCACCCTGTTGGGTATCTGCTTTGATACTGAACAAACGAGGATAGGCTGGCAATTTGGGATTTAGCCGGCCAAATTGTATTCTTATTGGTTAAACCAAAATAAAAAATGATGGTACAACATGACAAAATTTCATGCCGGCTGGGGCGTCGCCCGGTTAAACAAGGCCCCCGTTGTTTTTGCCAGGGAACCAGAGCGAACAGCGAAAAGTCAGCTACTGGAACAAATCCGAAAACAAACCCCAACTCAACATCACCAAAGTTAAAGATCGGTACTATCAACGTAAGAAGCCTGAATGGCAAAGAAATGGAGCTAGCTGAGGAATTAGATAAGTACCAAATCGACATAATAGGGGTGACTGAAACAAAAAAGACCAAAACTGGTGAGATCTTTCTGAGCGATAAATACAAAATGTTATATTCAGGCAATGACAATCAAGGAAAAGAAGGAGTAGCCATAGTATTCAACACAAAATATGAGACTAATCTTCTTGAATGGCAGTCAGTCTCAAGTAGAGTAATGTGGGCAAATATGAGAATGGGGAACTGGACAATGAGACTTATTTGTGCCTATGGTCCCACAGAAGGTTCTACTAAGGTAGAAGTGGAAGAATTTTTTGACGCTTTAGAAAAAGCAACTGACACAATGAAAAAGGAAAAGTTGGTCCTTGTTGGGATCTAAATAGCAGAGTAGGAAATGATTGTGAGACATACAAAATATTTTGGGAAAATTTGGAGTAAAGAGCAAAGCTAATAATAATGGCAAATATCTGTTGGATTTCTACTCAGGACATGGACTGGTTATTACTAACACCATGTTCCAACATAAAAATGTGCACAAATTCACATGGAGAGAAGAGGCTAGGAATAAGAAAAGTCTCATTGACTATGTTATTGTTGATAGTGATGTTTTCTCCCTGGTGCAGGACACCAGAGTGTACAGAGGATTTGAAATTGGAAGTGATCACTATTTAGTCTTGAGCAGGATAAAATTGAATTTCATATTGAAAAGAATAACATGTAAGAAAGTTTTAAAGCGAATAAAAGTTGAGCAGCTCTCAGATGTGAACTGTAGACTAAAATACAGAAAGATTATTGAAAAGAAAATGAAAGAGTTTGAGAACAGGAATCAAACCTTGGAGATTCAGTAGCAAACTCTGAAGAAAACATTGATTGATTCTGCCAGAGTGGCATGTGGTGAGTTTGTGTGCGAAGATAAAAAAATCAGAACTCCCTTGTGGACACAGGAAGTTAAAGAGGCAGTGAAGGAAAAGAAGAAAGCATATCAAACCTTCCTGGCAAATAAATCTGCTTTTACTCTTACAGAATACAGAGACAAATGTAAGAAAGCTAAACAGTGTGTAAAACTAGCTAAACAAAAGTCATGGGAGGACTTTGGCAAGAATATAGAAAATAAATATCAAGAATGTGGCAAAATATTCTGGAGGTTGTTGAAGAAGCTTAGGAATGGAGGAAAGAGTGCTGTAAAAGGAGTTAGAGATGATAAAGGTGACATGAAAACAGGAGAAAAAGATATCCTTGAAGTATGGAGTAATTACTTTGAAAAACTGCTAAATGAAACAAGCAGTGATGACAACACAGTGATAAAAAACACTGACCAGGCATGCAGTCAGGAATACATATCCATACTTGAAGTAGAAGAAGCCATCAAAGGCTTGAAATGTGGAAAGGCAGCAGGAGTAGATGATCTTCGACCAGAAATGCTGAAGTATGGTGGAATAAAAGTCTTACAGTGGCTGCACTGCATAGTTCAGAAAGCCTGGACAGAGGGACGAATTCCCGATGATTGGAGTAGTGCTCTCATAGTACCCATGTATAAAAAGGGAAATAAAACTGAATGTAAGAATTACAGAGGTATTTCTCTACTGAGTGTTCCTGGCAAGATCTATGCAAGTATACTTGAGAAACGGTTGAGAAGAATTGTGGAAGCAAAGCTTTGTGAAGAACAAGCTGGATTCAGGTCAAATAGAGGCTGTCAGGATCAGATCTTCACTTTACGACAAATAGCCGAGAAAGCATGGGAATATAACAAAGATCTGTATTTAAGTTTTGTCGATTTGGAAAAGGCATATGACAAGGTGCCAAGAGAGAAGCTATTCAATATGCTGCAGTTATATGGTGTCAATGGGGCATTATATCAAGCAATACTTAGTCTTTATTTGAGTTGTAAGTCAGCAGTTAGAATCGAAGGAAGTACAGGAAGATGGTTTAAGTTTTGAATTATTTCCCTGAACAAGAGTCTCTACTGTTATAGGATATTGGCTGGCACAGTGAAATATAAATTTTGCCAATATCCAAAGAGGAAATAAATCTGAATTAGTATTTTAGGAGCATGACAATAGATTAGAAGGCGAGTTATTATAGAGGTAGAATAAGATATAATATAGAGAGAGAGAGATAGCCACATAACAATAGAGTAGCCGGTAGGACTTTGATTGTACACAGTTTTGAGTAAGCAAAGGGATAGATTCTAGAGACAGTAAATTAATGTATAATAAGATTGAACTTACGACTTACGAAATAACATTATATGAAAGTAAGGATATAACAATAACACAGCCGACAAATTACCGATATAACAATATCAAAAGTTCCTGGCAAATATGTCAGCTTGTGCTCTTAGAGAATACAGAGACAAATATAAGAAAGCTAAACAATGTGTAAAACTAGCTAAACAAAAGTCATGGGAGGACTTTGGCAAGAATATAGAAAATAAATATCAAGAAGGTGGCAAAATATTCTGGAGGTTGTTGAAGAAGCTTAGGAATGGAATAAAGAGTGCTGTAAAAGTAGTTAGAGATGATAAAGGTGACATGAAAACGGGAGAAAAAGATATCCTTGAGGTATGGAGTAATTACTTTGAAAAACTGCTAAATGAAACAAGCAGTGATAGCACAGTGGTAAAAAAACACTCAATGGGCATATGGTGAGGAATACATATCCATAGAAGTAGAAAAAGCCATCAAAGGCTTGAAATGTGGAAAGGTAGCAGGAGTAGATGATATTCGACCAGAAATGCTGAAGTATGGTGGAATAAAAGTCTTACAGTGGCTGCACTGCATAATTCAGAAGGCGTGGACAGAGGGACGAATTCCCGATGATTGGAGTAGAGCTCTCATAGTACCCATATACAAAAAGGGAAATAAAACTGAATGTGAGAATTACAGAGGTATTTCCCTACTGAGTGTTCCTGGCAAGATTTATGCAAGTATACTTGAAAAACAGTTGAGAAGGATTGTGGAAGAGAAGCTTGGTGAAGAACAAGCTGGATTCAGGCCAAATAGAGGCTGTCAGGATCAGATCTTCACTTTACGACAAATAGTCGAGAAACCATGGGAATATAACAAAGATTTGTATTTAAGTTTTGTCGATCTGGAAAAGGCATATGACAAGGTGCCAAGAGAGAAGCTATTCAATACGCTGCAGTTATATGGTGTCAATGGAGCATTATATCAAGCAATACTTAGTCTGTATTTGAGTTGTAAGTCGGCAGTTAGAATTGAAGGATGTACAGGAAGATGGTTTAACGTTAAATCTGGTGTGAGACAAGGATGTACATTATCCCCTCTGTTATTCATTATCTATATGGATCACATTATGAAGGAAAGTGGTATTAAACATGATATCAGAATTGGAGTTGTTAATGTCAGCTCTCTGCTTTATGCGGATGATGTTATACTTCTAAATAAATCTGCTACAAGTTTGCAAGATTCCCTGACTAAATTGAATAACTGTTGTAATGGATATGGTATGAAGGTCAGCATTAAAAAGACAAAGACAATGAAAATAGGTAGAATTGTTGAAAATGTCAACTGTGTTGTGAATGGGGAACCTGTGGAACAAATAAAACATTTCAGCTACTTAGGCATGGGTTTTAGTGAAGATGGTAAATTAAATATGGAAATAGACAACAGAATCAGCAAAGCTGGTATGGTGGGAAGTCAATTGAATAAATTCATATGGAATAAGAGAGAAATTAGTCCATACACTAAATTAGCTGTATACAAGACAGTGTTCAAACCAATTTTAACTTATGTTTCTGAGACCTGGGTCAGAAGTAAAACACTTGACCAAAGACTAGAGACCGCAGATATGAGAGTCCTGAGAAAGGTTAGAGGCGTGAACAGATGGCATCAAGGGCAATATCATATTAAACATGAGGATATTAGGAAAGATCTAGACATTGTGAGCATTCAGGAATGTGTTAGCAGAACTAATCTCAGGAGGTATGGTCACTTAAACAGAATGGGTGAAGAAAGGTTAGCAAAACAAGTGTTCTCTGCCAGGTTGGCAGGAAAACGACCCAGAGGAAGACCAAGATATAGGTGGATTGATACGGTACAATGGGCCTTAGACGATAGAAATATGAGATCTGATAATGTTGGAGTCTTGAAAAGTAACAGACTGATTTGGAGGAAAATTGTGGATAGGAAGTTAGTAATGATGTAAATTTTTCATATAGTACTATCATATCCTATACACCCCTTGAGGGTATATGTCATGAATTTGTTGATGATGATGGATACAATATAAACATTGTGAATGAAGTTTTTGGTGTGGCATTCCAGATATGAAACAGTATTCTATGATTGGACAGATTTAGGATTTATAAAGTGTTAGTAGTTAAGCAGAAAAGAAGTAATGTTTATAACAAAAAGAATACTTTTCGTAAACTGAAGAGGTTATTGATATGTTGTGTTTATGCTAGTATGTGAAAGTCAGTTCAAGAAGAGAAAACTGTATTTCACTGAAGTGTGGAGTGTTTTTTTTTTTTTCAAAAGTGTGATAAAGTGTTGCATGATATTTCTTCCAGGAAATAAGGTAAGTTTGTGTTTTGGTAGCATTGAAGTTTACTGAATTATCTTCACCTCCCTGAGGATGGCTAGCTCAGAGTTTTAAGGCATTGGTCATACACAATGTTGAAGTTAGAATCATCTGAGTATGATTCTAACTTCAACATTGATGAAAAAATAAGATGAGTGAGAGAGAGAAAACAATCCATAATGACATGCAATAAACAACCAGAGAGTAGCTTGGAAAGAAGCCCACAATGCTGCCAGACCTGGTTAAATGCATTGGAAGTATCAAAATTATTTTTTTAACATAGTTGTTATTTAGTTGGATTTTAGGTATGTGTGTGTGTGTGTGTGTGTGTGTGTATATATAGATATATATATTTTTTTTTTTTTTCCCTTTGCAATTTTTGTGTATTTTTGAAATTTTTTTAACTTTAGTAACAAAATAATTTTTTTTAACTATCTTTCATGTTAGAATATTTGAGAAATATATAGAGTAGAGGAATGAAGTGGGGGGGGGGAGAACTTAAGGACATAACTCTCACAGAGAGAGTAGTGCCTCTTGTCAGTGCCTCCTGCAAGCTTCCATGCTTAAGCTATATTTGCCAGCTGAGTGAAATTGTCCACCCCACCCGAGCAAAGTGTTAACAACCAGTTCAGCGTAAAAAAGTTTTGTCAACTGGGTAGAAAGTAAATTATACCTGCTAATAAAATCTCTGATCCAGAGTATTTTACTAATAAGGTGATACACCTTTTTGCTACTTGTATATGAGAAATATATGACTTTGCATTGATTCAACCTGGGTCTGGCTCCTGCTGATGAGACCTTAATAATGGTTAAAATCAAGTCCCTTAATACATATCATTATATGCTTCTGAAAGGTAGTATGCTTTGCATTATGGAACACCAAGTCAATTGATGAGAAGTCATCAGTCTCCATATACAAGTACTCTAGTTTTGAAGATGCTTCATGTGCAAACCTTGTTTGCTTACACTTAAATAAATAATTAAACAAGAATATGATTTTTAGAAAGCATAATTAACCAATTATAACCAGTTTTGTAACCCACAAGCCTTCAGAAACTGCAGAATTATAAAGTTCGGTGATTATGGTGTGGAGAGCATGCCCAGCAGAGATCCCACTCTAAAGATGAAACATGGCAATAGCCACTTTATACCCCAACAGGTAGGATGGTTAACATTTTACAAGATGATGAGCTATCCATCCATAATATTACATGAAATCTTCTTCTTCATGATAGGTTTTCACTTACCAGTATTTTAACCAAAATGCAACTAATAGTCAATTTTTATTATACTATTATTATTATTATACATTATCACCATGGAGTCCGGAGACTCATCGTGGGAGACCCAAACTAACTATTATATAAACAAAACCTATCATAACCTAGACTCATTCACTGCCATGGAACTCGCAATTAATTCTGGCGATCCATTCCATTCATTCACACTCACTATGCAAAAAATCTGGTCTGCACACCCTTACTAACTACACTCTTACACAACTTTCACAGATAGCCCCTAGTTCTCTATTTGTCATATATTTAAAAAATTATTTTGTATAAATTTTATAAAACCCCTTCCTTTAATATCTTAAAAGTTTCTGTCATGTCCCATGTTTTCTACCTATCAACTAAATTTTGTAACATACACACCTTCAGCCTATCTTCATAGGGAGCACTCCTCAGACCTGTCACCAACTTAAGCACTCGTTTCTGAATCTTCTCAACCACCTCCTGGTCAAGAAACCCAGGTAACACCAAATCTGTGTCCAGTAATTAAGATGTGGCCAAATCATGGCCTTATAAAGAGGTATAATAACTTCCCTATCTTTGCGTGCTAGTGTTTTTCAACATCCAAGTAATCCTTTGAGCTATTTTACCAACTTTTGCAATATGCCCTCTGAACTTCAAGTCTCTGTCCACCGTTATCCAAAGTCCCTAGCTTCTTCAACTTCCTGCAATTCAGTACCAAACGTATGCAACCTTTTCAACCCAAAATGCATAACCTTACATTTTGCGACATTAAATTGACAATCATTATCCTCTGCATGCAATGCCAGTTTATTTAAATCAGCCTGCAGGATATCGACATCACCTTTATCAACTATCACTCTTCCCAGGTTTGCATCATCATCGGCAGATGAATTTCATCACCGGATATGAGATCACCATCCTGCTTATTGGAGGCGTGAAGTGGCTTGTAAAACTTCATTGTTTGGTCTCTAGAGCAGAATTTTCAGACTATGTAAAAAATAAATTAAAAATACAAACAAAATAATATAAAATTGATAAAAAATATACAAAAAAAATCCTTAGCCCACCTAAATGGTTTGCAAATAACCTTTCTTGGATGGGGGAGCATTCACGTAGTACAGAGGCTGACATTGCCATCCAGTCCCTCTATTCACATTGATATTTTTCAATATGCAGAACACCTATTCATCCACCTCAATTTTGATATGCATCTCTGTGACATCAGCAACTTCAAAATGTTGTCCACATGGATGATACACCTTTGCAAAATGATCACTGAGCAAATCAACTATTTCTTTTGCCTCCATGACTTTCCTGCCATCATCATTGTTTAAAGTCAACCTATCATAGTCATTTCCCTCTTACTTGCTACATAATGAAAAAAACTCTTTTGGATTTACTTTGGCTAGCTAATTGTCTCACAGTCTTATTTGGCCTTTCTTACCAAACTAATCACAATTTTTGCTTGCACTTTGTATTGCTCACAAGTATGCTGATTACCTTTTTCTTCCTACTCCCTCCACAGTGTTTTCTTTATTTTTTCAGGTCTTTCTTTATATCTCTACTCATCGACTTAATTCCCACTTGGTTTATCCGCCTGACCTGAGCGATGCAATCTAATACTGCTTCTTGCAAACAATCTCTGACCACTTCCGATGCACTACCGACATTCTTTCCTTGTAGCTTCTCAAACCATGGGGATTGTGCCTGTGTGAGTGAATTTCCTGTATACTGAAAAGGACAGATTATCATTGGGTAGGCATGTTATCAAGGTGTCTAGAAAGCTAAAGTATTATTTGTCTCCTTTTCCATAGTAAACTGGAATCTAATGTGAAGACTATTGAGGTGAGAGACCAAAAAGCATAATGTGCCTGTGTCATGAGGCCAAACAGAAAATTGGTTTTATGAATTTTTGGATGTTAGGGTTTTGGATGTGCTTCTGAGAGGAGCCCACTATTTCTTCCTTTGTCAGTGGTCTCTTAAGGCAGAGAGAACAATTACAAAGTACTTAATAATGGTATTTTGGTGTATAATGAAGTGGAATAAAATTTTGTCATTATGTCACTATTTTTTAGTTTTTATGTCATAATTTGATATTGTCACAGCTGTTTATACAAAGAAAAAAAAAAGTATAGTATCAGTAACATCAATGACTGTTTGGATTGATGTTTCTACAACAACCAACGGGTGAGTAAACTGCGGATGGAGTTTAAGGTGATAGCTATAGATTACTTGAGATGCAGCTAACCACAATAAAACAGAATTATAGGAGAAAAAGAAGAAAAGTAGAAGTCTACATTCATGTTCATAGAAACCACATCACCTGCTGTAATCATGTTTTTTTGGTAATTAAATTTGAAAAGGGATAATAATACAATAATTGTCACAAATAATGAAGAAGGTAATACAGTCATACCCCGACTTATGCGAATCCAGAGTTGCATGGTTTCTTATATGTACGTATTCCTCTCCTGCTTCACGCCTCACCACTAGTCGTATCTTTCCGGCGTCGGCCACATTCGCCAGTGTCACACATGCTGTGAACAAGCACTGACGTGTTTCGCACGGTCTCCATTCATACACAATTTTTATAGTCTACAAACCTTGCGATTGTTTAATGTTATGTTCTTGATAAAAATTTTATCACATAAAAAATAATAATGTTGTCCAAAAGAAGCAAGTCCGATTCTTCTACAGCTAACAAGAAAAGAAAAACATTGACTTTGGAAACAAAACTCAACATTATTAAGGATTTTGAAGGCGGAATGAAAATTTGTGAGCTAGCAAAGAAATTAGATCTACAGGAATCCATAGTAAGAACAATCATAAAAGAAAGGTGTTTACAGATTTTGGAGGACATAGATTCTGATGAGGAATGAATTGTAGCCACAAGGCAAGGAATAAAAAACCTTGGCTTCCTATGAAGAAATTTTGCATGACAAGAAAAAGACATTATGCCGTCAGACAAATCTATTAGATTTTATGAAACCATCGACATCGAAATAACTTTCTTTTTTTTATGTATGAAAAACTACAATTATGATTATATTTCTTAAAAAATATAGGTGTTTTTGTAAACCTTTGGTTCCAATTAACTAATATTTTGTATGTTTGTATATATAAATTACATGCAAAATTATACCCAGAGTTACGTGAATTCGACTTATGCGCTTTTTGTTGGTTTCACCTACACGTAACTTCGGGGTATGACTGTATAACATTTTTATTTTTGATTAATATTTGGCTCTTTTTAGTACAAGATGTGGCATAATTAGGAAATGACAACAAATTTGCAAATATTTCAAAATAGAGTGGACAGTGATATTTTCACTGGAAAATCAAATACCTGTATCAAAATTTAGTTCAACCACACAGTTTTATTAACATTCAAAGCTAAAAATTCACTTTTTTTTGTTTAGTATTTTGTAGGTCCTTTTCTTGCCTTTATTACAGCTTGGCATCGGCAGGGCATTGACAAAATCAATTTCCTTGTGGATGCAACTGTCAATTCATGGTCCCTTATAATGGCTTCTTGGAGCTCCCTGAAGTGTTTTTAGGTGTATTTCAGTCTCCATTTGGTACCACAAATTCTCAATGGGGTTAAGGACTGGCTGTTTCCTGGCCACAGTAGTCACTGAATCTAGTGTTCATTGAGCCACTTATTAATCTGCAACAAAAACTAAAGCTTTTTTAAGTACTAAACTCAATTCATATTGTGCATTTTAGGATTATAAAAGCATTATTTACCCTTTTGCCCTATGATAAGGGGCAGAGTCATCCTAAAAGATGCAGTTTGTTTGTACAGTAAAGTGATCTCTGATAGTAGGCAGCAGTTCTAAAATTTTCTGATACACTTGTGCATTCACTGAACCTTTTGTAACATGTAAGCAACCAACACCATGATATGTGACAAGTAGCCACAGATCATCTGACTGGCTGTGAATTTAACTGTTGATACCAGACAGGGTTGAATGTTTCCCCCGATCGTCTTCAAGCTATCTGTCTGCTGTCGGTACCCCGCAGGTTAAACTTTTTCTTGTCAAAAAAAAAAAAAAAAATGCTCTTTTCCACTGATCATGGGGTCCATTTGTCATGCTCTTTACATCAATTTATCTAAGCCAATCTCATTTTATTGTTAACAAAGGCTTCTTTTTAGGGCACCTGGCTATTACTTCCTCAAATGAGTTCTCCTGACAGTTACAGAACTTGTCTCAACTCCTGTTTGTTCTTCCCAGTCCCATTTCAGTTCTGTGTATGACGCATAACGATTTTTGACGCAGAGCCACTTTAGAATTCAATCCTGGCATGGTGGAGACAGTGTCTTTCTTTCAGAAGATTCAGTTTCCTTTAGTTTTGATAGGCCATACCAAGATTGACTATAGGACACCTTTTAGCTATTTCACGAGAGGAATAGTCTTCTCTATTCAAAGCTTGAATCTCACTTTTCTGCGAGGTGTTAACTGCATGTAACTAGCATAGTGATCTCAGCACAAATGCAAAAACTATTACTCTTGCTGTCTATTTAAAGCATAAAAAAATTCTGACACAATAGCAGCAACTATTACATTATATAGAAACCTGTGGGAATTATAGAAGATGCATAAACCAATAATGATAAATTGATGATAAACTAATGATAAACCAATAAAAATGGCTATTTAGCTACTAAAAACTATATTTATGTAATGTGATGTGGTTTCTATGAACTTGCACGCTCAGTTGGTTGATCAACCTATAGTACATTAGTACCGTATATGAGTTGGGAAAGGAGAAACTTGTTTACATTTGATTTAAAAGACTGTATATTGTATTCCATGGGAAATACATCAGGGGGAAGACTGTTCCAAAGCACACAGCAGCATGGATGAAGGAGGAGGAAAATAAACTTGTTCTGTTTTTTTCAAGGTGTACTATGAAGGGTCATTGAGCAGCAGGAGCTACAAATGTTCCAACCAGCTTGGTACTAAGTGGGGGAATTATTGATGCTATTTCAGATGAACATTTCTCATGGAAATCTTTGTAGAATATACATATTGCAGAAATCAAATGTCTCTGCAAAAGTAGGGGGGGGGGAGTGAGTGGTGAAAGATGGGTCATTAATAAGTCTAATTCTCTCCTCTGCACTGAATCAAGCTTGAGGGAGCTTTTAGGGGGCCCTACCCCCATATGTGAGAGCAGTATTCAAATAGCTGGATGGATTTGTGATTTGTATAAGGTTAACAGCTGTTTAGGAGTAAAGAAACACCTTGAGCGAAAGAGAAATCCTAGTTTTGTGAAGCTGAGGATGCAATGGTTGTGATGTGTTTATGCCAGGAGAGGCTTAATGTCAGTATAATTCCAAGAAGAGAAATCTCAAATTGTCTGGGAATTTGGGTATTGTCAAAAATAATACTGGGAAAAAATGGTTCTTTTTTATGAGAAATAAGACAGAATTTGGTGTTATTAGCATTATAATTGACGAGGTTATCTGAATCCCATTGGAGGATGGCTTGGAGATCAGAATTGAGGATGGTGGTTGATGTTCTGTAGGTTGAGGTGAGTTGTGCAGAGTATGGTTTATCAAATGAAAGGGGGGGGGTGCAGTTGCTGTCATCTGCAGAACTGTGGATTTGTTCTGTCCTTCGGCAAGAGGACAGAACCTTGTGGGATCCCAATATTAGTTGAATGGTGAGAGGATAAGGAACTATCCACTATCACACACAGTGTGCTTCCAGACAGAAAGCTGGCAATCCAACTACAGAAGTCCTGAGACAGACTAAATTTTGGTAGTTTTCTTAGTAAGCCTTTGTGCCAGATCCAGTCAAAAGCTTTGGAGATATCAAGTGCAACCATTGAGCTTTGCCAAACTTCTCCATAGCATATGTCCAGAGATGGGTGACATATGTGAGCAGATCTCCTGTTGATCAGTAGCTATCCATACTAGCAATCGTTTATTAGGTGGCTGCCTTCAAGGTAGTGTAGGAGTTGGGAATTTATGATTTTTTCCATTACTTTAGACAGGACTTGAACACTTGAGGTGAGCGAGATAGGGCAGTAGTTGGATGGCAGTGACTAGTCTACTTAGGAATGGGTTTGAATATAGGCCGATTTCCAGGTTGTGGGATAGATACCAGTGGAGTAAGAGAATGTATACAGGCAATATAGGATAGGAGTCAGTCTGGTGCATAAACTTTCAGGACAGTTGGAGGAATGCCATCAGGGCCAGGAGACTTTTTTGTCTAATTTGGATAGTATTTTTCTGATCTCTTTCTGGCAAAAGGATATGGGGGGGGGGGCATTATATGGTGGGTATCTGGAATGGTTAGGGGGCATTTACCATTGTCATTTATGCATGCATTGGAAGCAAGGTGGGAAGCCAGAAGATTGGCTTTTTCTGTGGGTGATGATGCAATAGAGCCATCTGGGTGTGATAGGGATGGGAATAGTGTTGGGCAGAAGTTATGGCCAATTGCTTTGGTGAGAGACCAAAAGGCTCAGCTGCCATTTGGACAGGCTAGTTTACTGCTTTTGCTCTTTCAAATTCTGTTTTCAAAGTATTGATTGTTTTTTGCATCTATTTCAGGCTTCAGTATAATCTCTAAAGGAGGATGGTGTTCTTGATTTTAGCCAGTAAGCAATCCAACCATGGGAATGAGACATAAAGTCACAGAGGCTGTTACACTTGGCACTGTTATAATGCCAAACTACTCCTGTATGAGAGTGGCTGTGTAAGCATTGTTGCATAAGGAGAGGAGATGAGCTCTAGATTGTGGTCAGAATTACCTAGCCCCCTCCTTACGTTCACCGTGTATTTAGACGGGTCATTGGTGAGGAAGAGATCTAGGGTGTTTGGGGAGTGGTTCAGGTTATATGGTATTCCGGTTGGCATCTGAACAAGTTGTGTAAGGTCGTTAGTGATGGTAAATATTTCAGCATCTCTGCCTGCAAGATGGAGAAGGAAAGCCAGTTGGTGTTGTGGACATCAAAATCTCCTAGGAGGATGATTTCACTGTTGGGAAAGTGGGACTGGAGAAAATCACTTTTTCAGGAGAGGAAATTAAAGAGTTGAGAGTGGTTATTGCATTAGGGAAGCAATGGAGACAGCAAATGAATTTGAGCGAGTGGGGAAGGGATATTTTCAACCAAAGAAGGTCAAAGTTGGGAAATTCTAGGTTGGGTGCTCTCTGGCAAGGTATGTTAGAGCAGATGTACGAGCTGACACTACCCTTGGGTTGAAAGGAGTTAAAGTGTGTGTAGTTTGGAAGGTTGAGATGAATGGTACTGGGAGGAAGTGAGATTTGAGTTTCTGCTAGAAAGAGTAGGTGGGGTTTGGTAGACTGAAGGTGGCAGTGGACACTATTAAGGTTGGAGTTTAGGCCCATGGATATTGGTAAATGTGCAAGGTTCTGTGGGGCATATATTTGACTTCAAGGGTCTTGCACATTACCTATGCAGTGCCTGCATATAGGTGGCATCACTTGATTTTTGCACTAATTTAACTTGTTTGTAGTAGTTGTTGATCCAACTGGTGTCTCAATTTTGGCATTTTTCTTCAAGTTCTCTTTGAAGGTGGCATCCTTGTTCCCTCTTGGCAAATGTTAGGTCTGGTCAGGCACATATGCACAATTGAGGGCAAGTGTCTTTGAACCTGTTGATCACTGTTATTAATTTAGATGTGCTTGTCAGCATGTCACAAGTCACTTTTATGAGGTGTGGAAAATTTTTTCCACCCTTTCTTTTATTTATGGGCCCGAAACAATGGCACGTGGCGATATTTTTAGAATCAATATTGCATTCTTCTGCTAATTTGCTGATGGCTTCTTTTAATGATTTTCCGTTTTCCATTGGAAAGTTCAAAATATCGGCATTGAATTTTTTGTTTTTGGCCCCCTATTGAGTCATGTACTATTGATGCGATTAGGTCATGGAGTTCATTTGTGGGCAAGGGTGAGCTTGCATTGCAGTGCTGGTCATCAATTAGTTCGAGCTTAGCTTCCACTGCTCGTATTTCAGAGGAAAAAAGTTTTGTTCATAGCAGTGATGTGCTGTTTGAGGTTTTCGACTCATTTACCTAAGTTTAGGAGTTGTTTTATGGAAGAGAAGCACAGCAAACAGAAAAAGGGCTGGTCGAGGTCGATAAATAGCTTGTGTGCTGATTCATCTAATTTTGCATAGGAAGTGTGCAGCCAGTAGCAACAGAACTCACAGAATATACCCTTTTTTTTTTTATCAGCGACACCAATTTTACAGCTGCAGCATGTTGTGGGTTTGTCGGTGATTGACGCTGGTGAGACACAGGATGCTCGTACGTTGTTGGCATTTGTTGCCACCATCTGTATGTACAGATGGTGGCATCTTTGCTTCATACAGTAGGTGTAGTGGACACTTACATGTAGCTGATTTTTAACTGGAAAGATAGCTGATTAAATGCACTATAAATACTTACAGGTTGTGCAGAAGTAATCGGCTCCTTAGACCTGCTGTTAAGATTTCAGTTTAATGATTAATTTCATTAGTGTATTTAAACAGTTTATGTACATAATATAGAGATGGTCTGTGTTTTTGTGCATATCTGAAATCATGTACTTCATCTAGCAACATGTCGCAGCCGTTTTCAGAATATTGTTTGTATAAAGAATACACTGAAAACAGCTGTGACAATAAGAAATCATGTTGTGTTGGTATATAATGAGGTGACATAAAATATCGTCTAGAATGACTTTTAATGGGATTATATTGATCAAGTGCATATAATAAACAACTATGTTATACCAACTAGTTTCACCAATGATTTCACCTTACATCAGTTATGTACCCTGAAGATGCCAACAGCCTTAGTTAGTGAAACTAGTTGGTATAACATCGTTGTTTATTATATGCACTTGATCAATATAATCCCATTAAAAGTCATTCCAGAGCTTTTTGGTCAAGAAAATTAAACGGTTTTTCACATAAAATATTGTCATTATGCCACTAGATTTTAGTTTTTATGCATGATATTATTACAGCTGTAGCACTTTGCTAGATAAACTACATGATTTCAGATATACACAAAAATACAGACCATCTCTACATTATGTGCATAAACTATTTATATGGACTTCTACTTTCTTCTTTTGTCCTATAATTCTGCTTTATTGTGGTCAGCTGCATCTCAAGTGGTCTATAGCTATCACCTTAAACTCCATGCACAGGTTACTCACCTGTTGGTTATTGAAGGAACATCATTTCAAATAACAGACATATGATGATCCTATACTTTTTGTTGTGAATCCCCCCCCCTTATCCATCAAAGGTTATAAATTTATTATACATGTAGGACTGTAGGTAGGCTAATTATTAGGTAATCTAGTTCCCTTACTCTTTCTCAAAGTATGGTACACGTACACCCAGGGGTATGTGGCAATTTTCGGCTATGCATCATTAATGCATGGAATTGTTATTAAGAAAGAAAAGAATTATTTTAAACTTATATATTTCTCAATAAATTATATATTGTGTATGAATTCTCCTACTCAAATTGTGATAACTGCTTCATTTGAATAGTTTGCAAATTCGCAGGCGATCACTCATGAATCTTCGTTCAGCTTTGTATATGGACGTGCATTGCAACCCCTGCAACAATGCGAATGCATGTTAGCAACTGATAAAAAAAAAGTAATTATATGAATCAGTAGTAGATGTAATTAAGACAGTTAAGCAGATATTAATCAGTGTGCTTCATTATTTGATTATATTACAAATTTGTTGTTAGTTAAAATAACGATTAATAGGTTTGTACTACTTTTACAGTGATATAATTGCTTTAATAATGTATGGAAGTTATAATACCTATAATAAATATTATAATTTTTTTAGCTTTCAAATTCTTAAGTAAGGATCATTGTTTAAAGATTAGATTTATAAAACACACAAAAGCAGTATAGCAGATATGAGTAGCTGTATGCAGCAAGAAAACATTGATATTGTATCTGGATCAAATGAAATCGATAACAGTGTGCTGTCTGACATCTCTAAAGAACCAACTAGGAAGAAGATGAAAAACTTCTAAGTACAATATGAATTACTTGAAATGTGGATTTTCATGGATGAGACATGAAGAGGAACTTATTCCGTTATGTATCATTTGTGGTGAAACTTTAAAAAATGAAAGCATGACACCATCTAATTTAAATTGCCATTTTGAATTGAAATATAATGAATACAAGGTCAAACCTGTAGAATATTTTCAAAATAAACTAAAAAATTTAAAAGAATCTCAAAAAATGATGTTGATCTTGTCAGGAGGTGAAAATACGAAGGCTTTAGAAGCTTCATATTGTGTGTCTCTAATAATAGCAAAAAGTGGTGCAGTAGAAACAATTGGTGAAACTTTGGTCAAGCCTGCAGCAGAAATTATGATCAGAGATAATGCAAAAAGGTCTTTTGATCAGATTTGCCTTTCAAATAGTACTGTTCATTGAAGAATCGCTGAAATGGCTGAAAATATAAAACAAACATTGTTATCTGATATACGTAGGAGTCATTATTATGCATTGCAGGGTAACAAATCCACCAACATTACAAATTTTGCAAATCTTCTAGTGTTCATTAGGTACGAAAAAAATCAAAAACTTCATGGCGACCTTTTATTTTACCAACCATTCCCAGAACATAAAACAGGATACAATATTCAACAATATAAATACATTTATGCATCAAAACAAGCTTGATTGGAAAAAAGTTCTGTTGGAATAAGCATGGATGGAGTGAAATCCATAGTCGGATCTAAAAAAAAGGGCTTATTTCAAGGATTCAAGCTCTTGCACCAGATGCAAAGTGAACACACTACTGCATACACAGGGAGGCTTTGACTACACATATGTCTACAGACTTAAGAAAAGTTCTGGATGAATCTGCAAAAATTATATTAAAGGCTGTCCTCTAAATAGCAGACTTTTCTCTCAACTTTGTGAAGAAATGGGAAGTAATCATACACAACTTTTTTTTCCATACCGATGTTCATTGGCTTTCTTGTGAAAAAATCCTTACCCATTTATTTGAACTTTGCAATGAACAAAATGTTTTTCTTGATGAATATTTGGAATTGAAAAAACATTTACATAATTGGAAATGGCTCGGTCAATTAGCATACCTGACAGATATATTTACTGTATTAAATAATCTTAATTTGTCTTTACAAGGCAAAGAAATTTCTGTATTTCATGCCCAAGATAAAGATGCCCAATTGGCAAAGATCAAGTAATGGCAAAAGCGGGTTGATAATGGAGAATTGCTCGCAAGTTCAAATGAAGATGATGATGTGAAAATTGCTATCATGTAGCATTTACAAAGCTTACAAATGAATCTAGAAATGTATTTCCATGAATTGGACATTACTATTGAGTGGACCTTTCAATATCACCCCTTTCAATATCAACAAATCTATGCCAAAGAGTCTGTCGCCAATAGAACAACAACTTTTAGAACTAGCTTCTGATGGTTTCCTAAAAAATAACACGAGAATACGCTATCACCATTTTGGCTACAAATACAGAATGAATTTTCTGAATTAACAGATCTAAGGTTCATTTTTCCATTTCCATTTCATATCTCTGTGATGTTGGATTTTCAGCCCTTGTAGATATTAAGACAAAGAAAAGGGACCACATTATAGATGTCGAATCACATCTGAGATTGAAATTAACAACTATAGAGCCAAATTTTGCTGAAATTTTATCCTACCATAAGCAGTTTCACTCCTCTCATTGATTATTAAATTAATCAAAAATTTATAGTATCTTTATAAATTTTGTTCTATTAAAAATAAATCCTATTTTTTAAAAAAAAAAAAAAAATCAGCTAACGCCATTTTATTCCCGGATATTATTCCTGACACTTCCAAGGAGTCCGAAGACTCATCGCGGAAGGACACCTACAACTGTCTCAACCACTACACTGAACCTCATGTTTACATGTATATCTAAATTCAAATAAAATTGATATTTACAATAAAATATACACTAGTGGCCAAAATTGTGGAAACCTTTTGGAAAAAATGTATTTTTGAGGTGTGATAGCTCATAACACCACTTTGTTTTGGTGTAATACCATAAAATTATATATCAATGGAAAGATAATTTAATCAAGAATGTAATGCAATAACTTTTATGAAGGATTTTTTATTAAAACAGCAGTTATAAGGAAGAAAAGTGAAACATAGAAATAATGAGATATACAAAAATTCTCACAATGTGAGTTAATACTTAGTTGGGTAACCTTTAGCATTAATTACGGCCTTACAACGCCTTCCCATGGAGTGAACCAAGTTTTTTAGTTCTGTAGTTGTTATAATGTGAAACCAAGATTGAATTATTACTTCTATTAATTGGTTTTTATTGGTGGGTTTCTTTAGTCGGCTCCATAGATTTTCGATTGGGTTAAGGTCTGGGTTATTCCCAGGCCATTCCAGCAGTGGAATATGAATATCTTGAAACCACTTTTTGCACACAGCAGCAACATGACATGGAGCTGAATCCTGTTGAAATATAAATGCTTCATTATCTTGGAAAAGATCACGTGCGGAAGGCTTCAGTTTGGGCTCAAGTATTCATTTGTGTATTTTTAGGCATTTATATTCCCATTAATCATGCAAATTCTGCCCACACCTTTTGATATTATACAACCCCAGATCATAACACTAAATGGTTGTTTCACAGTAGGTGTAATGCAATCAGGATGCAAATCTTCTCCGATTCTTCTCCTTACATATTTTATGCCATCACTACAAAAAACAGGGAGATTTTGGTCTCATCACTCCAAATAACACTGTCCCATTGTTCTGCTGTCCAGTTAACATGGGTTTTAGCCCAGTTTAATCTTTTCAACCTTTGTTTGAGAGATAAAAATGATTTTTTTCGTGGAATGCTAGCATTTAGACCAAATTCCTTCAGTCTGCGCCGAACAGTCCTTGCACTCAACTTCACATTGTATATTGCGCATATTTCATCTTGTATACACCCAGATGATTTTCTTCTGTCACGTAGGCACAGTCTCTCAATTCTTCCATCATCACTTGCTGTTGTGCACCTTTTCGTGCCTTTACCAGTCTGGTTTTGTAGTGACTGAGTCACCTTATACCTCTTCAAAAATTTAGAAATGCCACCTTTGGTTAAGTTTCCAGCAATTTTTCTTCTAATTTCTTCATAAAAGTAGCCTTGTTCACTTAATAGTACTATTTTATATCACTTTCTGGGTGACCAGTCAACTCTTTGCACCATTTCTTTAATTTTATTATATTTACAAGTTTACTAAATGAAAGAACACAAAAAAAAACCCAACCAACTTGATAGCAATCACATAACACGCTGACAAATGTCCTCCTCTCAGGTCCAATACATGACATCAATAGCTGAATCCTACTGTGACCTTATTGGCTCATTGCTAAAACAAGATGACACTTGATTGGCTCTCTAAACAGTCATGCTCATTGACTACATTCAAATGAAGGAAAGCTACTTCATATCAACCTAAGCAAGTTGTGCTTCTTTTTTCTGGTTATTTGGCTATAACTTTTCATAGAATACAAATAATTGAATAAACTTTGTTGCATTACATTCTTGATTAAATTATCTTTCCATTGATATATAATTTTATGGTATTACACCAAAAAAAAAAGTGGTGTTATGAGCCATCAAACCTCAAAAATACACTTTTTCCAAAAGGTTTCCACAATTTGGCCACTAGTGTACTTTATTTTATTTATTTATTATTTATTATACTTTTGATAAGGGGGTACTTGGTAATAATGAAAATTTAAGAAGGGGTACACGGATATCTGAAGTTTGAGAAAAATTGCCTTATTCTAACCAACACAGAACTTTTTTTTTTTTTTTAAACCACTTCAGGCCTCTAATAAATAGAATTGATGGTTTCAAACCAAGTGATGGAAATCATCTTTCTTCGTACTTATAGGTAAGTATATAGTAAATATAGAAATTTGTACACAGACACATATTTGTAGTGATTTAACTGCTTTACTAACTTATTTGATCAGGTCTGGCAAAAACTTATGACAAATATAAATAAAACAAAGAATAATAATTCTTTATTTTATTTATAAATCTGAAAAGAGGGCTTCCTCTTTTCAGATTTTGCTGTTATTGTAGGCGTACCATAGAGATCTATTCTATCACTGCCTTCAAGGAAGATAAAAAAAGTCTGCCAAGAATTATTAATCTATTGCCTTCACTTCAGTCCACTATAAAATGATGATGAATGTCATTAGTAGCCATCTTATTTATTGCTGAATTACTCATTACTCATTTGTTACTTTTCTGCATCACCTACCCTTTTGGATGATATGCATTAGAAAGGTTTGTGGAAACTTGTGCAGTTATTCATGATATTTTCAAATCATTTTCTTAGATCTGGCATAAAGGTCCACTCAGACTGCCCTCTTATCATCAGATATTGTAATACATCAATTTAACAGAAAATTTTATAGACATCTATAAAGTCATGCACTGCTCTTCTTGTGGATGGTCTGTACTCTGGAAAGGTTTAAATTTTTCATGCTTTTTAATGGAGTTTTAGTGAAAGAAAAATAGAATTCTGAGGATTTAATCCAATCCTAGTTAATTCAATTCCAGTATAAACATTGCTCATCCTGTCATGGCTCACTCGGTCAAGTTCCTAAGGAGTAGAAGGAGGACAAGATTGTGCCACTTCATAAAGGAGGTGATCGAACTCAAGCATCAAACTATAGGCCTATGTGTCAGATGTTGTGGTTAAATTGTTGGAGAAGTTTGTGAGAACTAGAATCCAGAGTTGGGTTGACAACAATGGTATTATCTTTGATGGACAGCATGGATTTGCTACAGGGAGGTCATGTTTCAGTAATCTACTTACTTATTACAATAAAGTGACTGCTTCCTTGGACAGAGGAGAAGGATACACAGTAATATACTTGGATTTTGCGAAGGCTTTTGTAGAGTACCTCATAAGTTGACAATCAAACTAGAGTAGATGGGGTTGAATATTAGTGCATTGGATTGGAGACTGGCTATCTGATAGGTATCAACAAGTTGTGTATGGGGGAAGTGATATCCAGAAAAAGGTAAGTCACTAGTGGAGTGCCTCAGGGGTCTGTTTTAAGGCCATTACTGGTTAACTTGTATATTAATGATATTGGCGAAGATTTGGATGGAGATATTCAATTGTTTGCAGATGATGCAAAGTTGGGATGAACCATAAAGAGTAGTGAAGATGTTGTGGCCTTGCAAGAAGACTTGAATAAATTGAGTGATTGGGCACAGAAATGGGGATGCAAGTTCAATGTTACAAAATGTAAGGTTTTAAAATTTGGAAAACAAAGATGGGATGCAGAATTTGTTTGGTGAGGATATTGTTGGAGGTGGAGGAAATAAGAGATCTGGGGATGATAGTGGATAAGGATCTAAAATTTAGGGGACACGGCCAAAATTGTAAAGACAACACAAAGGCTTCTGGGAATGATGCGAAGGACACTGACGTGTAGCAGTAGGGAGATTCTTGTTCCATTGTATAAGGCTTTGATTAGGCCACACATGGACTATTGTGCTCAGATTTGGTCACCTGGTTTTCAGAAGGATGAAGAGATGTTGGAAAGGGTCCAAAGGCGATTGACTAAGGTAGTTTCTGACCTCTGGAATGTCGAGTATGAGGAAAGATTGAGAAGATGTAATTTGCAGAGTCTGGTAGACAGGAGGAAGAGGGGAGATATGATAGAGACCTACAAGTTGGTAAGGGGTTGTTATAGAATCAGTGCTGGAGAAGTTCTACAGAAAATAGTGGGAGATCGGGGGAGAACCAGAGGTCATCCCTGGAAACTGTATAAAGAGGGTGAGAGTAGGGGAGTGAGAGGCAGGTTTTTTTCGTGTAGAGTTGTAAATGATTGGAATGCCTTGCCTGAGAGTGTGGGGATGTTTAAGACACAGTATGTGTGTGTGATAAAAGGACCTCCCAGATGAGTCTTTGACTTCATGAGGTCTTGGGGTAGTAATAATAAAATAATAATAATAATAATAAACCTTTCCAACATCTTTGAAGCCACGTGGCTAAGTTCTACAGTAGCCCATTATTTTTATTCCTTTGTGGTTTGTTTCTCTTCGTGTGGACATACCTCATAATAATAATATCTATTTTTATATATAAATGCCTCTGAATATTCAGATGTGCTTAAAATTGATTGAATTTCATTTCCTTGAATCAAAACTGTGATTCAAGGAAATGAATCTCATTTTTTATCCCAGTTAATTCAGTTCAAATATAAAACTACTTATCCTGTTAGTATTTTTGAAGTTACACAGCTAAGTAATACAGTAACTCATTCTCAATTTTATTCCTTCCATGTTTCTTTCTCTTCATGTGGAGTTGTCTTCTACTAACAATAATAATAATAATATCCATTTTTACACACACACAATATATGTGGAATGCTCTGAATATGGGTTACTCAAATAAATATCAAAATATAAATATAGGTATAAATTAAAGATACCAAGAAATTATATACTTGGTTTAATCCTTTATCCAAGTGTAAGCAAAGAAGCAACTGGAATGTGCCTGAAAATTCTGAAAGATATGGCTAGGGACAGATCTGAATGGAGAGCGTATGTTCATAGAATCACTAGGAGTCGAAAATGACTCGCTGGAACATAACAACAAAAAAAAAAAAAAAAAGCAAACAAGTTTGCACCTGAACTATTTTCAGGACTGGGAAAACTCATATATAGAAGTTCATAACTTCATATCACTTGCCTTAGTCTTCCATAATGCAAAACACATATTCTTATGGGTATGTGTTTTGCATTATGGACTATTTTGCGCCTGAACTATTTTCACCCTTCCCATAATGCTATGCATTATGGGAAGGGTGAAAATAGTTCAGGCGCAAACTTGTTTGCTTACACTTGGATAAAGGATTAAACCAAGTATATAATTTCTTGGTATCTTTAATTTATAATATAACCAAGTGGAAAAACTTCTAAGAAATATAAGTAGTTTATATTTAAAATCTAGAACTATTTATCATGTTATGGTTAGTATCTTTGAACTACATGCTGAGTGATACAGTGACTCATTCATTTTTATTCCTTCTGTGGTTTGTTTCTCTTCATATGGAGATGCCTTGTTATAATAGTAATAATAATGTCCATGTTTTATACATATGTATGTGGAATACTCTGAATATGGGTGACTCAGGTGTGCTTAAAATTGTTTATATTTCATTTACTTTAATCAAATCATGTTTATATTTTTTTAGGGATGAATCAAAAATTAATGACACATGGAAAAGCTGGCGATGGGATTTAGGTACTGTAAAAGGCCCAGCTTCTGTAGAAATTACGTCACCTTCACTACCACCTGAAAATGAAACTAATCAAATTGCAATAAAAACCAACAGGGGTACACCATCTTCAAAAGTTCAGCAAAATGGTGATAGTACTTTTGCTGTGTCTTTATCTCCTACAGTTCAGAAAGAAAATTCAAGTTACTACAGACATCAGGAAAGGCAATCACCTGTGAGTGCTTAGTTTCTTACTTCCTTAGAATATATCATAATGGAGTGGGACTTATAAAGATTTAGCCCTCCAGTACACATTCATGACTTATTTTTCACAGTATTAACAACACCACAAACACTTTAATCAACAAAGATGTTTTATTAATGCTTATATTTCGCTGATTTTCAACTCAGCATCATCAGAGCATAACACACTTGTAAACGCGATAGTGAGTGAGTGAAACAGTATAATTGCAAAAGACAAAAGATCTAAAGTCCTATTTTTTGGCACCCTCTAACATGAGAAACAAAAAAAAAAAAAAAAAAAAAAAAAGCAGTTATCCAGGAGTTTTTCTTAGGATAACCGTCTCCCAAATTTTTGGCAAATTAATGCAACCATATTTGTTAAAGTTGGAAGAATTCTTCAAAGCTATTGCTGACTCAAAAAATAATCTTTCAGATCTATAACGACTCCTAAATAGCACATTTGTTTTCCTCCATCTAATCCTGTGTGAAGGAGTGTCCAAAGCGTGGTCTGCCAGTCCCGACTTGCCATAGTAATAGTAGCGAATGTATCTTTCATGTTCTTCCAGGCGGATGTTCACTGATCTTCCTGTTTACCCATAATAGGCCAGGTCACAGTCACACAGAACTTCATACACTCCTGGGGAATGAAGATACCTACATAAACAATCACATCATCATCCAGTCCAACAGTACGGCATTTTAAAAACACTTACACACAGAGCCATTTGTTCTAATGATACAGCTCTGACCACTAAACTCCAATGCTTGCGCCATACATTCTTAGTCAATGGCTACAATCCGTACAAAATAGATAAAATACTACATAGGCCCATTACTCTGCCCTCCCCTAATACACAAGAATACAACATGACCATTTCTATTCCCTATATCAGAGGTACATCAGAAAAGATAGCCAAAGTATTGTTGAAACATGGCCTTCGCACCACTTTCAAACCTCATGTCAAGCTGGCAACTCTGATCCGCTCGCCTAAGGATAAACTTCACCCTTTAGCATACCCAGGAGTGTATGAAGTTCCGTGTGACTGTGACCTGGCCTATTATGGGCAAATAGGAAGATCAGTGAACATCTGCCTGGAAGAACATGAAAGATACATTCGCTACTATTACTATGGCAAGTCGGGACTGGCAGACCACGCTTTGGACACTCCTTCACACAGGATTAGATGGGAGAAAACAAATGTGCAATATAGGAGTCGTTATAGATCTGAAAGATTATTTTTTGAGTCAGCAATGGCTTTGATGAATTCTCCCAACCTTAACAAATATGGTTGCATTAATTTGCCAAAAATTTGGGAGATGGTTATCCTAAGAAAAACTCCTGGATAACTGTTTTTTTTTTTTCCTGTTAGAGGGCGCCAAAACATAGGACTTAAGATCTTTTGCAATTATATTGTTTCACTCACTCACTGTCGCGTTTACAAGTGTGTTGTGCTCTGATGATGCTGAGTTGAAAATCAGCGAAATATAAGCGTTAATAAAACATCTTTGTTGATAAAAGTGTTTGTGGTGGTGTTGATACCGTGAAAAATAAGTCATGAATAACCATCAACACCTAAGCTTATCTGTTAGATCCTCCAGTACACAGAATAAAAAATAAGTTAAAGAAAATTTAATAGTATCTCTCTATTAAGTAATCCAACAGTAAATTTTTCTTTTCTTTTCAATGCATTGCCTCATGGTTGAGGCAATGCATTGAAGAGGTATTTTCAGTGGAGTTTTTCAAAATGTATACCACTATCAGATTTGTTGTTTATCCATTTGTCCTTATTCCTGATATCTTTAAAGTCATGTTCTGGCTATACAGACTTCGGTCTCCGATATGGCTCAGTTTTTGTTTTACATTACATAATTTATATTAAGTAGAAAAATTTGGTGATATTTGAAAATGATGCAAAACAATTATTACCATTCTGGCGGGACTGAATTTAATGAAAATTGTAATTCAAGAGCTCATAATTTGAAATTTCAATTGTAAGTTTGGTCTGGCTGAATGGATTTAATGAAATTTGATATTTAGAATCTCTGTTCAAATTTGTAAATACTGATTTCACTTGGACCAGTCAGAGTGGCGACAACACAATTTGAAATTATACTAATAACTTTAATGAAATTTCATTAAATTCCATTAAATTCAATGAAATTTGGTTTGTATGTATGTTCTATGGGAATCCAATTTATGAAAAATACTTATCATTCATGAGTAGTGTTTGTGGAATTATATAATCCAGAAACCCTGCTCTAGAAACAAAACATGGAACTTTATCAAGACAGTCCAGGCATTGGAATAAAATTATATTCTCACACTGGCAATGAAGTTCATCTACCACCCAACTTTAATAAAGTCAGTTTAATCCTTTATCCAAGTGTAAGCAAACAAAGTTTGCACCTGAAGTATCTAAGTGGAAAAAAAAAACTTCCTGTCACCTAACTTTTTGAGCCATTTTGGTTTTGAATAGTCTACTATCATGTATCTATCTATCTATCTGTTTATCTATATATATATATATATATATATATATATATATATATATATATATATATATATATATATATATATATATATTCATTTTTTAAATTAACTGACTTAAACCCGAGAATTATAACACAATGACATTTATTTGAAAAAAACGCAACATGTTTCGTCAAAAATGACTTCTTCAGGCGATAAGAACATAGAAAAGATAATAAAAGACACTTAAATTAATATTGACACACTCCAAAGCTATACAATTACAAAGTCATAATATTCGACTGTACATTACAGTTATGAGCTTGAACTACAGTCCGAGTTAATGTTCTATTGTTGTGCACATGCACAGGTGCACAACAATAGAACATTAACTCGGACTGTAGTTCAAGCTCATAACTGTAATGTACAGTCGAATATTATGACTTTGTAATTGTATAGCTTTGGAGTGTGTCAATATTAATTTAAGTGTCTTTTATTATCTTTTCTATGTTCTTATCGCCTGAAGAAGTCATTTTTGACGAAACATGTTGCGTTTTTTTCAAATAAATGTCATTGTGTTATAATTCTCGGGTTTAAGTCAGTTAATTTAAAAAATGAACATATCCCAACCCCGAGTTAATAGTACGTTTCATATATATATATATATATATATATATATATATATATTAATGTATAGAATTATATATTATATCTATATATTAATGTATAGAATTATATATTATATCTATATATTAATGTATAGAATAGTATAGAATGAGCATTAATTCTAGAGAACAAGTTTTGTGAATACAATTGGGAAGATACCATTGGGACCAGAACACATTTAGGTATTTGGCTACTAAAGATTCTTCTGCTGTCTTTCTGGCAGAAGGCTATAGGAGGCATACAATATGCTGTATGTAATAGAAGACCAATTATTTTGGTCAACTGTGCAGAAATTGGAGATGAAGAATGATGCCAGGAGACAGTGATGTTATGGTGGCACATTTGGATGTGAGAAAGATGAAAGAATGGATTGACTGAATTGGTACCCAGTGACCTTGACAAGGATCAAGAAGACATGGCTAGCATTTCTACAATTGACTAGTTTACTGTATTTGGGTCTTCTGGTATCAGCTTTTATGACCTCAGTGTTGCTTTGTCTGAGAGTGAAGCTGAAGTATTTGAGTGGAATGAGAGATGAAGACTTTCATTCCGGTAAAAATTATTTCTTTCATTCAATCAGAAAAATGTTTGAATCAGGAAAACAAAAATCAATAGTCTGATTATGAAAAGTTTCAGTTCTTCTCAACAATTGCAGTGTTGAGTCCATCACCTAGTGTATAGATCGTCTTGTATATGAGGATTGTTGATAAGTCTGTGCAAAAATGAAGAAAACAATTTTTTGGGAGCAAACATTTTTTATTTTTCAACATAGTCTCCTTTGAGGTCTATACACTTAGTCCAATGATGCTAGAGTTTTTTGATCCCGTCCATATAGTAAGATTTGTCCAACTTTTCAAAATAGGCAGTTGTTTTGGCAATCACCTCATCGTTTGATGAAAATCTCCTTCCTGCCAGCCATATTTTCATGTTTGGAAACATAGTAGTTCAAGGGAGCCAAATCTGGAGAGTAGGGAGTGCAAAAGTTTTTCACACTTGGTGAAAAAGAATCTTTTTCACCAGGTCTGGTCGTTTTTCCTTTATTTCATTATTTAAACAATCCAGCAAAGATGTATAATACACTCTGGTAATTGTTTTGCCCTTTTCCAAGAAGTCTATGAAGATTTCGATTGGTAGAGCCTCTGCTACTAATGGCTCAGTTAAGTAAGTTTGAGCGCGGTTAGTAATTGGAAGGAGAACAGTCATTCGATGCTGTTGGCACACTCTCCCTCGATGAGTCCTTGGACTCCCTGGAGGTGTCAAATAATAACTATTATGCCACGGGCATCCCAGAAGACAGTGGCCATAACTTTTCCTGCTGAAGGAATGGTTTTTGCTTTCTTTGGTGCAGATTCCTCACTTGTAGCCCATTGTTTTGACTGTGCCTTGGTCTCAGGCTGGGAGCGATAAATCAATGTTTCATCCATGGTTATAAATGATGCAAAAATTCCTCTGGATTCTGTTGAAACAGCTTCAAGCTGTCCTTGCAACAGAATTATACTAATCACATGTTGAAAGTTTATTTTTCACTTGGTTAGAGTATAATAAATTTAGTTTAATCCTTTATATAAGTGTGAGCAAACAAAGTTTGCGCCTGAAAGTATCTTCAGGACTGGGTTAAGGTGATACAACACCAGGGCAACTCGTTGCAAAGGTGGAGCAAGCTACCAACACTCCTATCTCAATATCTCCTATAATGCAAAACACATCTCCTTGTGGACATGTCTAATGTTATGCATTAAGGGAAGGGCCACTACCCAGACTAGTTTCGACCTTTATTGAAGTCTCTTCAGTGGGAGCCAGGCCCAAGTGGAGATATCAGGCAGAAGCATTAGCAGGTCATCTCTACCTATAGGAATTGCCAATTGGTGTGCCACCCTTTTTTAATAATTTACTCTGGATTTAGAGAAAGATGTTAAAAGTTTATTTTTCACTTGGTTAGAGTATAATAAATTTAGTTTAATCCTTTATCCAAGTGTGAGCAAACAAAGTTTGCGCCTGAAAGTATCTTCAGGACTGGGTTAAGGTGGTACAACACCAGGGCAACTCGTTGCAAAGGTGGAGCAACTACCAACACTCCTATCTCAATATCTCCTATATAATGCAAAACACATCTCCTTGCGGATATGTCTAATGTTATGCATTAAGGGAAGGGCCACTGGCCCTTCCCTTAATGCATAACACCACCTAGACTAGTCGAAACTAGTTAGTCGAAACTTGTTATGCATTAAGGGAAGGGCCAGTGGCCCTTCCCTTAATGCATAACATTAGACATATCCGCAAGGAAATGTGTTTTGCATTATAGGAGATATTGAGATAGGAGTGTTGGTGTCTTGCTCCACCTTTGCAACGAGTTGCCCTGGTGTTGTAACACCTTAACCCAGTCCTGAAGATACTTTCAGGCACAAACTTTGTTTGCTCACACTTGGATAAAGGATTAAACTAAATTTATTATATACTAATCACATGTTGACGCTTTTGATCCAGTGTGAGCAAACGTGGCACCCATCTTGCGGATAGTTTTCGCATATGTAAATGTTCATGTAAAATATTATGTACATGGTCATAGAATGTAGTGAACCCAACAGGGTGTCCAGAATGTTCAGCATCACTTGTGCTCATATGGCCACTTCGAAAGTTACTAAACCATTTATAAACCATTCTAATGGAAGGTGCAGACTCACCCTAATGTTTATCAAGCTTAGCTTTGGTTTCCTGAGTCGTTTTGCCTTTCAAAAAGTAATGTTTAATCACTACACGAAATTCTTTCTCATCCATTTTTCACAAATCACGGTACTTGATTGATTCAAATGAACGCCAAACACAGAGGAATAGATCTGTCTGACTGAAACTTAGTGTATAATCCTCCAACAGGTGCCAGCAACTAAAAATGACCTTGATACGTACTAGTGGTGCAGTCTCTTAGACTTTGCATGAACTTATTGAACAGCCCTTGTATATTCACACTTTTAGCTTATTTTATCATTGTCTTCCATTTTTGCACACCTTTTTTCTTTTTTACATACATGTTTATATACATACATATAATAACAATACTGACTTGTTTGCCAGTGCTAAATTAGATAATAATTATACACCAATATTTAATTCACTCATCCTCCAGGAAGGGGATCAATTGCTCGATGCTGTTGGCACACTCTCCCTCGGTGAGTCTTTGGACTCCCTGGAGGTGTCACATATTAATAATAATAATAATAATTAAGACAACTTCTAATTCTTTTTACAGCCATGTAAATTCACTGTTTCTATAACCTTTTAGTGAAGACTATTACACATATTTTCCATCTCCTCACATTAAAATGAACTGGTTAAATTTGTTCTAATTTTCTCATTCACCATTTTATATAATTATATAATAATTGTATAAAATATAAATAATACATGCAATTTATAAATACATAAATAATTTATAATTTTTTTGTTTAAAGTGGCCTGCCAGTTCTGACTTGTTATTATGTTAGTAGTGAATGTATTTCCTGTATTCACTGGGGAAGAGTTAATAGATCTTCCTATTTGTCCATAATAGGCCAAGTTACAAGCACAGAGCACTTCATAATGCTCCTGGATGTGATAAGAGAATGAAGCTTATCCTTCAATGAGTAGATGAGGGTTACTAATTAAAGTTGGGTAGTACTTTATTTCTGCTGTTGACTCCAAAAATAATCTCTCCACCTTGTAACTTCTATGTGTCAATGTTATTTTTTCTATCTAATTCTGTGGTATCCAAAGTGGTCTTACAGTTCTTGAAGATATGTAAAAGCATGGAGACTGTTAAGAGTCTGGATGCAGAGCATTAGTTAGGAGACCTAGAGCTGTGCTGGAATGTGCCTAGGTGAGACCTGAAAGGATGACTAGAAATCTATCAGAAATCTTAGCTAGAGAGAGGAGGTGGGGGGGATTAGGAATCTGGTTGAGGGATTATAGGGTTGAGATAGAGGGCCAAGTTACAAGCACAAGGTACTTCACAATGCTCCCAATGTGGTTAAAGAATGAAGTTTGTCTTTCAGGGAGTAGATGAGGGTTGCTAGTTGGTATGCTTTATGCAAAAGCAAAAACCACACCTCAAAATTGTCAGTGCCTGTGCATTTTAATAAGTGGTTGGTACTTCAAAGTTGCTAGTTTGAAATCCAGTTAAATATCAACATCTTAATAAATATCTTATTTATTTCATTCTTGTAGTATCGTTTAATACTAAATGTAAGATGAATACAGTATTTTCTTCCAAGATAACTGAGAGGTTTTGGATTATACAGACATGTGACCTTAGAGCATGCATGGAAGATATGCAAAATCATGAAGAGTATAAACAATCTGAATGCAGGGTGTTAGTTATGAGACCTAGATCTATGCTGGAATGTGCCTGGATGAGACCTGAATGTGACTAGAATATCAGAAATCTTATCTAGAGCGGAGTGAAAAAAAATCAGGAGCATTGTTGAAGGAAATAGAAAGGTTTAAGTAAGTGGAGGAGAGACAACACAAGGGATATATCAGGATCAATTTACAATCTCTCTCTCACACACACACACACACACACACACACACACCCCTCTCCACTCCAATATACCAACCAACCATTACTTTCTCTTATTCCATATCTTACTTATGTAAATATCTCTTTTAATTTTTGAATGCATGTTTGATTGCCATTTGTAAAGTACATTTTTGTGACACTTTTGAGCATCTATTCATCAGGAAATCAAAAAATAAAATAATAAGAATAAAATAAATACTATCATTTCATTAACTTTCTTTCTGCTTCATATGCAGCTGGATTTATTTTTCTTAATTTGAACTTTTTTTTAATAGTTCATGAAATAAAGTTTATTTTATTAATTGTCATGAAATTTACAAGTAATGTATTTCATTATTCAATCTGTCAGTGCATGTAAAGAATAAATAATATTTTTGATTAACCAAACACAGATAAGACCAACAAGTGCAGCTCCACCCCCACCACCACCACAACAGAAACTAAGGGAACGAGAAAGAGAAAAAGAAGGAAAGGAAGAATTTGAACAGAAGCATAGAGAAATTTTAGGTCATAGGGAAAGGGAACGAGATAGAGAGATAAATTCTTCACGAGAGCATCCTTCTCATGACTCGAGAGACATTTTACAAGACAGGGACATAAGAGATATCAATATCAGAGACAATCGTGAACGTGATAGAGACTCCCTACCTCCTAAATCACCAACTTCACCTAATTCTCCAACTAAATCTTCATTAATAAAAGGATCCTCTTGTCTTTCAGCTGTAATACATCCACTAGTTTCTGAGGTAAGGAATAAATGCATTTCAAAATCTTATAAACTGCATGTAGTAATTTCAGTTAGCATTACCATATAATTGATTGAATGTATGACATATTGTTGTGACCCCCTAGCCTGGTCTGATAGGTCTCTTATTTATCTAATTGTTATTTTCTTAAGGTCACCGACATTAATTTCTTGGGGAGTCTTGTAAGTTTTCAACTAGTATTTTTACTCTATCCCTATAGCTATCTTTAAGATAAGTTGCAGTCACTACTTATTCAAGTGGAATTGTGCTTAACAGACATAAGTAGAAATTATATCATATTATTAATATTATTCTACAGGTTCTCATTAATCAGTTCAGTCCCTTATCAACATAGAGAAAATTTATTTTTACCCTGCGCCACTCTGTCTAGATGATATTAAATATAACTTCAAGGAATAATTGATTAACAAGCACAATTACACTCAACTTCCTTAAATAAAGACTCTCCTAAAATTTGCTATAATTTTCTCTTGCACAGAAGTGGTTATGGTTACTTAATTACTCTCTTTACTTTTGGTTTTCCCGCAAAGATCCGATTAGTTTAATGAATGGTGCAGAGAGGAGAAATCAGGCAAACACGTGAATTTACACAATAAAAAAAAACATTTATTTCTCTAAATTAAACAGTACAAAATATTATCTATACTGAGAATAAATTAACTGCACTCATACATCTATAGACATAATAAACAAGTATATTACTGCAGTTATCATTCTCACACACACACACACACAGCAAAATGAATGTAAAATAATGAAATTATTAAATGAACAAATAAGTACTCCTGAGTCCAGGAATATTTATTTGTTCATTTAATAACTTTGTGGACTCAGGGAGTTAAAGAGGCAGTTATGGAAAAGAAGAAAGCATATTGAAAGTTATTACCTGCCAGAAAGTTACTTGCTAAGTCAGCTTGTAGTGTTATGTAGAGAATATGGAGAAAATGTAAGAAAACAAAGCACTGTAAAACTAGCCAAACAAAAGGTGTGGAAAGATTTTGGTAAAAATACAGAAAATAAATATCAGGAAGGTGGTAAAATATCCTGGAGGCTATTGAAAAAGCTTAGAAATGGAGGAAAGAGGACTGTAAAACGCAGTAACTATGCAGGTCACAGGTCCGGTTTGATAGATTTCTTTGAAGAAAAATGGCCCAATAATGAACTTGGCCATAAATCCTATCCATACCATGGCCCTTTAGCAAATGAGAGATGAAATGCATGGGGATTCTCTGTATACCCAGATGCAGCAGTTTTGAGTGTTAACTGTTCCACAAACATGAAAATGCACTTCATCACTCCATAGGCTGTTCCAAAGCCAATCTTTGTCTACCCCCTATGAATGCTAGAAATGCAAATGCAAGCATTTCTTAGATGCTGGCATCTTCCATTTGCAACTCTTGGCTGTGGTTGGGTTTATACGGGTAGCACTTAAATATTTTATGCAAAGTTCTCCATACTATTGTGTATGGCAAATCTAATTGTCCTACTATGGCATGTGTACTGCATGAACCTACAGCATTCTCATTTGACTGCTCAACAGCTGCAGTTGCAACATCATTTGAGGAATTTCAGATTTATGCCCTCTTCCTGGTTGGACTGTCAAACTACCTATGTCTTCAAATCGATAAACCATGCATAGCACTGCATTTGTTTCATTGGACCTTTTGCAAATTTTAGGCATCTGTATTCACAAAGTGCTGGTGAAGGGAGACCCACTGTGCAAGTTGAATGACTTAGAGTCAATCTCATTCCTTCGTTTATGCCACCTTACTACTCACAGAGTATACAAAATTTACTATCTTTTCATGTTCACAGTGCCATATTTCCTCCATTGGTCCTTTTTTGAACTAATTTTTTTTTATTGTCAAAATCTCTTCTTCATAATCTTATTAGGATACCCACCAAGTTTGAGGGTATTTTGTTTACTGACTCTCTCTCTCTCTCTACAGATTGTTTCTGAATAGGAGTGCTTTAATTTGAAACATCCTGTATTTAAGTTGTAAGTCAGCTGTTAAAATTGACAGAGGTAGAGGAGATGGTTTGATGTTAAATCAAGTGTGAGACAAGCACATACATATCCCTGTTGTTATTCATCATCTATATGGGTCACATTATGAAGGAAAGTGATATTGAACCTGATAGCAAAATTGACGATGTTAATCTCAGTTCTTTACTTTATGCAGATAATTTTTACTTCTAAATAAATCTAGCAAGTCTGCGAGATTCTTTGACCAAATTGAATAACAGTTCTAATAAATATGGTATGAAAATCAGCAATAAAAAGACGACAATGAACATAGGCAAAACTTTGAAAACCTCAAATGTTTCACTTGTTCTATCGGTTCTTATCCTGAACCGATAGAACAAGTGAAACATTTCAGCTATTTATGCAGACATTTTAGTGAAGATGGTAAATTGAATATGGAAATAGACAAAAGAATTAGCATAGCTGACATGGTAAGGAGTCAACTGAATAAATTTATATCGAATAAGAGAGAAATTAGTCAAAACATTAAACTAGGTGTATACAAGACAGTGTTCAAACCACTTTTAACTTATTCATCTGAGAGGTGGGTTAGAAATCAAACACTTGATCAAAGACTGTAGACCAAAAAATAGAGTTCTGCGAAAGATTAACGCGTTTGCTGCCATGCTCCTCGGGCATAGTTTGTTACCACACGCCAAGCACTCTCACTTTTACAAGGTCGATACGAGTTATCTCGTAGCTGGCTTATCAGATAGAATTTTGTTTCATACGCCAACTACGAGTAATCTCATATCACCCCCACCTATGTCGTACATGTGCTGGCGACTGTGTAACTTGAGTTCAGAGTCAGTGATGTTCTGCATTCAGTGCAGTAAGGTTTATTGCATCTAGTCTTACAATTATTTAAAATTATCTAAATAAAAACCTTGAATTATGCCATGGCCAGTAAAAGAAAGCTTACCGATAAAGAATTAGAAGCTTACGCTAATATGAGCAATGATGAATGGAATGAATTATTTGGTTCCGATTCCGAAGATGATTATAATCCTACAGACGACTCTAGTGATGACTATATGATGATCGTATGTAAATATAGTCATTCCCCGATTTATGCGAATCCGGAGTTACGCGGTTTCTTATATGTACGTATTCGCGTCCTGCTTCACACCTCACCACTAGTCATATCTTTCCGGCGCCGGCTGCATTCGCCAGTGTCGCACATGCTGTGAACAAGCACTGACGTGTTTCATGCGGTCTCCATTCATACACAATTTTTATAGTCTACAAACCTTGCGATTGTTTAATGTTATGTTCTTGATAATAATTTTATCACATAAAAAATAATAATGTCGTCCAAAGGAAGCAAGTCCGATTCTTCTACAGCTAGCAAGAAAAGAAAAACATTGACTTTGGAAACAAAACTCAACATTATTAAGGATTTTGAAGGCAGAATGAAAATTTGTGAGCTAGCAAAGAAGTTCAATCTACAGGAATCCATAGTAAGAACAATCATAAAAGAAAGGTTTGCAAATTTTGGAGGACAGAGATTCTGAAGAACGAATTGTAGCCACAAGGTAAGGAATAAAAAAATCATTAGCTTGCTATGAAGAAATTTTGCGTGATAAGAAAAAGACATTATGCCGTCAGATGAATCTATTAGATTTTATGAAACCAATTGACATCGAAATAATTTTTTTTTTTTATGTACAAAAAACTACAATTATGATTATATTTCTTAAAAAATATAGGTATTTTTTTTATATATAAATTACATGCAAAATTATACCCCGAGTTACGCGAATTCGGCTTACACGCTTTTTGTTGGTCCCACCTACCGCATAACTTCAGGGTATGACTGTATATGTATATGTTGAAAAAACTTCAAAAAATTGTTTTATTTGCATTAATAAATACACAGTTTCCACAACAATACCTCTTATAATATACTATACTTTTGCTGAAATTATTTTCCTTCTACCAAGCCACCAGACGTGCTCTCTACTTTATTCACAAGCCAAGGGTCTAAATTAACATACTTATACTATGGGTTAACTCGTGCTTGGCATAGTAGATCGGTAATCGACATACGAGTATATTAGTAGTTGGCTTCTGAGGCTCATACACCAACTATGAGTATACTCGTAGTTGGCAGCGAACTTGTTAATGGAGTGAACAGATGGCATCAGCAGCAGTATCATATATAAAATGAGGATATTAGGAAAGAACTTCAGTTTTGGTCTCATCAAGGCCTTAATAAAGAGGCAAAATTACTTCCTTATCCTTGCATGTCAAGGTTCGCTTCAGCATCACAATTATCCTCTGAGTTGTATTTGTAACTTTTGCTATCTGACCTTTTAACTTCAAATTCCTATCCACCAATATGCCAAGATCCCTTGCTTCCTCAATTTCTTGTATCACAACCCTGCTAATATAATATGCTGCTGGAACTCTAATCATGCCAAAGTGCATAACTTTACACTTACTAACATTAAACTGACAGCCATTTTCATTTGCCGAAATTCCAGCCTATTCAAATCATTTTGTAAGTGCTGAATATCAGTAGTATCCCTGATTGCTCTGCCTATCTTCACATCATCAACAAACAATTGCACACCTGATGTTAGACCCTGCCTGATGTCATTAATGTACAGATTGAACAATAATGGCCCAAGGACTGAACCCTGAGGTACATCACTAGTCACCTTAAATCTGCAGATTCACACCCACTGTATACCACTTTATGATGTCTATCTGTCAACCGTCCCCTGGTCCAAGTCAAGAGTTTTTATTCCAATACCATATTCTTCAGTTTATGCAACAGCCTTTCATGTGGTATCTTATCCAACATTATCATAGTGTATCCATTTATCCTTTCCAACTCAGCCGTAACATTGTTGTAAAATATGAGCAAATTTCTAAAACATGACCTTCCTTTAGTAAACCCATGCTACTCCTTGCAGAGTATAGCTTGTTTATCTACCCATTTCTGTATGAGTTATTACCAACCTCTCTAAAATCTTCACTACCACACCAGAGGCACATCAGTTTATGCACCACCTTGTACAATGGAACTATCATACATTCCTTCCATTCCTGAGGAGACTCAAGTTATGCAAACATGTGAAAGGCCTAGTCAATTTAGCTGAACATTCCTTTAGCAAACGGGCTGATATTCCATCTGTCCCAGTAGACAAATTCTTATCCAGGTTATGCAACAGCTCTTCAACCTCATTTTCATGAACCTCTTGCTCTTCATTCAGTGTAACAGTAGCACTGTGCACCATGTTACATACAACTGGTTGATATATCTTAGCAAAGTGAGCACTCATTGACTGAAATTATTATTATTATTAACATGTTACCACCATGGAGTCAAACACTTATTGTGGGAGTTATGGGAGTTGCATACATTGATCATCCAGTCGTGCCTTAAACTGATTCAATATGTCTGCATTCACAACACACTCAAGCAATGCATTCCACTCACCAACCACTCTCCATGCAAAGAACCTTCTCCTCACTCCTCTGCTCACACCCTCCTTATACAGTTTCCAGTGATGGCCTCTTGTTCTACCCCCTCTCCCATTCTATGAAAAATCTCTTCCATGTCAACCTGATAAAAACCCTGACTAACTTATATGCCTCAATTATATCCCCCCCCTTCCTCTTCCTCCTATTCATGAGGCTTTGCAATTTACATTCTCTCAATCTGTCCTCGTACTCCACATTCAAAAGACCACTGACCACCTTGTGAATCTTCACTGGACCCTTTCCAACATATTCTTGTTACCATAAAAACCAGCGACCAAATCTGATCCCAATAATCCATATGAGGTCTGATCAAGGCCTTATACAACGGAATCATAACCCCTCTATTTCTGCATGTCAGTGTTATCTGCATCATTGCCATTATTTGATGTGATGTCTTCACAACTTGTGCAATATTGCCCCTGAATTTAAGGTCTTTGTCCACCACCAATCCCAGATCTCTCATTTCCTCTAGTTCCTTTAAAGTTTCCCCATCATTGCTTACCAAATCTCAAAACCTTGCACTTTGCAACATTGAACTGAAACTTTCACTTAAATGCCCATTCATGCAATCTATTCAAGTCCCCCTGTAAGGCCATGACATCTGCTTGACTCTGTATTTCCCAGTTTTGCATCATCTGCAAACAGCTGCAATCACCAGTAAAACCCATTTCCAATATAATTAATATATAAGTTGAACAACAGTGGTCCCAGAATTGATGCCTGCTGCACAACACTAGTGACCTTCCTCTTTGGGGATACTGCTGCACCCCATACACAACTTTCCTGATACCTATCTGACAACCATCGATCCAACTCAGAAGTATGTTATCCAATCCCATTTGCTTCAATTTACTTAACAGCTTGTCGTGTAGTCATCTATCAAAAGCTTTGCAAAATCTAAGTATACCACTGTATATGCATCTCCCTTGTCCAAGACATCTGTCACCTTATGTACTATAACATCTGTTATAGTACATAAGTTAGTAAAACATGACCTCCCTTTAACAAACCTGTGCTGATAATCACAGAGAATACTGCTGTTTTCAACCCATTTCTGTATCCTACTTCTCACCAATCTCTCTCTCTCTCTCTCTAGTACTTTCACCACAACTCCAGATATACAGATTGGCTTATAATTTGAAGCCACAGCGTTATCACCACTTTTATGCAGTGGAACAGTCTTACCTTTTTTTCACTCCCTTGGAACCTGTGCTATTGTAAGACTTATTAAACAAGCATGCCAATTCTCTGGAACATTCCCTTAAGATGCATACTGATGTCATCAAATCCTATCATCTTATTGACATCAAGGTTATTTATTTCCTCAAAAACTTCCTGCTCACCTACAATTAAACCAACCTCTCCTGTGTCCTCTACACTTAAGTTCCTCTGGATGAAACACCCCTATAAAATGATCACTGATACCTCAACAATATCTTTTGCAACAGTTACCATTTTACCATTTTTGTCCAGTAACATCATCTTACTTTGTAATTCTTCCTTCTACTTGTCACATATCTAAAAAAACTCTCTAGGGTTTTTCTTTGCCTGATTTGCCAATTTCTGCTCATACTGCACTTTTGTTTTCCTTACTAACTGAGTTACTCTCCTGGTTTGTTCTTTATATTCATATAACTGATTATTACCATCATTCATCCTGTCCTGTCTTCAAAGTACCTTCTTCCATATTTCATGCTTAAGCCTCTCATTCATCCATCCATTTTACACCTACCTCATTCAGCCTTTTACTTTCAGAATACATTCACACATTGGTGGTGTTATATATTCCTTTGTCAGTTCCCAAGCAGCATTTATTTCCTTACTGCTCAACTCTTCATTCCATGCTATAGCTCCAAGCTGTCTCCTAAGCTTGTTATAATCACTAGCCTTGTAATTCCACATATCCTTTCCTCACAGAAGTCTGCATATGGCTAGCTACAACCCAGGTGATCACTTCATGATCATTCTCATCAACTGGAGGAAAGTGTGAAATCCCACTCATAATTATGTCCTCTGATGAAATGGTCACATTTAAAACTCTCAATCCTCGTGTGCCATCCTTTACATGCTGCCTGAGAAAGTTATCTCTCAAGAACTCGAAAAATTCATTTTCCTTATTCCCAAATCCTATCCCTTCATTCCAATCTATACTGCCATAATTAAAATCATCCATAATAATTACCCTTCCTTTGTTCACTAATCCAAGTTGTTTATATATTCTTCATTACCTCCATCCACATTCTCTTGCCTATAGTAACCTCCAACTAAATTTGTCTTCCTGTCAACTTCCAAGTTACACCATACTGTCTACTGCCTCATAACTATTGCCACTATTTCCCCTGCTATCATCAGCAGCACTTCCCCCCCTTCCTTCTTGTCCTTTCTATTCTCATGAAAAATGCTATATACTTTCATTTTTATTCCCGTTAGAATATCATCTTCATTCAGTCATGTTTCACTTATTCCAATGATTTTAGGGCAAATAAACTCAATCAGTGAAACGATTTCATATCCCTTATTTCCGATACTTCTGGCATTTGTAAACAAACACCATAGCTCATTTTTAGGTCTATAACTAGCCCTATCCAAGCCACTCGTTAGTTGTGATTTCCCCACCACACCTACCCTTGCCCAATCACCACTTACCACATATATCTGCTCAGTCTCATTTCCCCATCCATATTGCAAATATACTCCATCTTCATGCACATTCGCTGCCACTTTCAACAACACTCTCCCTATGCCATATCTCCCTGTTCCTATTGCATTCCCATTCTCTCTTCATCTCTCACACTACTATTGTTTCCACTGCCAAGCAAGTCTCTTCAATACCGCTCTCCTGATTTTTCACTTCATCTGTTGCTTCTGATCTCTTGCACACATTACACACTATAGTTCTATCTAGCATCACTTTCTCCAGTGCATTCACTCCAAAGCCATTCATATGCAAACCATCATGTCTGTATAATTCCATTCTTCCCTCAAACACATGCCATACATTCATATACTGTACTCCCTTCTTCTCACACTGCTCTGCCAGCATGTCATTCATGATGTTGGCTCTCTGTCTGAACTCATACCTCAGCAACACACTGACAACCTTTTCCACTACTCTGTTATCTTTCACTCTTCTCAGTAACCTCCCATTATTCGCCCACATGCTCCTTATGTGCACTTAGATCAATATATATCACTCTTCCTACACATCTTTACTTTCTCTCGTCTCCCGTTCATTCTCTCTCTCTCTCTCTCTCTCCCTACAAACATATCACTTGCACTCTGCCATGCATACATATTACACTCATGACATTGAATTATTTTTGAAAAGTCAATGTCATCGGTGCCACTTGATTTTTGTGGTGCTCACCTAGTCACACTGTTAAACGTCCATATGGTTGACCTTGCAAGTACCTCCATTATGTTCTATTTAAAGAAGACAGTTTCAACTAATAAATCCTGCAGCAGCAGGCATGCCAAAAATCACACAAACACACTTCATTATCAAACATAAATAGTACAACACTAAAATTCATGAAATATTGCTAATTATTACTTAAAATAGCACTTATCTTTTCCAGAGCTCTTTCCAACACTTTTACAGACTTATAAGTTTTATTTTTTCTATTATGTATTATATATGCATATGTACTATGCCTTGCTTTAATCTCTATCGCACATATGGTCAGCTTTATTTTTGATTGCTGCCCGCTATATGTTTACAATCTATCCAATCTCTCACACTACAGTCTAGAAAAATTTATATTTTTTTCGACTGCTCTAGCCAGACTGCACTTTTTAGAGTGAGGGATTGGGGTATAGATTAACGACAATGCAGGGATTCAAGACCTTAATCAGAGATCTCTTTATCTTATTACATCATTATATCAGTCGTGACAACTTATTACTAGCACACAGCCTCGCATTTTTTTTTTTTTTTTTTGGAGATAGTGTATTGACAGATATGAGATCAGCATGTTGTTTACATGCTATTTATTATAACTGAGAAATGCATATACAGTCTAAACATCAATTAGATATAACTACACTTTCCTAGTTTCTCTAAATCTTGATTCTAGGCTTTTATAGGACTTAAACATTGCACTAATGTAAATTGAAGGATGCTCTCGGACAGTTTGAGGCTCAACTTTTAACATATTCTACACTACTAAAATAATAGTTCATTGCATATGTTCATACAGCTACTTATTCCATGCCACAAGAGTACTGACATCGCAATTACTTAAAGATCTTCCTTCATAAACAGTTCTTTATGCTCAGTGAAAGTTCCATTAGAATGTCCCATTCTTCTGCCTTGTAATATTTCATGCAAATTCGGGGTTTCCCCGTTGTACATAATGACCAGCATGTTGCAGCACATTCTGGCGTAATGTGAGTAACATGCAAGCAGTGAGTGTCCATAGTTTAATGTTGCATGTGAGTAAGTGTTTGTCTTTTCATTATCATAAGCCTAAATTTTGCTAATTTTTATTTTAAAGATTTAATTTGTCCCAATGGAGAAAAAAAGCAATTTCTTTGGAAATGAAAATTGTAATTTTAGATCGCTTAGCAAAAGCAGAGGGATCTACGGCGATTGGTAAACATTTTAATTTAGGCTAATCTACTATAAGAGCAATTAAAAAGAATGAAGTCGCAATAAGAAAATCTGTAATTTCTGGCACAAAACTAAGTGCTAAATTATCATCGTACTCAAGAGATGCTTTATTAGAAAAAACAGAACACGCGCTTGTAATTTGGATTGAAGAATTAACTCAAAGAAGAATTCCTATAAGTTATTTAATTAAACAAAAAACTCTTTGGTTTTATGAACAGATAAAGCAATTGGGGCCATCTACTTCCGCTTCCCAGGCTGATAAAGAATTTTTGGCTAGCAAAGGATGGCTAACCAGGTTTGTAAAAAGGGATGCACTTCATAATGTGAAGATTACAGGCGAGGTTGCAGCAGCAAATGAAAAAGCAGCCAAAATTTTCCAGAGAAGTTAGCCAAAATTATTGAAGATGGTGGATATTGTCCTGATCAAGTGTTTAACGCTGATGAAACAGGATTGTTTTGGAAGAAAATGCCTAGTTGAACTTACATCACAAAGTCTGAGAAAAAAGCAAATGGGTTTAAAGCAGGCAAAGATTGAATATTATTAAAACACTTAAGGAATTGAACAACGTAGTTAAGAACACAAATTAAATTATACTTTAATTAATATTTCCGATATTTCGGCAATGTCACGTTGCCATCTTCTTACAACACGTGCACTACAACACAGTAACTGAGAATGAAGAGATGAAGCTATTGTTCTCCTAAAAGTCCTGATGGTGCCCTCTAGCAGGCTAAGTAGGTGTTCTTGGCCGTTGGGCTGAAGGTCTGCTGATGTAAGCCTCCCAAATTTGGGGCAGTCGCATACCACCAAATTTGTTGAGGTTTGGAGAGTTTCTTAGGACTGAGGCCGATTCTATAAATAGTCTTTTGAATTTGTATTTGCTACAGTGTATTACTGTAGCTTTCTTCTACCGTATTCTGTGGCATGTATCCAGAGCATGGTCTGCAAGACCAGAATGGCTGTACTTGTGAAAACGGATGTAGTCCTTGTGTTCAGAAATTCTGATATTCGCTGTCCTGCCTGTTTGGCCAAAGTAAGACACTAAAGACCAACCACTTCCCCTAGACCTACCTGGTGTATACCAGGTCCCTTGCAGTTGTCTTACTTTGGCCAAACAGGCAGGACAGCGAATATCAGAATTTCTGAACACAAGGACTACATCCGTTTTCACAAGTATAGCCATTCTGGTCTTGCAGACCATGCTCTGGATACACGCCACAGAATACGGTGGAAGAAAGCTACAGTAATACACCGTAGCAAATACAAATTCAAAAGACTATTTATGGAATCGGCCTCAGCCCTAAGAAACTCTCCAAACCTCAACAAATTTGGTTGTATGCGACTGCCCCAAATTTGGGAGGCTTACATCAGCAGACCTTCAGCCCAACAGCCAAGAGCACCTACTTAGCCCGCTAGAGGGCACCATCAGGACTTTTAGGAGAACAATAGCTTCATCTCTTCATTCTCAGTTACTGTGTTGTAGTGCCTATGTGCACGTGCCTTTTTTTGTAAATTCCTTTAGAAGATGGCAACGTGATGTTGCCGAAATATCGGAAATATTAATTAAAGTATAATTTAATTTGTATTCTTAACTACGTTCAATTCTTTAAGTGTTTTAATAATGCATAACCAACGTATAAGCCTGTCTAAAATTGAGTAAAGTTGTTATTTTGTAGCAATGCATCAGGAGATCAAATGTTGAAACCCCTCCTAGTAAATCGATCTCTAAGACCACGTACTCTAAAAGGCAAAGATCTAAAACAGCTGCCAGTACATTGGATGGCTAATACAAAGGCCTGGGTAACAACTACTGTATTTACTGAATGGTTCAACAATTGCTTTGTACCAGGAGTGGAAACATATATGAAGCAAAAAGCTCTCAATTTTAAAGTTTTATTAATTGTTGACAATGCACGAAGTCATCTGCATTTAGAACATCCAAATGTGCAGGTAGTGTTTTTTTTCCACTCAATACAACAAGCATCACTCAGCCATTAGATCAAGGCATAATTGCTACTTTTAAAAAATATTATGTTAAGCACACTTTTCAATTTATATTGGATAAACAAGAAAATGAATCATTAACAGTAACTGACGTTTGGAAAAAATTTTGTTTTGGACTGTTTAAATCATGTTGCATCTGCTATCACTGAAATAAGACCATAAACTTTAAATGCCTGCTGGAAAGCAGCTTAGTCTGGATGTATTGCAAACAGTGCAACCATTCAGACATCTACATTATCAGCTGAAATCATTACTTTGGCATTATGAAATTGGTGGAGAAGGTTTTGATACATTTAGCCAAAATATCGATTGTTGGATATCGATTAACTTTAGATATCGTCGAAGATCCAGAAAACAATAGTGAAGCGGAAGAAAAACCTGTCTCTCTCTCACTGCAAATATAATTCAAGAAGGTCTTGGAACTGTGCAATAAATTGGAAAATCATTTTCTTGTTAATGACACAAATTCTGAATACACCTTTAAATTCCAATGTGAGCTGAAGAACTGTATGTCTGCTGTATAAAAAATTAGTAAAATCATCATTGCAAATTTTAATCACTGATTATATTGTCAGAAGAAAAAAATCAGCGCAGAACGAGAGTGAAGCTAATTCTGTTTGTGAAGAACCATTGCTTTACCATACAGATCTGATGTGCTGACTATCTCTTTTGGTGATGAAAGTGATTTTGTAAGTTAGGTCTTTTTTTGTGCGATTTTTTATATGCAGTTTTCTGTGGAACGTATCTACCGCATAAAAAGAGACCCATATATAATATAATATATATATATATATATATATATATATATATATATTAATCTCCAAACTTTTACTTTAGTTTAAAGTTCTCAGATTAAATTAATTTGTCCATTCATTCTAAACAGTTAAAAAAGAAAGAAAGAAAGAAAAAAAACTTATATTCATCATGAATTGTATTGTTTTGTCCACAAGAATAGGCTCTATAATTTTGTATTCAGAACAGATGTGATTATTTATTATGACACAGTAGAGAAGAAAATATACTATAAACTCGTAAATTTTTAAAACTGTTGGATTATCCTTATAATTGCTACAGACAAAAGGATATGGCTTTTGATGTGGCTCATTTTTTTTTATTTATATTTTCCAGCTTCAAAAGAAACATAAAAACAATTTCAAAGGTCCTGATACTGGCCCTAGAGCTGATGTGATAGAGGAACTACATAATGCATTTGAATTAGCAGAAAGATCATATCCTGGAATTAGTGATATGCTAGTTAAAGAGATCTTCCATCGTTTATTACCATCAGTTAGTTCCCATAGGCTACAGGATGCTATTGAAAGAATGGCTAGGTATGCACAATATATAATTATGTGAATATTCCTTAGGTTTCTGGATTGAAACAAGATCACATTCACAGTTTTTATAGGTATATGATGACGATTATTTCATTTTTTAATATGATTTTCTTTAATATTGCTATGTTTGTACTGTTTGCATCCCACTAAATCTGTAATCTCTTAGAGATCCACTGTAGCTATTACTCCTTTGTGTCTATTATATCCTCTCCTTAAATTTATTCTATTAACATAATCCACTTGCCATAGTAGCACACCTGTAGTTATTGCAAGGACATCCCAGCATTTCTCTTCAATTTTGGAAACCTTGGGTTTAAATCTAGTTAGCCAGTCTCATACAGAGGTGACAGGATTTTTTCTTCTAGCAACTTGCCTTTTTCATCATCTATGGAAAAAATCCAATTAATGGACATATTGCTGTTATCTCATGGCTTTAGTTGCTTTGGATATAATTTCAGTGAAGCATTCCATCAATATCAATTTCCTGATATGTACCTTCAAGGGATGCTCAGGCTACTATGACAGCACTACGTGATTAAGTATACATTCTTATTAATCTCCTATCAACAAACAATTTTCTTCCAAATTACCTGTCGGCACTCTAATATTGTCATATTTAATATTTTGTTCCTCTAAGGCACTTCAGACAGAATCAAATCACCTAATCTGTTTGCCCCTAATCTTTCTCAGAACTATCATGACTGTTTCCAGTTCTTTGATTAGGTGTTTTATATCCAACCCATCTCTCAGTTTCATAAGTTAAAACTGGTTTGAACACTATCTTGTATTTTGATAGTTTAGTATTTTGGCTAATTTCTCTCTTATTCCTTATAAATTTATTCAGCTGGTTCCCCACCATACCAGTTTTGCTTATTATGTTGTCTATTTCCAAATTTAATTTGCCATCTTCATTAAAAACTATGCTAAATAGCTGAAATATTTTACTTGCTCAATAAGTTCTCCATTGAGAATGCAAATGAAGTTTTCTATGTTTCTGCATATTTTCCTAGATTTGGTCTTTTTATTGCTGATTTTCATGCCAAATTTGTTATAGCTGTTATTCAGTATAGTCAGAGAATCCTGGAGACTTGCACTGGATATGTTTATTATTATTATTTGACACCGCCAGGGAGTCCAAGGACTCATTGAGGGAGGGCACTTGCTCTACAGCTGTCTCCACCACTCAATCCACCAACTGACCACAACTACACCAACAGCATCTACCGCCGACTACCACCACCACTGGTATTTCCACAGACAATCACAACTATCCATGCCCACGGCGAGATTCGAACCCGCAGTCTTTTGGCTGGTGAGCGGATATGCTAACCACTCGGCCAGCCAGGCTGGCTAAAATATAAACCTTCGCGCGAACAGGGACATGAACCCTGGACCCTTAGGTTAAAAGCCTAATGCTCTACCAATGTTTAGGAGCACAACATCATTCACTTAAAGCAAAGAGCTAAGTTTAATATCTTCAATTCTAATATTAGATTTAATGCCACTTTCTTACTTACTTGATTTTACATTAAACCCTCTTCCTATATTTCCTTCAGTTCTAACCACTGACTTATAACTTAAAGGTATACTATGTATTATTGCACTGTATAATGCTCCATTTACTCCATATAATTGTAGAAATTTTGAAAGTTTTCTCTGAGCACTATTGATATTCCTTTTCCAGAATTACAAAACTTAAGCACAGATCCTTGTCATATCCCAATGGTTTCTCGACAATTTGTCATGAAGTGCAAAAATCTGATCTTGACAACTTCTATTTGATCTGAATCCATTTTGTTCTTCTTCAAGTTTCTGTTCCACAATTTTTCTCAGCCACTTTTTAAGAATACTTGCATAAATCTTACTTGAACACTTAGTAGAGGAAATCTTCTCTAATTCTCACATCCAGTTTTATTCCCTTTTATATATATATATATATATATATATATATATATATATATATATATATATATATATATATATATATATATATATATATATAATCGTTCATATTTACTCTTTTATATGTCTTTTATACTAGATCAACAGATCTAGTATAAAAGACAACCGTACTATTGTCTTTTATACTAGATCTGTTGATGTGATTTTATCATGTCTCTGTTATTTTATATAATTCTTTTCCTGTGATACCTGAAGAAGTTGATTTATTCAACAAAAACTAGTAGTATCTTAACATTAAACCTTGTTCTTTTTCATTCTCAGTATATAGTCATTCAAACTAATTTTATATATATATATAGAGAGAGAGAGAGAGATGGGAACTATGAGAGCTCTACTTCAATCATCTGGAATTTGACCTTCTGACCAGGCTCTCTGAATTATGCAGTGTAGCAACTGAAAAAACGTTTATATTTTCATATTTGAGCATTTCTGGTTGAATGCCATCTACTCCAGCTGCCTTTTTCCACATTTCAAGTTTTTGATGGCTTTTTCTACCTCAAAGATTGATATGTACTCGTGTTTATCATCATTGATTTCTTGTACAGTACTCTTTCCTCCATGTCAAAGCATTTTCAATGTCCTCTGTAACATTTTACTACCTTCCTGACATTTATCCTCTATATTCTTACCAAAAATCTTCCCACTACTTATGTTTAGCTACTTTTACACAAAACTTAGCTCTCTTACATTTTTCTCTGTCTTCTTTTAGAGCAACTGTCTACTTATTTTCTAGGAACTTACAGTATTCTTTGCCAGGGTTACTTCTTTAACTTCTTATGTCCACTATGGTGTTCTTATTTTTCTCTCCTTGCCAACAACTTGACCACATGTTTCTCTAGATGAATCAGTGAAAGTTTACTTCAGTGTTTGCCATGGAGACTATAAATTTTGGTTCTTCTTGTTGAACTGTTTCACTTTTTCTTCACTAATGTTTGTATCTTTTGAGTCTACAGTTTAGCAGTAAAAGCTGCTCAGCTTTAATTATTTTAAAACTTTCTTACATACCATTCTTTTCAGTGTGATATTCATATTTTATCCTACTTAAAACTAATTGATGGTCAATTCTAATTTCAAATCCTCAGTGCACTCTTGTATCCTGAACCAGCATGAAGATATCACTATCAACAGTAGCATAGTCAATGAGGCTTTCTTATTTCTTGTGTCTTATCTCCACATGAACTTGTGCACATCTTTATGTTACGATGTGGTGTTAGTAATGACTAGCCCATATCTTCAGTAAAAGTCCAGCAGATACTTACCATTATTTTTAACCTTGCTCTTCTCTAGATTTTCCCAAACATTTCTATATGCCTATTGAGATACATTTAATACTCTACTGTTTAGATCTCTAACAAGGACCACTTTTTTTTTTTTTTTTTTCATTTTCTTTATATCAGCTGACTGCTCTAATGACTTGAAAAATTCCTCAGTAGAACCTTCTCTGAGGAATTTGTGCAAATAAATTTGTGCGAATAAGTGCAAATAAGTTTCATTATTCATTTCCTCATTTTGAAGTTTACCCACAGAACCCTACTCAAAATTGCATTCCAATCAAGAAGTACTCAAAATTGCATTCCAATCAAGAAGTTTATCTTCAGATTTAGTGTTGAATGTTATCATTATTGTCATAAATATAGGAACAGAATCTCAGTGAAGAAACACAAAAGATATGGAAGAGCACTAAGTTTAACTTGCAGAAGCTGAAAAAAATTTAAGTTAAAACCAACTTCTATAACAAAATTAAAGAAAAAAAATAGAGCCAAAAATATAGATATAAAACAGAATGTAGAAAGAAGCTGAACATGCATTAAACATTGGATTCTGAATACTGTGGAAGAAACTCTGGGATATGAAAATAAGCAAAAGAAAAAAGAGATTGGTTTGATGAAGAATCTGCTTTAGCAGTCATGAAAAAGAAATAAAGCATATAAAAATTTGTAAGACCGACCAACTAGGATTATAGAAGGAAGAAAAGACAAGCCCTGAATGAGAGTAGAACAAGAAATGAAGAACAAAGGCAATCTTAGACAAGCTTATAATACAATTAAGCAAATTAAAAAATATAAGCCAAGACTAGATTATATATGCACAGATGGACAAGGAAAGATGTTCATCAAAGAAAACAAAGAGAGAGTAAAAACAGAATGGAGATAATATTTCCATGAATTGTTAAATAAAAATGTTAACTCTGCAACTCAAAATTATATACCAACTGCTATTGAAGAGGATGATTCTATAGAGCTACCATCAAAGCAAGAACTTAATGATATAATACATTCACTAGGAAACAACAAATCTCCAGGAATAGAATGGAGAATGGCCAAAAGAATGGAGAAAGAGTCTGATCTGCCTGATACGTAAGAATGATAAAACAGTCTGTGAAAGTTATAGAGGTATTTCTCTATTATGTACAGCATACAAAATATTTACCACTGTTTTGAAGAACAGATTAAACCCATTTATGGAAAAGATAATTGGTGTTTTCCAAAGAGGTTTTAGGAAAGGCAAATCCACAATTGATCAGATACATATAGTTAAACAATTATTAGAGAAATTTTGGGAATTTGATCTAAATATTCATCAGATTTTTGTTGATTTGCAAAAAGCACATGATAGCATTAACAGAGGAAAATGATATGAAATTATGATACACTTTAGAATACCAGATAAACTATTAAGACTTACAAGTTTAACAATAGAAAATCAGAAGCACAGATTAAAATAAAAAGTGATTTAGCAGATCCCCTTTCCAATAACTCAAGGATTAAAACAAGGAGATGGTCTGGTTCTATTGCTTTTTAACCTTGGCTTTGGAATGCATTATTGATTGCTGCCAATAGATACTAAAGACACTTGAATACACAATTCAGTGCAGATTGTAGCATATGCAGATGATATTAGCATTATGTCAGGAACCAAACAGAAAGCAGAGAAATGCCTTTGAAACTAGAAAAATCAGCACAAGAGATAGGATTAAAAAAAATAATCAACAAAAAACCAAAATAATGATTAATATCTGAAAGAATTGGTTGACTGATACAAATGTGAAAATTGTAAACTTTGAAATTGAAAAAATGGAACAATTTAAATATCTAAGGGTAATGATCCATCCACCCATCAGTGGCTTTAACAGGCACTTAAATGCCCATAGCCTTCCAAGTAGCCTTGGACTTCCCAACTGTAATACGAGGATAAAGCAGTTATCCGTATGCCTCTAAGTATTCTTGTCTGTAAATTGTGTATTCTACTGGCCAGTTTGTCTGTTTTGAGGGATGAAAAACCTGAGTTTCCGGGTGAAAAACCCACTACCTCTGTATGAGACCGGCTAACTCACCTTTCGTCAAAAGATGTCAGATAAAGGTTCCTCACATCACTGACAGGAATCGAATCCATGGGTTTGTCTATACTGACTGTATAGACAAACCCATGGGGAACAGTCAGTATAGACAACCAAAGGGTTTGTCTATACTGACTGACTGAGCTATGGAGGCTCCAAGGATAATATAACTTATTATTATTTAGTAAGATCACTAGTTCAAAAGATACTTATTGGAAGACTAAAGTAAAAAGATATAAATTGATAATTCTTCTAGTTGTTACCTATGGATGTGAAACCTGGATATTTACAACAAGAGTGATGAATTTGATTTTAGTTTTTGAAAGGAAAATCCTTAGAAAAATATTTGAACCAGTGAATGATAATGGTCTCTGGAAAATCAGATATACAACCATGAGTTATATCAACTTTATGAAGAACCTACAATATCCAGTGTAATCAAGTTAAATAAGTTGTAGTGGGCGCGACATGTTTTTCATACGGAAAATGACAGTATTCTTATGTAAACAATCAGTAGTAAAATTATTGGTAAAAGACCAAAAGGAAAACCTAGAACAAGATAGATAGACACCATTAGTCAAGATAGCAACAGCATACTACAGTATCCAAATAGGAAATAGGAGAAGTAAAGTTTTGGATGGACAGAGTTGGAGGCAAAAAATCCAGGAGACTTAGGCTTGTTTTGGGCTGTAGAGCCATAAGAAAATGGTTCAGTTTCCTTTCCATTAATATTCCTTATAATGATGGTTCCTATCTTCAAGTTCTTCTGATGTTGGGTTTGTTATTCTTGATGTTGAGTTTGTTCCAATAGTTGATTTTCACTCTTTGTCCCCCTACAAACCAAGGCAAAGCGTGAAACCACAGGTGAAAACAGTGGGGGGGGGGGGGGCTTTGTTTAATGGTGATACCCCAGTCATCATGAAATCTCATCATGCTTTATTACCATACATATTTCTAGTTTAAGTCCATCTCTATGTAAATTCACCTTGAAAGGATCTTATTGCTTCTTGTTTCCTTGCTTATCCCAGTTTCATTCAGTCTTTTAAAAATATGATCTTTCTTTCAATATGAGAATGAGAAGATGAAAGATAGCATAAAAAAAGTTGATAAACCACTTCTAAAATAAGAAGTGTGCAGCTACAGATTGCATTAATTTTTAGTAACTGCAGTGATAATTATTTGAATATACAAAAATCCTGGTGCTTGTACCATATTAGAATTTGGTTTTGTAGAATAAAAATCTATTTGTACTTCTAAAGTAAATTTAAAACAACAAGAAATAATGAAACTGAAACATTGATATTTCACAGTTATATACTAGGTTTGTCCTTAACAGTAAGCTGCTTTGGTGTTAGACTATTAATTGGAACTGTAGAAGTTTTTGCCAGACAGTGGTTTTGATCATCATTCGGTTTAGAGGTAGGTTCTCATATACTGTATGAGAATACAACTGCATTATTGTATACCCTCTTTCATAGCATGAGGTCAGGCAGTTATACAAGTAATACAATATTCCTAAAGAGTTTGGTTTTCATAGATAAAAATCCTTTTGCACTTCAAAAGCATATGTGAAAGTTGAAAATCATGACACAATGGTCACCTGCCTTTGCCTTGATTCTGCTCCACTCTATACTTCTCTTCAATATCTCTGTATGGCAGTGCTCATCCTCTTTCCATGTTACAAGCTTCGTATCCATCCAATTTGCATAATAGAGTTCATTTGATATTCTGTCAAATGCATTTACAAAATCCAGTAGTAGTATTATGATGTAACCATTTTCTTTATGATTCAGATGTCACATTATTATAGAAAGTGAGTAAATTACTAAGACAAACCCTACCCTTCACAAAACAGTATTGTCCTTCCTTATAGCATATCATATTTTTATATACACTCCCATTCCTGAACTCTGGCATTAAACTCACTTTTCCAATATCTTAACCACCACATCCAAGATACTGATTGGTCTGTAATTTTGTCACCTGTCATGTTTTGAAGTCTCCACTATATAATGGTATACTGTCTTGTCTTCCTTCACTCCTTTGGCACCATGCCAGTGCTGTGAGTTAAGTTAGACAACTCTATCATAAACACTGCCAGTTCTCTTGCACTTTCTCAGAATATACAAGCATATTTCTCATCTAATCCTATTGTGGTATTCACATTAGGATTTGCAATATCTTGAGCACCTCTACATTTACAACACACTCCCATCCAATTAGACACTGTATTATCTCTGCCTAGATATATTCATAAAGTGCTCATTCAGACTTCTGAGTGAGCAATTTGACAGGATGACTATTTCTGCTTCTTTCTTCGCCTTTTTATCATCTTGCATTCATTAAAGTTATCCTTCCATAATCATTCATCTTTTACTACACGACATAGCATGAACCCCAAAAAACTTCCTTTGGTCTTTTAAACCCATTTTTTATTATAATTGAATTTTGCCCTTTTATCACCATTCTTGCCTGTGCTTTGTACTGCTCATGAGCTTGTTGATCACATTTCTCTTTGTATTCCATCAATAACATTTCTTTTTCCCAGCTCCTGCTTAATGATATTATTCATCTGCTTCCACATTACCCCTTCCTAATTGAAAATTCCACATGCTTAGTTATCTTTCAGGTCAACTGCATGCCATGATCACTTGCTCTGGTAAAAGGCAATGCAGTTGCTTTGTTATGGATTGATCCTCTGATGTTATCACATGGTTCAGCATTCTGAAATTCTGAACCCCCCCCCCACCCTCCTCCATTACCTGTTTGGATAATTATCTCTCACTAGTCACCTAAATTCCATTCTCACTTCCCTCTCTCAGACACACACACACCATGCTATGGATCTTTTCTGCTTCTACTTATAACTTCTATAATTATTATATGATTTTCTACACATTGAGTTAATTTGCTGATCCGTGCCATTTGCATCATTCTTTGAACCCTCTGGCCCATATCAGCAACTGACTATATTATAATTTGTCCTGTTGGTCTCTATGCACCCAATTAAATATTTTTAAATGTGCAGCCTTCCATATCTCCTCCACCATCTTTCTAGCTGAATGACCACACTCTGCCTATTTCCTATCCTGTTGTCTCTGTCCTCTTTAAAATACAATACTCCTTACTTTATATTTCATTCTTATATCTAACCTTATCCTCCTCTGTTAACAAACTCTCACTCTTAACTATTATCTACTAACCATTACTAAAAATTCCTCTCACTTAAAGAGTACACTATTAGGCCACATTACCGAGAATTAAAAAATGGTAGGATTATGTTAGTGTAATGAGATTATCATCCCCTTATGAGTTAGGCTCAATAAGGAGATGATACCAGCTGGCTTATAGAAACCTATTTCATGCAGTGAGAGGGTGGTTAATCCTGCCTACATAAATCTGCTGGGGGTGCTTAAGGGTCAAAGCTGTATAACTGAGAGGAGACCTCCACATAGCCTTTAAAGGAATGCGGAGAACCAACCAGGGCTTCTGACCTATGTCCAATCCTCACCTTCTCGTGGTGCACCCTGTTGGGTATTTACCTGGATACTGAACGAACGAGGATAGGCTGGCAATTTGGAATTTAGCCGACCAAATTGTATTCTTATTGGTTTAAACCAGTATACAAAATGATGGTACAACATGACAAAATTTCATGCCGGCCGGGGCATCGCCTGGCTACACAAGGCCCCTGTTGTTTTCGCCAGGGAACCACGATGAAAAGTCAGCTACTGGAACAAATCTGAAAGTACACCCCAATTCAACATCACCAGAGTTAAAGATCGGTACTGTCAACATAAGAAGCCTGAATGGCAAAGAAATGGAGCTAGCTGAGGAATTAGATAAGTACCAGATTGACATAATAGGGGTGACTGAAACAAAAAAGACAAAAACTGGTGAGATCTTTCTGAGCAATAAATACAAAATGTTATACCACTATGCCCGATTGTAGATGGAATCAATTCGCCAACTTATCTGTTATCTAAACACCTGGCAGGCCTCCTCAAACATACATCCATAATTCGGATACTTAGATACGAAATTCACAACATTTCGTTGAGAAACTGAACAACATCTCTATCTCCAATACGAATCTACTCGCCAGCCTGGATGTTACATCTCTATTCACTAACATTCCTGTGGAGGAAGTCATCAACATTTTAGGAAGTTTGTTCTCACAAGACATTACTTCTCTGTTCCATCATTGTTTAACATCAAACTTTTTCTTATGGAATAAAACCATATATCAGCAATTGACTGGCCTTGCAATGGGTAGCCCTCTCTCTCTCTCTCCATCTTGTGCTGATCTCTTTATGGAGGATTTTGAAAGTAAAATCTTATCTCAAACAGACCCTAAACCCACAGTATGGTGGAGATACGTTGACGATATCTTTATCGTTTGGAACCATACAAAAAAAGGCCTGTTTGACTTTCTTAATAAAATCAACTCTCTACACCACACAATCAAATTCACTAACTTGAAAAAGATAACCAATTATCATTTCTGTTCACTTTAATTAAGAAGCTTGGTGGTATCAGCCTCTCAGTTTACTGCAAACCTACCAATATAGGATGTTATTTACATTTCACTTCCTGCCACCACATTTCTCAGAAACTTAGTATTGTACACATGCTGAAGAACTGTGCCTCTCTCCTTACAACAGATCAATAAGACCTCCAGGAAGAACTATCCCTGATATCTACCAACCTTACCATGAATGGATTTTCTCGAAGACTCGTCCACAAGATACTTTTCTCTGAACCTCGACAAAGACAACGAGATGATATACGTTATATTTCTACCATCATCATTCCATACTTAGGAACAGTTTCCAATAAGATTGCAAGACCACTTAAAATAAGAGTGGCCTTTAAACCTACAGAAATGATTAGACAATTCTTAAGATCTCCAAAAGATAGCTATCCTTTCTCCAAATATGCTGGAGTTTATAACATACCCTGCTTGTGCGGCTTGAATTACATCAACCAAACTTCAAGGAGCCTTGAAATTAGGCAAAAAGAACACATAGCTCACATCAATAATAACAGAGAAGAAAAATCGGGATTAGCTGTTCATTTCTCAAGAACGAACCATACCATAGAGTGGGATAGAAGCACAATTCCTTACATAGAGGAGGATTTCCGCTCCCAAATTTTTAAAGCGGCCACAACAGTTGCTCGCTGTATACAAAATCTTAACAGGAACCAAGGACTAATCTTACCCGTTGTTATATTCTTTCCGGCTGCGCCTTTGTTATATCTGTGTGGTTCTTTACTTTCTATCTTAAATCCTTGTCATACTAACTAAGCCTGAAATCTCTAACTTATCTCTCTGGGGGCTGCTTCTCTATTCGGAGCTCTGACAAAATTTATTTATTTTAGCTGCGCCAGCCAGAGTCCTAGTACAGAAGAATTCTTGTACAAAGAAACTTTCCCAGAGTTTAAGTATTACCTAATCTTATTAAAGTATTAAGTGCCTATAAAAACTTCAACATTGCAGTCATGGCCTAAACTTTCTTTAATTTCCCCTTCACAGGTTCGAACTTTAGTGAGTGGTAATTTCAATCTCATGCTCAGACAAACTCAAACTTACATAGAAAAACATGTTTATTAATTATCCAAATTTCATACAATAAACTTTTACATATCAAGGTATGTCATATCAGAATTCTAATTCATTAGCTGAGCTATAAGGAAACATTAATTATCTAAACACTCTAATTTTACATCTCTAGATTAAGTAGGCACATTTTTATCATGAAATAGTAATTCAGAATTCTAAGTAAAACTTGCTAACAAAGGTCAATTCACATTCAACTAAGTGTTGCATACTCTCAGGCTTTCAGACTACTAGTCCAACATGATTAACACGTTACTGAGCACAAAAGTCACTTAAAAGTTCTATTTCTTCTCAATTAGAAATCTGTTCTTCTCTTTTTGCCCCAATACTAATCGTTACAAGAATAAGGAATTTACTGTATGTTAACAGTGTCCTGAGAGGATATCGTGCTTCTTATTGTCCTTCCTTTGTAGTCAGATGTCTTTCTGCTTTATCGAGTCGCGTCCACGTGGAGATTACGCTGATCGACGTAAATTGCCATTCCTTGCACTTTGCCGTATATACACTCGTCTACTGGAACGATATCGTCATCTCGGCTGTCCTTTTTGAGGAACTTATTCCACTGATTCGCATCGGTAAACTTTTACCGATGGCCCTAGTTGGTGTCTGCTGTCAGCTCACGTATAGCATGCTGGACTCCTTCAACTAGCAACCGGGAAGGAGATTACTTCCGGTGGCATCGATCGGTCAGCACTCTGCTTGTCCACACGAGAAAACAGGAACAGAAAAACAGGGGGGTTCAAACCTGAGTGAACTCGCTTTTTATTCTTCTTTTTAGCACCCTCTTTTCATAATGGAGGATCTCTCACTGTGCTCTCCTATTCGCCCCTATGCGATTGCATCACAATTCTGCTCTTTGAAGAGTGCTCATTTTGCCAAACGCGAGTTCAGCGTGCCTTCCATGAACGCTTCCGTTGCGCCGTGACGTCATCGTAGGCAGTTAGCTAGCAACCTTTCAACCTTTGTTTGCACTTAGATTTACATTCGTATACAGTATAATTTAGACATCAATAATCTTAACAATATAATTCTATTTTGACATACAATTTTTTCCTCAACTTTACTTCTTTCTAAGGTAATTGTAACAGGTTTTCTTTTATATTTTCTTACTTAACTAATAGTGCAAACATTTCTAGTTCAGAATTTTTGTTTCTTGTTAAATCTTGAATGAATGACTTTTTGTTGAAAGAGTCCCCATTCAAGATCTAACACCGTGATCTGGAATATCCTTATTAGATCTCTCAACTCGCCACAACTGAATTACAGTGCCAACTATAGAACGTTCCTAAATAACAACAAGTGAGATCATGCACGCTCTGTTCTTTGTTTAATATAATTGGAATCGGTTGATTATAGTTTGTAACAGTTTTTTACTTTTTAGTGCCTTACATCAGTTATGTACCATGAAGATGCCAACAGCCTTAGTTGGTGAAACTAGTTGGTATAACATAGTTGTTTATTATATGCACTTGATCAATATAATCCCATTAAAAGTCATTACAAAATGTTATATTCAGGCAGTGACAATCAAGGAAAAGAAGGAGTAGCTATGGTATTCAACACTAAATATGAGGCTAATCTTCTTGAATGGCAGGCAATCTCGAGTAGAGTGATCTGGGCAAATATCAGAACGGCGAATTGGACAATGAGACTTTTTTGTGCCTATGTTTCCACAGAAAGTTCTACTAAGGTAGAAGTGGAGGAATTTTTTGATGCTTCAGAAAAAGCAACTGACACATGGAAATGGAAAAGATGGTCCTTGTTGGGGATCTAAATAGAGTAGGAAATTATTGTCAGAATACAAAAATATTTTGGGAAAATTTGGAGAAAAGAGCAAAGCTAATAATAATGGCAAATACCTGTTGGATTTCTGCTCATGACATGGACTGGTTATTACTAACACCATGTTCCAACATAAAAATGTGCACAAATTCACATAGAGAGAAGAGGCAAGGAATAAGAAAAGTCTCATTGACTATGTTATTGTTGATAGTGATATTTTCTCCCTGGTGCAGGACACCAGAGTGTACAGAGGATTTGAAATTGGAAGCAATTACTATTTAGTCTTGAGCAGGATAAAATTGAATTTCATATTGAAAAGAATAATAAGTAAGAAATTTTTAAAGAGAATAAAAGTTGAGCAACTCTCAGATGTGAACTATAGACTAAAATACACAAAGATTATTGAAGAAAAAATGAAACAGTTTGAGAACAGGAAACCAAACCTTGGAGATTCAGTGGCAAGCCTTCAAGAAAACCCTGATTAATTCAGCCAGAAAGGCATGTGGTGAGGTTGTCTGCAAGGATAGAAAAATCAGAACTCCATGGTGGACACAGGAAGTTAAAGAGGCAGTGAAGGAAAAGAAGATAGCATATCAAATGTTCCTGGCAAATAAGTTAGCCTGTGCTCTTGGAGAATACAGAGACAAATGTAAGAAAGCTAAATACTGTGTAAAACTAGCTAAACAAAAGTCATGGGAGGACTTTGGCAAGAACATCGAAAATAAATATCAAGAAGGCGGTAAAATATTCTGGAGTTATTGAAGAAGCTTAGCAGCAGAGGAAAGAGTGCTGTAAAAGGAGTTAGAGATGATAAGGGTGACATGAAAATGGGAGAAAAGGATTGAAGTATGGAGTAATTACTTCAAAAATTGCTAAATGAAAAAAGCAGTGATAGCACAGTGGTTAAAAAAACACTCAACGGGCATACTGTCAGGAATACATATCCATACTTGAAGTAGAAAAAGCTATCAAAGGCTTGAAATGTAGAAAGGCAGCAGGAGTAGATGATATTCGACCAGAAATGCTATAGTATGGTGGTATAAAAGTCTTACAGTGGATGCGCTCCATAGTTCAAAAGGCCTGAGCACAGAGACGAATTCCCGATAATTGGAGTAGAGCTCTCATAGTACCCATATATAAAAAGTGGAATCAAACTGAATGTGAGAATTACAGAGGTATTTCCCTACTGAGTGCTCCTGGCAAGATTTATGCAAGTATACTTGAAAAACGGTTGAGAAGAATTGTGGAAGAAAAGCTTGGTGAAGAACAAGCAGGATTCTGGCCAAATAGAGGCTGTCAGGATCAGATCTTTACTTTATGACAAATAGTTGAGAAAGCATGGGAATATAACAAAAATCTGTATTTAAGTTTTGTCGATCTGGAAAAGGCATATGACAAGGTGCCAAGAGAGAAGCCATTCAATACACTACAGTTATCTGGTGTCAATGGCAAATTATATCAAGAAATACTTAGTCTTTATTTGAGTTGTAAGTCAGTAGTTAGAATTGAAGGAAGTACAGGAAGATGGTTTAATGTTAAATCTGGTGTGAGACAAGGATGTACATTGTCCTCTCTGTTATTCATTATCTATATGGATCACATTATGGTATTAAACATGATATCAGAATTGGAGATGTTAATGTCAGCTCTTTGCTTAATGCGGACGATGTTATACTTCTAAATAAATCCGCTACAAATTTGCAAGATTCCCTGACTAAATTGAATAACTGTTGTAATAGATAACGTATAAAGGTCAGGAATGAAAAGACAAAGACAATGAAAATAGGTAGAATCATTGAAAATGTCAACTGTGTTGTGAACGGAAAACCTGTAGAACAAGTAAAACATTTCAGCTACTTAGGCATGATTTTTAGTGAAGATGGTAAATTAAATATAGAAATAGACAAACAGAATCAACAAAGCTGGTATGGTAGTAAGTCAATTGAATAAATTGATATGGAATAAGAGAGAAATTAGTCGGAACACTAAATTAGCTGTATACAAGATAGATAGTGTTCAAACCAGTTTTAACTTATGGATCTGAAACCTGAGTCAGAAGTAAAACACCTGACCAAAGACTAGAGACCGCAGATATGAGAGTCCTGAGAAAGGTTAGAGGCGTGAACAGATGGCATCAATGGCAATATCATATTAAATACAAGGATATTAGAAAAGAACTTGACATTGTCAGCATCCAGGAATGCGTTAGCAGAGCTAATCTCGGGTGGCATGGTCACTTAAACAGAATGAGCAAGGAACGATTAGCAAAACAAGTGTTCTCTGCCAGGTTAGCAGGAAAATGACCTAGAGGAAGACCAAGATATAGGTTGATTGATATGGTACAAAGTGCCTTAGACGACAGAAATATAAGATCTTAAATTGTACATATTTGTTCTGATGTATTAAAATAAAGAACTTTTATTGTCAAGACCAGAAGATAAATGATAAAATATACAAAAAGCCAACAAGTTTCACTAGCCACTGTCTAGCATTTTCAAGGCTGAACTGGTGTGAAAACAAATGCATTAAGTTACATGTAAAACATACACTTTAGTAACTGTTAGGCCGTTACATTTGATCATTCGTGTTTGATGGCGTGCATGTGTTCGAATGCTTCAGTCAGAATCCGGTACATGACCACGTGTTGTGTAGTTTTTTGCATATTGTAGTTCTGTTGAACTGAGAGAGATGATGAGATTTTTCCATATGTCTTTAAGAATAATACCTTGATTTCTATTTAAATTATTGCTGTGCAATAATTTAAAGACAACCACCAACAACGTGTTACGGTGCCCCAATATGTGTCCACAGCTGTCATTCCATATATTAATTCAGCTTCCACAAAATTGGCGAGAAGTTTAAAACTCATAACATCAGAGTGGATTTTAAACCAACTACCATGATCAGACAAATCTTAAGATCACCCAAAGATGAGGTACCTTTCTTCGAATGTCCTGGAGTATATGAAATTCCATGCACGTGTAGCCTTTCTTACATTGATCAGACTTCTAGAAGTTTTGAAATAAGACAGAAGGAACATGTGGGGAATGTCAATCATAATAGAATCATCACATCTGGTTTAGCTCATCATTTCTCAACATCAAATCACGTTATAGATTGGAAAAACAGTTCCATGCCTTACATCGAGAATGACTACAAACACAGAACTTTAAAAAAAGCAGCTATGGTACTATGCACAGCAATAATTTAAATAGAAATCAAGGTATTATTCTTAAAGACATATGGAAAAATCTCATCATCTCTCTCAGTTCAACAGAACTACAATATGCAAAAAACTACACAACACGTGGTCATGTACCGGATTCTGACTGAAGCATTCGAACACATGCACGCCATCAAACACGAATGATCAAATGTAACGTCCTAACAGTTACTAAAGTGCATGTTTTACATGTAACTTAATGCATTTGTTTTCACACCAGTTCAGCCTTGAAAATGCTAGACAGTGGCTAGTGAAACTTGTTGGCTTTTTGTATATTTTATCATTTATCTTCTGGTCTTTTAACAATAAAAGTTCTAGAAATATAAGATCTGATAATGTTGGAGTCTTGACAAGTAACAGACTGATTTGCAGGAAAATTGTAGATTGGAAGTTAGTAATGATGTAAATTTTTCTATCATATCCTGTACATCCCTTGAGGGTACATGTCAGGAATTTGATCATGATGATGATAAATCTGCTGTGTGTATCCATTGCATGTATTCTCTGGCCAGTTTGTCAGTCTTGTGAGATGAAATCCTCATGTTACTAAGAGGAAAATCCCCTTCCAACTCTATAGGACCATCTAACTCACCTTCAGTTGAAAGACCACTATAAAGCTATAAAGGTTCTTTGTGTCTTAGGATTTGAAATTTGAACCCTGGTCTTTCCAATCAAAAGATATTAATACTGTCTTAAATTAAATTTAGGCTATGGGGGGGGGAAGAGAATTTTATGTGTATTTATATATAAAATGTAATTAATGTACACACACACGTGCATACACATATCATCAATTGCATTATTTCCTTCTACATACCGTCAACAGGTTTACAGAATACTATAATCTAAATGTAAGTGTGCCAGAATACTATTATGGCACACTTACATTTAATAGTTCTCTGTAAACAGTTATCTTCCAAATTAATCTGTTTTACATCAGATCTTACTTTCCCATCTCCGTTTCGGTAAATTATGGAGACTACAACCATTCTAGGAATCGTCATCATCAAATTCCTGACATGTACCCTCAAGGGGTGAACAGGATATGATAGTACTACATGAAAAATTTACATCATTACTAACTTCCTATCTACAATTTTCATCCAAATCAGTCTGTTACTTGTCACGACTCCAATATTATCATTATCAGATTTTATATTTCTATCGTCTAAGGCACATTGTACCATATCAATCCGCCTATATCTTGGTCTTCCTCTGGGTCGTTTTCCTGCCAACTGGGCAGAGAACACTTGTTTTGCTAATCTTTCCTCTCCTATTCTGTTAAAGTGGCCATATCACCTGAGATTAGCTCTGATAACGCATTCCTGGATGCTGACAGTATCAAGTTCTTTTGTAATATCCTCATTTTTATTATGATATTTCCATTGATGCCATCTGTTCACACCTCTAATCTTTCTCAGGACTCTCATATCTGCAGTCTCTAGTCTTTGGTCAAGTGTTTTACTTCTGACCCAGGTCTCAGATCCATAAGTTAAAACTGGTTTGAACACTGTCTTGTATACAGCTAGTTTAGTGTTCCGACTAATCTCTCTCTTATTCTATATGAATTTATTCAATTGACTTCCTACCATACCAGCTTTGTTGATTCTGTTGGTTATTTCCATATTTAATTTACCATCTTCACTAAAAATCGTGCCTAAGTAGCTGAAATGTTTTAATTGTTCCACAGGTTCCTCATTCACACAGTTATTCAGTTTAGTCATGGAATCTTGCAAACTTGTAGCGGATTTATTTAGAAGTATAACATCGTCTTCATAAAGCAAAGAGCTGACATTAACATCTCCAATTCTGATATCATGTTTAATACCACTCTCCTTCATAATGTGATCCATATCGATAATGAATAACAGAGAGGACAATGTACATCCTTGTCTCGCACCAGATTTAACATTAAAACATCTTCCTGTACTTCTTTCAATTCTAACTGCTCACAACTCAAATAAAGACTAAGTATATGCTTGATATAATGCCCTATTGACACCATATAACTGTAGCATATTGATAGCTTCTCTCTTGGCACCTTGTCATATGCCTTTTCCAAATCAACAAAACTTAAATACAGATTTTTATATTCCCATGCTTTCTCAACTATTTGTCATAAAGTGAGGATCTGAACCTGACGGCCTCTATTTGGCCTGAATCCAGCTTGTTCTTCACCAAGCTTTTCTTCCACAATTCTTCTCAACCGTTTCTCAACTATACTTGCATAAATCTTGCCAGGAACACTCAGTAGGGAAATACCTCTGTAATTCTCACATTCAGTTTTATTTCCTTTTTTATATATGGGTACTATGAGAGCTCTACTCCAATCATCGGGAATTCGTCCCTCTGTCCAGGCTTTCTGAACTATGCAGTGCAGCCACTGTAAGACTTTTATACCACCATACTTCAGCATTTCTGGTTGAATATCATCTACTCCTGCTGCCTTTCCACATTTCAAACCTTTGATGGCTTTTTCTACTTCAAGTATGGATATGCATTCCTGACTGTATGCCTGTTGAGTGTATTTTACCACTTTGCTATCACTGCTTGTTTCATTTAGCAATTTTTTGAAGTAATTACTCCTTACTTCAAGGATATCTTTTTCTCCTGTTTTCATGTCACCCTTATCATCTCTAACACCTTTTACAGCACTCTTTCCTCCGTTTCTAAGCTTCTTCAATAACTCCAGAATATTTTACCGCCTTCTTGATATTTATTTTCGATGTTCTTGCCAAAGTCCTCCCATGACTTTTGTTTAGCTAGGTTTACACAGTATTTAGCATTCTTGCATTTGTCTCTGTATTCTCTAAGAGCACAGGCTGACTTATTTGCCAGGAACTTTTGATATGCTTTCTTCTTTTCCTTCACTGCCTCTTTAACTTCCTGTGTCCACCATGAAGTTCTGATTTTTCTATCCTTGCAGACAACCTCACCACATGCCTTTCTGGCTGAATTAATCAGGGTTTTCTTGAAGGCTTGCCACTGAATCTCCAGGGTTTGGTTCCTGTTCTTCTCAAACTGTTTCATTTTTTCTTCAATAATCTTTGTGTATTTTAGTCTACAGTTCACATCTGAGAGCTGCTCAACTTTTATTCTCAAAATTTCTTGCATGTTATTCTTTTCAATATGAAATTCAATTTTATTCTACTCAAGACTAAATAGTGATCGCTTCCAATTTCAAACCCTCTGTACACTCTGGTGTCCTGTACCAGGGAGAAAACATCACTATCAACAATAACCATCAATGAGACTTTTCTTATTCCTTGCCTCTTCTCCCCATGTGAATTTGTGCACATTTTTATGTTGGAACATGGTGTTAGTAATAACCAGTCCATGTCCTGAGCAGAAATCCAACAGGTATTTGCCATTATTATTAGCTTTGCTCTTTTCTCCAAATTTTCCCAAAATATTTTTGTATTCTGACAGTAATTTCCTACTCTGCTATTTAGATCCCCAACAAGGACCAACTTTTCCTTTTTCATAGTGTCAGTTGCTTTTTCTAAAGCATCAAAAAATTCCTCCACTTCTACCTTAGTAGAACCTTCTGTGGGACCATAGGCACAAATAAGTATCATTGCCCAATTCCCTATTCTGATATTTGCCCGCATCACTCTACTTGAGACTGCCTGCTACTCAAGAAGATTAACCTCGTATTTTGTGTTGAATACTGTGGCTACTCCTTCTTTTCCTTGATTGTGATTTCCTGAATATAACATTTTGTATTTATTGAGAAAGATCTCACCAGTTTTTGTCTTTTTTGTTTCAGTCACCCCTATTATGTCGATCTGATACTTATCTAATTCCTCAGCTAGCTCCATTTCTTTACCATTCAGGCTTCTTATGTTGATAGAACCGATCGTTAACTCTGGTGATGTTAAGTTGGGGGTGTGATTTCAGATTTGTTTCAGTAGCTGACTTTTCGCTGTTCGCCCTGGTTCCCTGGTGCAAACAACAGGGGCTTTGTTTAACCGATGCCCCAGCCGGCATGAAATTTTGTCATGTTGTACCATCATTTTATTGGTTTAAGCCAATAAGAATAAAATTTGGTCAGCTAAATCCCAAATTGCCAGCCCATCCTCGTGCAGTCAGTATCCAGGTAGATACCCAACAGGGTGCGCCACGAGAAAGTGAGGATTGGACATTAGGTCAAAAGTACTGGTCAGTTCTCCACATTCCTTTAAAGGCTATGTGGAGGTCTCTTCTCAGTTATACACCTTTGCCCCTTAAGCACCCTTAAAATAAAATAAAATAATAGATTTTGAAAACTTTGTAAAAACTTTCAAACCAGTAGAAAATTAGACAAAGTGGTTATTTATAATTCAGTTCCTAGAATGTGTGTGTGGGAGTTGGAGAATACATCTGGATTGCTGTTCATAAAAACAAAACAAGATAAAATTTATGCATGATGATCCATATAATTGTCGATCTGGTTGGCCGAGTGTGTAGTATATCCATTCTCCAGCCTGAAGGCTGTGGGTTCGACTCTGTGGGCATGGATGTTTTTGACTGTCTGTGAAAATACTAGTGGTGGTGGGCAGCAGACTGCATTGTTGTAGATAATGTGGTTCGCTGTATCTGGTGGATTGAGTGGAGAGAGAGTTGTAGAGTAGATGCTCTCCCTTGATGAGTCTTTGGGCTCCCTGGAGATGTCATGTAGTAGTAGTAATAATAATAATAATGGCAGTTTGCAAGAAAAGAAACTAAAAGTTCAAATATATTTATTTCAATAAATGTTATTTCAAAACTGTTACTTATATTTCAATGAAAGCAGATGAAAACAGCATGAAATTATTATAAAATTAGTTTAATCCTTTATCCAAGTGTGAGCAAACAAAGTTTGCGTCTGAAAGTATCTTCAGGACTGGGGTAAGGTGGTACAACACCAGGGCAACTCGTTGCAAAGGTGGAGCAAGCTACCAACACTCCTATCTCAGTATCTCCTATAATGCAAAACACATCTCCTTGCGGATATGTCTAATGTTATGCATTAAGGGAAGGGCCACTACCTAGACTAGTTTCGACCTTTATTGAGGTCTCTTCAGTGGGAGCCAGGGCCAAATCCAGATGGTGGTGCAACACCATCTCGTCGATGGTGTTGTACCACCTTACCCCAGTCCTGATGATACTTTCAGGCGCAAACTTTGTTTGCTCACACTTGGATAAAGGATTAAATTAATTTTATTATACTCTAACCAAGTGAAAAATAAACTTTCAACAGCATGAAATTAATTTCTGCTATATTTTATTATAATTCATAAATTATCCATTAATGGCACTGATTATTTTAATTTCCTGACATTTTGATCTTCAGGTTAAGGTCATCATCTGGAGTATACCCACACACACAAAGACAAGCTATATTACATTTCAAACAGTATGCCAAAGTGACAATGATTTGATCAACCATTATTCTACTGGTATAACCTCTAGTGGAAAAAAAAAAAAACTGCATCAAAGCTATATCCTATTTATAACATCATCATTAGAGAACCTATCCCATTCAAGTGCCACTTCCTCTAGGAGGTTGACTACTATGATTTAATAACTCATGGTTAATTACAGACATTATGGCATGTGGTGAGGACCCTATCTCTTCCACGTATTGTCATAAGTATTCATAGCTATAAATCCATGTGCATTCACAGGCAAACCCTGTGAATGCACATTCTCTCCCTTCCTGCCATGTTCTGAAGTGGTCGGAGGTGAAAAAAACTCCCTATCTCCATATGAGACTGACTAGCTTACCTTTAGTCAAAAAGACCAGATAAAGGTTCCTCACATCATGGACAGGAATCGAACCCAGGTCTTTCCGACCAAAGGGCTTCGTCTATACTGACTGAGCTACAGAGGCTCTCATCAGAGAGCAAAAACATATAAATATTTTTAAGTCTCACAGCCACCTCTGGCAACCCATTCACCACACTCTTAAACAATTACCATGGGTGACCCCTCATTCTCTCCGTTCCTGCCATGTACTGAAAAGTCTTCAGTGTCAATCCTATAAAACTCCTATGTGCTTCAATCATGTCTCCTCTTTTTTCCCTGTCAATCCCCATGGATTGACAGTCGAATTCCACCACTTCTTCATTCCCATGGAATCTGGGTGTCCAGATGTTCTATTTTGACTGCCTTTACAATATGTCCACTGCAACTCCCTGTTATTGACAATCACCCCCAAGTTCCTGGCCTCATCAATTTCCTGCAGTTCAGTTCCATCAGTATAGTACACAGCTTGTGATCTCTTCTTCCCAAAGTGCATCACCTAATGCTAGGCCACATTAAACTAGCAACCATTTACCTTTGATCATTGTCAAAGTTAGTCAATTTAAGTCTTCTTACAGGATCTCTACATCGCCTTCATTTACCATTACTCTTCCCAGTTTAGCATCAGCAGTAAACAACTGAATATTTTCTGTATCAGTGATGTACAAATTAAACAACAGAGGACTAAGTACTATGTCCTGTGGTACACCACTGATCACCTGCCTTCTGGTTTCAACTGCTCCACTTTTTGATATTCGTCCATCACCACCCTGTAATCCAAATCACCAGATTCATATCCATCCTCCTATGCTCCAATTTATGCAATAGAGTTCTATACAGAATCCTGTCAAATGCCTTTTCAAATAGAGTGCCTTAGCAAGACTAGTTTCATTTCTATTGCTCAAACCAAATGTACTCTGGAACATCATTAGCACAACCATTATCCACTTATAGTGCTATGCTAAGAAAAATTCCCATGATCCCTAAGAGTTTACAACAGTAAGCAGCATGATTATAATTGACAAATTATATTCTTTTCTTCTTTTTTTTTATTACTGTTTCACCTAAGAATCAGCAAACAACAGTTTGATGTGAAATATCTTCAAGACCAGGCTACTTGTATATAGAGACAATAAGCATAATATACTGTCTGACCACAGATGCAAGACCTCTTGACACTTTTGCGCATGACAGAAGGCGAATCCATTCTGATAATAGGGTAATCAATGATGAGTGTTTATTATTATACATGGAAAATTAGCTTTTCTTTTATGAAAATTCTAGCCTTTAAGTGGTAACTATTTTGCTTGTACCAGAGTTGGAAAATTTGACATATAAAGTACGTGATTTTTCCGTGTTGGTGATGGACTCGTACATTGCCTTATTCTTTTCTCCCCATCAAGCTGAATTGCCTCTTCTTGGGTTTGTGCTAGCCAAGGTTCTCACATCTGTGGTTGGACAGTAAGTTGCATGAGTATCACATGATATCACATTCTATCTTCTAAGGTACTTTTTACTGTATCAATCCACCTACATCTTGGTCTTCTCGTGGGTCTTTTTCCTACACATCTCACTGCACCTTCAGGCACATAAAATGTGATGTATTATTGATATGGTTACACTCAGACCAAATACCTCTATTCCTAGGCATGAAAATAATTTGCTTACCAACTCACAACTCAAAAACATGAATGCAATTTCTTATTAATTATAATTTAATCTCCTTTAAAAAAATGGCATAACATTTTTCACATTACATTCCTACCTATTTTTATTTATTCATCATCATCAAATTTCTGCCATGTACCTTCAAGGGGTGTACAGGATATGATAGTACTATATGAAAAATTTACATCATTACTAACTTCCTATCTACAATTTTCCTCCAAATCAATCTGTTGTCTGTCAAGACTCCAACATTATCAGATATTATATTTCTATCTTCTAAGGTTCTTTTTACCGTATCAATCCACCTATATATTGGTCTTCCTGTGGGTCTTTTTCCTGCCAACCTGGCAGAGAAACACTTGTTTGCTAATGTTTTCTCTCCCACAGTAAGTCACACGTGGAGTCTGTGACTTACTTTCCACAGTTAGTCACAGACTCCACGGAGGCTGATGTGATAATAATAATAAAATAATAATTTTAGTGTCTTTTCTGAATTCTAATAACTATTGAAATTCAGAAAATTTTTCAGGAGTTTTCAGTTGTTGTTCTATTTGATTTTTAAACCAGGTTTAACTGTTTGGTTTTAGGATCATATCCACAAATCTTGTCAGCTGTCACTGTAATATTTTTAATAAAAGATTTCAAGGTTTCATATGCATATAAATCTTTTTCATTACACAGGAATTTTTCTGAACAATACTTCATGTTCAAACCTATGATTAAAATCAAGTTGCATAATTTATGGAACTTCCTCAGTCTTGTGTACAGTATATTCACTTATTTTAACTAAATTGTGTGCCCCCTCACCCAGTTTTCTCAGTCCCTGAACATTGATAGTTGTTCTAGTTCTGTTTTGATTAATCTTCTTTCCTCTTTAAATCATCCTCCTCATTCAAGAAACCATGTGGTACTCAAATGAAAGAAGCTCAAGATCTTCCTTAATCAGGATTAAATACTGATCTCCTCAACAGACTGGAATGGGATGAAGACAGCTTAGTAAATTTCAGTGCCATAAAAACTCAGGCCTGCCTTATTACACACAAGAAAGATCCTACTTCACTCCCACTTTTGATGACATTCCAGTTTCCTTCAAGATCAGCTTTCTCTTCTCGGGCTGACTATCACGTCCGTTTTATCCTGGCACAAACGTATTACATACATAGCCTCCAAAGCTTCTAAGAAACTTGATGTTCTTTTCTGTTCAAAATATTTCTTCTCTTCTGCTCAACTCCTTACATTTTAAAAGTCTTAGATCTGACCAACCTTGAAATATTGATCCCACATTTGGGGTGGTGCACCCTAAACCTCTCTAAAAATTCTTGATGATATACAGAAAAGGGCAGTCCACTTAATAGGTGACTCTTCCCTTAGCAACTCCTTTCAGTTACTTTCTGAATAGGCACTCTAAAATAATAGTTTATAATTCAAGCGAAAGAAAGAAGTAACAAGCAATCACATTATAAATAAACTCGGGTTCATGAATACTGCACATAGTTGATTTATGGTAGTAGCATAAATCCTTTATCCAAGTATAAGTAAACAAAGTTTGCACCTGAAGCAAGTTGTGGTAAAGGTGATATAAGTTCTCATCACTTGCCTTAGTATCTCCCATAATGCAAAGCACATCTCCTTGCGGACATGTATAATGCTATGCATTAAGGGAAGTGCCACTACCCAGACTGGTTTCAACTTTATTGAGGTCTCGTCAGTGGGAACCAGACCCAGTGGTGGTGATATCAAGGTGGAAGTAATGGAGAAATCAAGTGATGAGAACTTTTACTACCTTTACCATTAGTTGCTCCAGTCCTGAAGATACTTCAGGTGCAAACTTTGTTTTCTTACACTTGGATAAAGGATTAAACTAAATATATAATTTATAGTCTAACCAAAGTGAAAAAACTTCCAACATCTTTCTCTAATCCAGAGTAATTTAATAATAAGGTGTGACACCTTTTGGCAACTCGTATAGGTAAATATGACTTCTCCATTACTTCCACCTTGGTATCACCACCACTGGGTCTGGCTCCCACTGATGAGACCTCAATAAAGGTTGAAACCAGTCTGGGTAGTGGCCCTTCCCTTAATGCATAGCATCATACATGTCCACAAGGAAATATGCTTTGCATCATGGGAGATACTAAGAAAAGGATTGATGAGAGAGCTTGGTCCATCTTTACCATCAGTTGCCCCAGTCCTGAAGATACTTCAGGTGCAAACTTTGTTTGCCTACACTTGGATAAAGGATTAAACTAAATATATAATTTAAAGTATATTAGACTTGAGAAGAAATTACATTCATGTTTTAATCCTTACCCAAGTATAAATGAACAAAATTTGCACCTTGAAGTACCTTCACAATCATAAAGAACTTTTGAATAGTTTTTTTGTTGTAGAATAAGTGTTTTTTTAATTTTGTTTGTCATAGTGATAGTTTCTCATTTTCAATTGGTTATAAAGTATATTATACTGAACAACTAATTATACAAGCCCAACTTACAAACATAATTTATTCCTTGAAATGTGTTTGTGAGTTTATTTTATTTTTTTTTTTTTCATTTTTCATAAGATATATTGTTAACCTTATTAATGTATTGGTGAACTTCATAAAATCACAAAATATGAATATCATAAAATCTTCATAAGTGTTGGGGGGGGGTGTTCTGTATTCATTAAATGAATTGGAGTCACAATTTATTAACTCATGCAGTGTTCATAAGTATGAATTGTTTGTATCTTTAAAGCTCATGAGTAGCAATTCATCTGTATTCTTGTTTCGATCTTTACCCAAGCATAAGCAAACAGTTTGAGGTTTGCACATAAAATAGCTTCACAATCATGAAACAACTTTTGAGTAGTTTGTTGTTGTAAACAAATGATGCATTTTAACTTTGTTTGCCATAGTGAGAGTTTCTCATTTTCTCACTTAAAACCTTTAAACTTTTATGGAACTAATTAATTTTTTTTTTTTTTTTAATTTTCAGAGATGCTTCTTAAGTATCAGAAGAAATAATTTAGTAATCATGTTTCATCAGCCCAACACCTGCTGTGCCTGAAGTGGTGACTTTTGACCACTTTTACTTCCCACCTCCCAGTGTGTGCGTGCTTGTGTATAGGGACCTTATATTCTAAAGCACCCACCTGTCCCTACTGGCTTGGTGAGACAAATTTACACACATATATACATACACATATATATGAGAAAGATAAGTATATCTTTGTGTGTGTACATATCTAGATAAATACACAATACTGTAATATCCCAGTGGTATCTGTTTTTTGTTGCAAAAATGCAACAATGTTATGCCTAATTTGTACAGGGTATTTTTGAGAGTACTTTTTTACAGACATATTTTAAGCTTGGATGAGGTCAGAAGGGACCTGACAAGAATCAAGTCCATGTACATTTTAATCAGAAAAAAAAAGAAACATAATCAGCTATATTATATCTTCAACATTGCCATGTTTATAGTGACTTCAGCCCATGTTCAGTAATAATTAGAATTGTGTTATTAAGCGACAATTTCTTCTTTAAATATACAATAGTGTATCCCCGTGATCTACAGGAAGTTGGCATGTCTGAGGAACTTTTCACATTTAGTAGTGATCTCGCTACAGCATACAATCGTGTTCAGCTTGATATCCTAATATATAAATAAATAAATAAATATATATATATAGGTTTGTGTGTATATATATATATTCTGCTCAAAACCAGAAAGTTTGGATGACTGTCCACGCTGAGAAAAGTACAAGTCTAATAAAATAACCTGCTGTTGTTCGAAAACTTTACATACAGCACTAGAAGCAGTCATTATTTTAGTGTATACAAGTTTTTACCTGGGACAGCAGATGGAGAACCAAAGTATTAGCCTTATTGTTATACCATTGTGTAGCACAATAAACTTTCAGAGATGTTCATTATGTATATGTTGGAAACTTGAGAGATGTTGTATTTTTTGTCACAAATAAGAGTACAGTGTTGGCTCCATTAGGAGGATTCTGTATCATCTAATATAAATATATATATAGATATATATATATATATTATATTCACCTGTCAGTGATATTTTATTAGCAGAACTATGACAGGGTCTTTCAAATGATTGAAGGACAGAGTAAATTGAATTTGTTTTGAGGGATAAAATTGTGTGGGATTCAAATTTCAGTCTTTCATGGTTGTAAATTATTTTAGAACTTATATTTTTTCTTTGTTTTTCCTCAGCTATGGTTGTACTTACTATTAAAAATTATGGCTAAAGGTTGCCAAAATATGTGGCACCTTAGGGATGTTTAGTACGTATTGTCTTTAGGTACTATGGGAATGTAAATATGAAAATAAAAAATGCCGACACAAACATTTTCTGTGTTTTTTTTTTAATATATATAACATCACATTGAACATACAATATATAAATACTAATGAAAACTCAACATAAAGTGACTTGACATTAAGGACAGTGTTATTAATCATGATTTCAAATAGGGAATATTAAACTTAGTTCTTCACTCTATGCAGATAGTGTTACTCTTTTGAAATGATCAATATAGGGACGTGAAATGTAAGCCCCAATCACTTCCATTATAAAGTGTGATAATCAGACACACCGTGAGGCATCCTTAAAAGAATAATTTATTGAATTAATTACTGAAAGCATAAACTACATAGGTCCATGATTGCACATAGCATTGTGCAGTGTGTCATTATAATTCCAGAAAGAATAAACAAATATATTATTCTCATAATGGATATTATTTCTGGGAAAAATCCCATGTTACTCCTCTTAAACAAACTATTATATTTACGGCTATTTGCCTGCTTCTGTTTAGGAGTGCCCCAGTTTAAATGCCATTGGCTCTTTTCTCACGGATTCTTAGGGCATTGCTTCCTCCCCTCCCCTCCAAAAATCAGTTGCTGTTTTCGACCCTTTCACCCTTTCCCACCTCATATAAATAAATAAAAAATGCTCCGCCCATCCCTTATAATATATATGTATATATATGTTATTCAAAAAAACAAAAGGTATGTGCAAATTTCTTGTCCTCTATGCAACATATATTTATTGATAAATATACATCTACAATGCCCCAAGAATCCATGAGAAAAGAGTCAATGGCATTTAAACTGGGGCACTCCTAAACAGAAGCAGGCAAATAGCCATAAATATAATAATTATTCTCATAATTTTATTATACACATAGTAATCACATGTTATTGTCATTAGGAGAAAATAGGAACTTTCTATGCTACCAGAGATTTCTCTTCTTGGGATAACTCTTAACTTTCAGTCTTTCTTTATATAAATAAAACACAAGTGCTGCCTCCTCAGCATCCAAGAAATTTAGGTTTCTGTTTTGCAGAAGAAAACATTAATTATGAACAACTGTTAACTTTATACAAATTACAGATCCCTCCCCAACCATATGAGCTATATCTTGCCAGTTTTTCTCTCTCTCATACAAGCTTTCAGTTTTTTGCTGTATGCATTTTCTACAGAAAGACATTGAAATTTCATTGGAACTGGCATTCCCACTAACTTCTTAATCTCTTATAACATGTGGCTTGGCTATTATCACTCATTAATAGTTCAACTCCAAACTGACAGAATAGATATTCTTCTTTGTTCATTTCATCTGCTGCAGAAGGAATGAATGAAGAAGTTTTGAACAGTGTCCCTATTTTTACTTCAAATTTCTGACAGAAATATTATGATTTCTGGGATGAAATTTATATTTTTAAAAATCAAGTGGATATTAAATCCAGCATTATTTCAAAGCTGAATACAGAAACTATAAAAGTTTCGTATGAGTTCATTATCGGTGAGTGTATTCCCGTAAGCTCTCTGGTCAAATTTCATACAAAACTTTTATAGTTTCTGTATTCGGCTTTGAAATAATACTGGATTTAATATCCACTTCATTTTTATAAATTTTCATAGCTGAAGTGAAGCCTTTTGGCTCTTTATTTTAGTAAATACTTTTACGCACCGACCAAGAGTTCGCTTACAAAAAATACACCTCTCCGATGTTTCAAGTTCCTTAGTACTGAGAGTTTTTGCTCTCTTAAGGTTTCTGCCTGGTCTCTGAGGAAAACCAACCAGTTTGAAAAAGCTGTCAGGCGAGTGAAACGGACGAATAAGAGGCAAATATATGGACGCTGTTATAGCAGGCTTGTCTCCTATAAGGTCTGACTAGGGGGCAACTTGTAAATACCGGCGACTGTATTCCTGTAAGCTCTCTGGTCAGATTTCATACGAAATTTTTATAGTTGCTGTATTCGGCTTTGAAATAATGCTGGATTTAATATCTACTTGATTTTTATAAATTTTGCATCGCCGAAGTGAAGCCTTTTGGCTCTTTATTTTAGTGTAATTTATATATTTTTTCTATATTTATAGATTTGTGTGTTGATGATAAGAAGTACATTTCAATTATAATTTATCATAAATCAACACTTGGAACATAGTAATATTATCTGTATTACATACAAAGATTAGATATGTTTTTATACACATGAAACTGTAAAAAATGGGCCTTCACCAGCAAACAATAAAACTCAAATTTTAAGTTTATGGATGACAGAATATAACATGATTTTTATATTGGGAATTCATTCTCTATGCGTAAGTGGCTCAACGCGAGACATAAGGACAGATGGGAAAAGAAGGAAGGAAGAGGGTAGTGTAATTAGATACAAAAAAAAGTAGTCAAATTTATACAGATTAGTTTTGAACACTTTTTTTTATTCTATTTTTGTTTAGAAATAACAAAATGAAATGGTTAACTGAATTATAAATATATACTATTTTTTTATCTTTTGTGTGTGTTGGTGGTGGGGGGTGGGGTTAGAATATTTCATAAACAAATGTTCTACAGCCCTTGAGAAAAACAAATCATCATTTTCTAGTAATGATATGGCATTCTAACCCACTATTTCTTTCAGTAACTTCCAGTTAACTATTTTTATAAATTGATCTATTACATGTTTCTGATTTGATCAGCTTTTAGATTTCAATCTTCTAAAGTCTTCGAAACTCTCCACTCACTTATATCTTAGTCTTCCTCTGGGTCTTTATCTTGCCATATTGCATGAAACACTTCTTTTGTAATCTTTTCCTATTTTGTTTTAAGTAACCATACATTAACTTACATTACCTTTGCTCACACATTCTGGAATATTAATAATGCTAAGTTTCTTTCTGATATCTTCATGTTTAATATAGGTCTACTACTGATGCCATCTGTTTACAACTTTAATTTTCCTGATCTGAACTCTCAGATCTATATGCAGAAATTGCACCGACATATACTACTAGCTTAGGATGTCAGCTGATTTCTTTCTTTGATTCGTCTGGCTACCCATCATATCAGTTTCATTTATTTTATTAGGCTATTTTAATATTTCATTTTCTCTCTTCACTAAAAATAGCCGAAATAGCTAAAAAATGAGTAACCATTTCTGTGAGTTCACTACTGAGAATGGAGTTGATGTTTTCCATTTTCCCTACTAATTTTTATAGTCTGTCTTTTATTGCTGATTTTCATATCAGATTTGTCTCAATGTTTATTTAATTTGGCTAAAGACTTTTCAGCAGGAACTAAATAACTCTAAGATAACATTAAATTTACTAAATAAATTAAAATAGTTAAGAAGGGAAAAAAAAATCTACATACATTAAAAATGTAAGCTTAATATCTCCCACTTGAATATCAGGTTTAATACCATGTTCTTTAATAATATGGTTCATGGATTGTATAAAACAGTAGAGATAGTGCAGTATCCCCTCTCACATCTAATTTAAAATCAACCTATCTTCCTGTACATCTTTCAATTCTAATTGCTGATGCAATTTATGTACATTTTCCTCCTTGGAACCTTATCATATTACCCAAACAGTAGGATCAAGGTCAATGTCATTGGTGTCTTCAGCATCATTGTCAACTGACACTGAATTCAGTTGATGTTGGTTGATACTGATTGATGCCAAGTGGCTTGTAGCCATGTTTGTTCGCTAGAGCAAAGGTTTTGGTTTCATTATGTTTCAATATGCAGTGTGAGTGATACCTTCAATGACATGACATTTGCACTGTAGGGGGACCCAAACCCTTCCCCTTCAAGGGTACAGCAGTGAAACAGTTCCTCAGGCCAGCAACTTAGTGCATGGGGGGGGGAGGCGAACTGGGTATTAACAAATCCAGATGCTTCCCTATCAGCTGGTGCTAAATCCTGCCACTTACTCTACCATTATCACAATATCAATTCTTACCAAAGAAAAAGTTTTCATATTCACTTCACCAAAGTTCATTGCTTATACAGCGGTTGGTAATCTCAACAACCATTGCCCATCTCAGCTACTCAAATTACACTTTACACAATTCCTTTTACCACTAGGGCAGCACTTGTGGATTCATCAGAACTGACATGTCATGTCAGATTTTTCAAAACTTGAATCCCCCAAACTCTTATAACCACTCTGACCTCTTCAGCTCTCTCTCTCTCTCTCTAAAGCTCAATTTTCTGCAGTCAAAATAACCCTAATAATAAGATCATCCTCCTTGGAGACTAAGTCCACAATTCAGATTGGCTTCCCTTCTTCAGTTTCATCAATAAAGCAGGCAGGGATGCTGAGGTATTTGCCATTAGCAGTAACCAAACAGATTATCAAGCTCCCTACCAGAATTCTTGTAGATAGGCTATATACATTGTACATTGGTAACACATGAACTATTAAATTATTTAAGGAATTTACAACGTATACTGGAATATTAATTAAAAGAAACTTTAATAAATACCTCCTATATTTCAGCAACATCACATTGCCATTTTCATGGGAACATACAACTATGACACATGTACATAGGCACTACAAAAAAGCAAATGAAGCAGAAGAGAGAAAACTACTGTTGTTCCTATAGTCCTAAAGGTGCCCCCTAGCAGGCTATATTGGGTTGTCTTGGCTGTTGGGCTGAAGTTCTCAAGATGCAAGCTTCCCAAATTTGGGACAGTCTTATGCATCCAAATTTGCTGAGGTTTGGAATCCTCAGCTCTAAAAGTTTTTTAGAGCTGAGGCTGATTCCATGAATAATCTTTCATATTTAAATTTGTGGCAGTGTATTAACGTGGCTTTCTTCCAACATATTCTGTGGTGGGTATCCAGAGCATCATGGTCTGCAAGCCCAGATGGCTGTACTGGTGAAACCGGATGTAGTGTAGTCTTTGTGTTCCGAAATCCTGACATTTGCTGTCCTGCCTGTTTGGCCAAAGTAGGACAGTTTACAGCTGCAAGGGACCTGGTAGACTCCAGGTAGGTCTGGGGGGGGGTCTTTGGTGGAGTGGATAAGGGATGCTAATTTTCATATGGTTTGTAACAAGAAGTCAGGTCATATTTTTTTAAGATTTTGGTTAACTTTTCAGAGGTGCCCTGGATCCAGGGAATGGTGATGAATTTAGTATAATCTTTGTTATGAAAGGGGGGGGGGGGTAACTGTTTTAATATTTTTTGAGGGTTGTAGCCATTGGCTAAGAAAGTGTTCAGGATGTGGTTTAGTTCAAAAGTCTCCATAAAGAAGTTGGCCAGGGGTGGGGGAGAGTGGTGAACCCATGGCTGCCCCCTCTATCTGTTTGTAGAATTTTCCTTGCCAAACGAAATAGCCTGAGTTCATTGTGAACTGAAATAGGACTGAGATATCAGGAGGAAACTTGGTTTGGATGAGCTCTAAGGTTTCCTTGAGTGGGACATTTGTGAATAGGGAGGAGATGTCAAAACAGCATTATGTCAGTATGTTGGAGTGAGAGGTTTTCTATACTGGCTTTGAAGTGGGCTGAGTTTTTTATGTGTGATGGTGTATTGTCAGTATAGTATGCTAGCGCTTTGGCTAATTTGTATGTGGGGGAATCAATGCCATCCACTATAGGACGTAATGGCACATTTTGTTTATGTATTTTTGGAAGTCCATATATTCGAGGGGGGGGTCTAGAGTTAAATACCCAACAACTCCCCCCCCTCCAATCTACCAATACACTCAACTGCTTCTTAACAAGTTGCCTTTCCAAATATACTGTGGATGTCAATTCTCTCTTAGTAACTCAGACCATAACCTCATGAAAGTCTCCTCTGCCCTATAACAACCTTCACCCAACAGTATCAGTCTCATGTCCTTTGGCACTATAAGGGTGCCAAATGGGATAATCCCCCCCCACACACACACCATTACTTCTACAATTCCTTTTCATGGTCCGACTACTGCTTCAGTTCTGATCCAAACACCTGCTCAGACCAAATAACAGAAATCATCCTCATAGAAAGCCTTCCTTCTATCCAAAATCTCCAGCCACCATTCACGCTTTGGTTCTCAAAAATGTGTGCCAGTATAGGAAAAAAAACTCATCATACCACAAGTGGCCTAAGATCAACCTTCAGCTGCTCAACCCTGTTGTATCACAATTCACAACAACTCTAAAAGAACCATTAATGTGTCCAAATCAGATTTTGTAAGGGTCAAATGTTGGAAACTTGCCTCCTGCCCAAATGCCAATCGAACCTTCTGGTCCCTTTCAAGGCTATTGGATGCAACTTTTGTTTACCCATGTTTCCACCATAGCCACCTCACCCAGAGACAAGGCCAACTTACTGGCATTGCTCTTCTTCCAATCCTATGATCAGAGCAAAGTTCCCCCAACTTTACCAAGAACTGTTTGCTCATTGCCACCTAATAGTCTTCTGCCAGAAAGAAATTCAGTCCTTAATAAAAACACAAACAAGGCATCTAGTCCTGAGTATCCCACATATTGTGTTAAAAACTTGTGCCCCAGAACTAGAACCTATCCTATATCTATTGTTTCTCCAGTCTATCCTATTCAATCTAATCTTGGAAACAGGCCCACATCTAGCCTGTTCCAAAGAAAGGTGATAAAAGTCAATCAATAAATTACCATCCAAATGCTCTCACTTCTGTTCACTATTAGGTCATCAATAGCCAACTTCTGCACTTGAGATGTACTAACTAATCAGTGACTAGCAATACAAATTCTTCAGAGCCAATCTTCTAGCCTGCACCAACCACCTCTTGACTCAAGTAATGGAAAAATTTGGAGAAACTTATGTGGTTACTCTCGATATTTCAAAAGCATTTGGTACAGGGGCCTACATAGCAAACTACCATTCTGTGGTCTATCTTCCACCCTATGTAACTGGATCGGAAACTTTCTTACTGGTCATTTACTATGAGTCATGATTAATGGTTTACTTTCCTTTCAGTTTTCCACCAATTCAGAGAGTATCTCAGGGTTCTGTATTTTTACCCACTCTCTTTCTCCTGTATATAAATGACCTACTCTCACAGACTTAAATCCTATTCATAGCTTCGCACATGACTATACTGTCATAGTTTATTCCTCCTTTTCATTTCACTTTATAATGCCCAATTACTATGCATCAAGTCCCAAACTCCAATCTCCTTGCTATATCTCAATGCAACCAAAACTCAGTCCTGTTTGATTTTTCCCAAGAAAGAGCACACACATCCCTTCTCATAACCTGTGAGTAATAGCCTGAAGCATGATCTGATTTCCCTTTGTAGACTTCCAACCTTTCCTGGCCCAAACACATCTGAACCATAGCTTTTGCATCTGCTAAAAAACTGTACTTTCTACTCAAGACGCTACTTCACACCTTTATAGCCACTGACTATCAAATCCACCCAACCATGGATTCTTCTGTGATCTGCTGAATTGGCCACTGTCATTTTTCCACTTTCCTTCAAAATTCATAAGAACAAGAGCTGCTGCTGCTAACCAGCACCTAATTATAGTCCAGCATGAAACTTGCCAAACCAGTTTTTCTGTCCCTTCTTTCATTCCATCTACTTTTATTCTTTGGGAGACAGCCTCCTCCTCCCACTCTGCCTTTCCCAAAGAATACAACCTTCAGCTTTGCAAAAAAATTGTGAACAGATTCTCCTTTCATCTTATCCTCTTGCCTACATATTGCACTGTTATGCTATTATCTCATGATCTTTCATGTGGGGGTCAGATATAAAAATATAATAATAAATGAATAAATAAAATGTTGCATAAAGCCAATGCTATCTGAATTTGATTGGCATCATTGTCTTTATCCAGTTATCCAAATACGCTAATCAATCTGGAAGAAACTCACTGTGCTAAAGTATGCACTATTAGCAGTCACCTAATACAAATTGGCCATCTGTTGACCAGAATATCATATAATTCCCCCCCCCACACACACACAAGTATCCTTGACCTTTTCTTAATCAGGACTTCTAAATATATTGTAGATGTGAACTTCTCATTAACTGAGTCTATAACTAACAAGTTTGATTACTGTTATGGAACATTCTTCACTCAGCTATTAGTATTTTTTGGCATTGAAATGGTGCCAAATAGGATGACTTCTGTGGCATCCACTTTATTCCATGATCCAATTACTGTTTTCGATTTGTTATTACAAACACCTGCCTGAGTAACAGAAATAGCTTGAATGAAGGCCTTTATCTTTCATCTGGCTTAAAATCCTTGCCCAGTAGTATTCAAGTCTTAGTTACTTTCCAATAAGGACATCAAGGCAGTCCAAGAAAAAAATTTGATATATCACATGTGCCTTTAGAACAAAAATTTCATGCAATAGCTGCAAAAAATAAATAAATAAAATAATCGACAAAATCTCTTCCTACATCTAAGTGATACTGTGTAAAATTGTCTGAAGACAAGACTGGACTCATTCTTCTCCTCCAGCACAAATTATCAATTACTATCCACTATTACCAGAAGCAGTTCATTCCATGTGCTTCCTCTGATCTTTCATCAAAAAGAAATCAGAAGAATCCTGAATGGCCTGCTGCTTTCTGATAGTATTCCCTGAACTAGGCTCAAAATGTGTGCTGCAGATCTATGTCACAGCATGGAAAGAAGCATATATTCAACCCATTCCAAAAAAAAGACTGACAGAGATCAGTTATAAAACTATCATCACATTATGCTCATTTAAGCCTCCTCAAAAATTATGGAGAAGATTAATATGTCAAAACTAGACATCAGTTTAGATGTCACCTCTTTCACTAATATTCCTCTGAAGGAAGAAACCTTAGAACTTATCCAAGCACAATTTCCTCCCGATATCAAGCCTTGTTAAATTTGCCATGAACTCAGGCTATTTCGTTGCAAAGAAAATTCTGTAAACAAATGGAGAGGAGGGACTAACATGGGATCTCCACTTTCTCCCCCCCCCACGGTGAACTAGATCATGGAAAAAGCCTTAACCTCTGCCCCAAAATAGTCTTTCTCTCCTAGACACTTTAATTACACACCAACATAATGGATCCTTGGCATTCTCCATTGACAGAATACCCCCACAGACAGATACAGTCACCACTCGCCTTTCAAAAGCATGCATTATTATCTAAACCCTCTACAGTGGAGAAAAATTGATTAGCTCTGATAATGATGCCTTAGCCACTGAATTTGAACCCATTCATAGCACCTTCTTTGCAAATGCTACAATCCTCATCAAATTCAAAGAATATTAAAACTCCAAAACTGCACTTCTCCCTCTAGAAAAGAGACTACATCAAATCTATTACCATCCCATATATTCCAGGACATCTGAAAAACTGACAAAAAGTTCTAAAAAGATACAACCCTGTCCTCCCCTCTAAACAACAACCATAGGTGTCTACCAGGTTTCATACAGTGTTAAGCTGTCTTATTATGGCGAAATAGGCAGGAAAACCAACATCAGAATGGTCGAACACAAAGGCTACATCTGGTTCCACTACTACAGCCACTTAGGGCTTGCCAACTCAGACTTTTCTTGGAATCTGCGTCAGCCTTAAGAAACTACCTGAACTTCAATTAAGTTTGGTTGTATAAAACCACCTCATGTGAGAAGCACTTATCTTGAGAACTTCAGCTCAACAGTAAAGACCATCCATTCTATCCTACTAAGAGGCACTGTTTTAGGACTTAAGACTACTTACCTTTGTTGTTTCTCCTTCAGTCATACTTAACTTATGTAGTGCCTGAATACACATATCAATTTGTACTTTGTTTCCCGATGATGGCAGTTTGACTTTGCCGAAATGTTGGAAGTATTAATTAAAAGTTTTTTCTAAATAATATATTGTATGCATTGTCAATTTCCTTAAGTCATACCGTTATGAATATGCAATGTATAAGCCTTACTACCAGAATTGAAGTTTCCACGGTGCAAAATGTTCCATAGTTATTTATCAGGTGAGAACCACGCATAATTCATTAGAAAGAAAAATGTGTACTTACTAGTTTCAGACATCCTGTTGTGTACACCTTCAAATTGAGTACAAATAGAAAAATGAATATAATTAAAAGAGAGATTTTCTAAGTTAATAACTGTTATCTATCTAATGAACTGAAGGTAGATGTTGAATATAACAGTGAGATATCAGACACATAGCTCATTGTTGTGATGTGTAACTTCTTTCATAACCTAATTCATTAATATTAAGTCTTTGATATACGAGGTGTGGCTATTAAATAACGAGACTGGTTGCAAAAATGTGGTTTATTATTACAATTGTACAACTGAATTGTTATCCCCATCAACATGCTCCCCTCTATCTATACACCGTTGCATATGAATTTTCCATTGTTCGAAGCAGTGCTGCAAGTCATCAGGTGTTATCTGTTTCAGTAACGCTGTCTTTTTTTCCTTTACCTCATCCACTGACTGAAAATGGGTGCCCTTCAATGCGGATTAAAACTTTGGAAAAAGGTAAAAGTCGCACGGAGCTAAGTCCAGTGAGTAAGGTGGATGGTCCAACACTGGGATCTTCTTATCAGCCAGATACTGCTTTACAGATAGTGCACTGTGAGCTGGGGTGTTGTCCTGATGGAGAATCCGAGCATTGTTCTTCCACAGATCAGGTCTCTTCTTCCTCACTCATTCTCTCAGCTTGGCCAGAACCCCAAGGTAATAATGTTGGTTAACTTTCTGACCCTCTGGTGCCCATTCAACCATTACCACAACATTGATATATACAGGGTGTTCGGGATAAATTTGACAGTTTCGTAAGGAAAAAGAAAATCTTCTTTGTATCTATTAAATTTAATGAATTGACAAAAAAACATTACAGGCAGAGTTAATTACAATACTATCAACAAGATTTACTCAAAATAACCACCATTAGCATCGATCACAGCTTCAATTCTGCTTCGGAACCTCGAACAAGCTGATGCTACAGTCTCCCTGGGAAGGGCCGCAAAAACTGTTTTAATTTTATCCATTAACTGGGCTTTTGTATTACTGGAAGTGCGATTGGTGTCTTTTTCAACTGCGCCCCATACAAAATAATCCATGGGGTTAAGGTCTGGGGAGTTTGGAGGCCAAACATTTGGACTGGTGAAGTCGTAGAAATTTTCAGACAACCATTTTTGACTTTTCCCAGAGGTGTGGCAAGGGGCCGAATCCTGCTGCCATACATACGGCCTACCATTGGCTACCCTTGTTATCCAGGGCTTGACTACAGTTAGCAACTCCACGAACAAAGCCCGAATTCCAATGCCAGGGTTCTTCAACACCTGTTCCTGCAGATTTGCGAGGAATTCTGCTGTACGAACGCAATCAGATCGTCTGCTAGGGATCTTTCTTCTTGCTACATCCTCGTAGTCACCATTGCAAGTCTCTAGTTCATGCCTGATTGTTTTTACTGTATTCAGGGAGCATTGGGCAGCAGTCGTAATATCCTTATTTTGATGGCGGGCACGAATCATCATGATACAAGTTATTCTCTTCCATGATTCAGGTGGGTTCCAGCTATCCATCCTTTCTGACATCTTGTATATGAATGAAGAAGGGTCCAAACTTTTAAATGAAGAGAAGTGTGTGTTAATACATGTAACTTACGGAAAAATATAATTAATTATAAATATGTCAAATTTATCCCGAACACCCTGTATATATAAATATATATAAAAAAAAACTATCAGTTTTGACTTGCTCATTTTTGCTTTTTTCATTCTTGGTGACGGAGTTTTCTAGTGTATCGATTGTCTCTTTGTTTCTGGATATCGTACTGAAAAATCCACATCTCATCACATGCGATGATCTTCTCCTGAAGTCCGGCTCCGTTGTCAGCCGTTCCATTCTATGATGGATGAGGAAAACGGCAGCGCTACTGAAGCAGATAACACCCGATGACTTGCAGCACTGCTTCCAACAATGGAAAATTCGTATGCAGCGGTGTATAGATAGAGGAGGGGAGTATGTTGAAGGGGATAACAATCGAGTTGTACAATTGTAATAATAAACCACGTTTTTGCAACCAGTCTCGTTATTAAATAGCCCCACCACGTATGCCAACTAAAACTGGCTTAAGATGAGCCCTTCATTTTTGTTGGACATCATATCATTTCAGAAGCTTCTTTAAATTTGTGAACAAAGTTGTTAAATTCTACATATTCTGTGTTAAATAACCATGGACAAATAACTCTTACTGTCACATTCTCCAGTTCGAAATTTGAGCACATCACTTCACTTGAAATGGGCTACTTTTAAAGAAATCTCTGTATTCAGTTTTGTGTACTTTAGCTACCTCATTTCCCTGAGCTTTTAGTGCCTGAATACATCTTATACTTATTATTTGGAAGGATCAGCAATTTTTGATCTTCATAAACTTAGTAAATTCATTTGCATTTACCTGGCACTTCTCTATTTTTTTCTGCTAGCTCCACTTCTTTTTGTTGATGCTTTTTATGTTAGTGTGCCTGTATTGAGTTTTGCAAGTTGTTCCAGTAGCTAGACACTTTTTTAATTACACACCAACCTAATGGGTGGTGTGTAATTCCTAAAAGTAGAATGATAATACGTGTTAAGCTGTAGACATAATCACAAACATTTATCAATAAATTGGAATTTTTGAAATAGTGATTCACAGATGAGATTTCAGTAAATGTTTTTATCAATGCTCAGAAATGACAGGTGATTATCACTGAGCTTATAACATTTTTTCATTTAAAAAGAATTTAATAGTCTCAATTATTATCTACTCACGCCAGCTAAAACAGCAAGATAATTTCTGTGAAGTGTTTTTATTAATAAAACAAAAACTTTTAAACAGAACCGGGAGGTCAATTCTCGATTTGGGCTGTAGAGCCGTAGGAAGGAGAACACTCTTTCCTGAATACATGAACATCTTATCCTTTTGCATTGATTTGAAAAAAAAAAAAAAATATATATATATATATATACAGGGTGTTCGGGATAAATTTGACATATTTATAATTAATTATATTTTTCCGTAAGTTACATGTATTAACACACACTTCTCTTCATTTAAAAGTTTGGACCCTTCTTCATTCATATACAAGATGTCAGAAAGGATGGATAGCTGGAACCCACCTGAATCATGGAAGAGAATAACTTGTATCATGATGATTCGTGCCCGCCATCAAAATAAGGATATTACGACTGCTGCCCAATGCTCCCTGAATACAGTAAAAACAATCAGGCATGAACTAGAGACTTGCAATGGTGACTACGAGGATGTAGCAAGAAGAAAGATCCCTAGCAGACGATCTGATTGCGTTCGTACAGCAGAATTCCTCGCAAATCTGCAGGAACAGGTGTTGAAGAACCCTGGCATTGGAATTCGGGCTTTGTTCGTGGAGTTGCTAACTGTAGTCAAGCCCTGGATAACAAGGGTAGCCAATGGTAGGCCGTATGTATGGCAGCAGGATTCGGCCCCTTGCCACACCTCTGGGAAAAGTCAAAAATGGTTGTCTGAAAATTTCTACGACTTCACCAGTCCAAATGTTTGGCCTCCAAACTCCCCAGACCTTAACCCCATGGATTATTTTGTATGGGGTGCAGTTGAAAAAGACACCAATCGCACTTCCAGTAATACAAAAGCCCAGTTAATGGATAAAATTAAAACAGTTTTTGCGGCCCTTCCCAGGGAGACTGTAGTCAGCTTGTTCGAGGTTCCGAAGCAGAATTGAAGCTGTGATCGATGCTAATGGTGGTTATTTTGAGTAAATCTTGTTGATAGTATTGTAATTAACTCTGCCTGTAATGTTTTTTTGTCAATTCATTAAATTTAATAGATACAAAGAAGATTTTCTTTTTCCTTACGAAACTGTCAAATTTATCCCGAACACCTTGTATATATTTCACTGAGAAATAAATTTATGCTGCATGATGTAAATACTGCTAGTATTTACATCATGCAGCATTTTTTGAAGTAATTATACTATTTAACAATTTACATTTACATCATGTAAATCATCATTTACATTGATGTAAATACAGAAGCATGTAAATGTTACATCAGAAACATTTACATGCTTCCAAGGTGACATTCATATTTATCTCCTGTGAATAAACATGACAGTAATGAACAGCAAAAAGTTTAAAGTATTGAAAGATACAAAATAAAATATTTGTTTTGGGTCCTACCAAACGATTAATGTGGTCTTAATCATCTGACCTCAAACATCATGTTTCATTTGCAGTTAATTGGTTACTGAATTTTGCCAATAAGAGATCAAAAGCCTAGCAGGGTAAATCCACATATACCTTATACATCATAAAATTGATATAATTGATCTATAGCAATTGTGTGTGGTTAAATAGGTGGGAGATGAATTTCAAAATATCTAATCCTAACACCCTTGCCAACCACACTCTTACACAGTTTCCATTGGTGACCCCCCCTTATTCTCCCCCTTCTTGCCATGTATTGAAAAAAAAAAAAAAAAAAAAAGTCTTCAGTGTCAATCCTATAAATAAAAGCTCCTTTAATAATTTAAATGCTTCTATCACGTATCCTCTTTTTCACCTATCAGCTAATTTTTGAAGCCTACAGACTGTCAATCTATTTTCATAGTGAGCTTCCATGGACTTGCTACAATCTTTATCGCTCATCTCCGGACTCTATTCACAACATCTCCACAGAATCTGGGAGTTTAGATCTGTGTGCAGTAATCCAGCTGTGGCCTTATTAAAGCCTTATATAGGAGAACAATAACCCCTCTATCCCTGCTTGTTAGTATGTTCTTGAACAACCACGTAATCTGATATTCTGTTGTGGTTACTTTCACATACCTTTGTCCATACTGCTAGTCTGTTAAAATACCAAAAATATTTAAAATTAATAAAAAGTCCTTAGTCCACCAATGGTGCAAATGTACTAGAGGGTTGTAGAAAAAAAACTTTCATATGTGGGAGCTACATAAAAAATGCAGCAAGTCTTTAGAACTCATTAACTAAATTAAGGGGAAAAAAATGTGCTGTATCAATTCAATAAAACAATTAGCAATAAATGACAGGAAAAGAAAACTTAATAAAATTCTCAAATACAGATTGTCAGAATAGATACACACATCAGCTGCTTAGGCAAATTTTTCCTGAAAGAGCAAATTAAATATGGAAATACTTGATTTGTTATTGAACTTTGAGTAGCATTCATGCCTATATTATTGTACAGTGTATACAGCAGGTGAGTATGCTTGTTCTCTGTAGAGTAGTCTCTCCAGAATATTCAGCTTTTCACAGGCAATATGCACATTAAAAATAAAGTAATAATAATAATATATATATGTATATATGACGCATATCTTTTATCCCAGCCATATGCCGGTCTTGAGCCCAGATAAAAAATTGGGGAGGTTGGGGAAAGCAGTGGTGAACTACCCTGTAAAAAATCAAGAACACAGTGGGCAATGCCTACAAAGTCACCTAGGTCAGAAACGACTGAAGGGAAAAACCACCGCTACCATATACTGTATTTGATATTTTTGGCATAAACAAAGCATAAGCATGAAGGGTGACCAGTATGGTAAGGAAAGGATAATTAACTGAAGAAATCAAAGAAAATCCTAGTTTTTTCATATGTAGTGAGTAAGAGGAAGAATGACTTGAATAAATGCTGATAGGAAAGTGTGGTAAAAGCAGAACAAATAACTGAGTTACTAAATAATCACTTTGCAAGAATGTATCATTCAGTTGGAGATTTTGCAGTTGTTGATGTGAAAGATGAGGTAAAATGAACTGGAGGCTCTTAACATATTGAAAAATATCAGTATGAATACAAGAAAGTTATTGGAATGCAAATCAGCCTGTATGCTACGAGAATGTGTAAGAGAACTGGTAATGCCTCTGGTGAAGTTGCTTAAGTCTCAGTTCTAGCAAGGTTCCAAGGGAGCAGATAGAGGATAAGATAGATCCATTACATAACGCTGACTCCAAGACAGAAGTAGCAAATTAAAGTCAATTAGTATCTCAGGAGCAGTGGTTAAGGTTTTGGAAAAGTTAGTTGAGGGTAGAATTCAAGAATAGGTGGATAGAAATATGATACTCAATGGTGGGTACATTGCTTTGGTGAGGATGTCATGGGTTATGCTCACAGAGTTGGGATAGGTTGTTGTAAGACAGGTAAAATTAAAAGGGATAAAAAATAAAGGACACTTAGGAAATAAAGATAAAAATAAATATTGGTAAATAAAAATAAAATCAATAATAATAAAATTAAATTAAAAAATAAAAATAAAACATCTTGGAAAGAAAAGTGTAGTAGTTATTTGCTCATTTTTCTTCTGTAGCTTTATAAAATCTTCAAAATTATATTGTTTTGGGATTGATAGCATATTACTGGTGAGTTCCATCATTTCCTGAAACATATTTGTTCTTACTTCTAGGTATTATGTTTAGGTAGTTTTTAATGAGGCTGTTATGCTTCTTCCTCTGATGCTTTCTATGGTCCTTTGCTTTTGGAAATTTTCAGTATTTGTGATTTTCCATATGTGGTATTTGAATTTTATTAGTAAGTAAAGTAATTGTAGATGTTTGCTTCCTTTTTCAGATATATATCTTGTAAATATAATACTTGTTCATTCCTCAGTGTGTGGGAATGTTAAATTTATTGCTAATCTTTTTCTACTTCAGCTTTATTCCCATTCAAATAGGGTCATTGCAGTAGATCACCTCCTCCACTGTTCTGTCCAAGGCCATTTTTTTCTCTAGTCCAAGGTCTTGGAGGTCCCCCTCTCTAGCTACCATTGTTCAGGTCTCCCCTTACTTCTTTTGCCTGGTAGCTTCATCTCCAGCACTCTCCTTCTCACATAGCTTTTATCTCATTGCATAACATGACCAAACTACCTCAGCTTGATTCCCTAATCTTTCCAGGTACTTGGGTTACCCTCATTGTTTTCCTGATCAGCAAGTTTTTGATCTTGTCTAATTTGCAAGTCTCAGCATTCTCATTTCAGCCATCTCTTGTCATCTGCCAGCTCTCACTGCTATACACAAGATACTGAAACTTTTTTCCAGCTTATCCATCCTGACTAAATCCTCCTATTGAGTTCTGAGTCCAGGTATCCATCACTTTGGACACATGATCTTAGATATGTAAACCTAGACACTTGTGGCATACCTGTGCCCTGTAATGTTATACTTCTTGCTTCTTCACTACAACACATGTACTCTGTCTTATTTCTACTGATCCTCAAACTACTGTCTTCCAAAGCTTTTCTCCATTCTTCGAGTCTTTCTTCTGCTTCCCACTCAGACTTTGTGCAAATCACCACATCATTGGCAACATCATCCAGGGTGATTCAGTTCTTACTATCTTTGTCAACACATCCTCCAAGAGCATAACAAATTAAAAGGGGACTCAAAGCTGACCCTTGATGAACCCCCAACTTTTACTGGGAATGCCTGTGGTTCCTGCTCCACATCTTACCCTTGTTTTACTGCTATCATACATGTCTTGTACAAGATGTACATACTTCTCCAGAATCATTTTCTTCCTCGTGCATCTCCATCTCTCTTTTCTTGGGACTATCAATATCAGCAATAAATTTGACATCCCAGATTTGGCTTGCTATTGCACTTTCATAGAATGGATGATCTTGTATTTTCTGCAGGGGAGTAGAAGATACAATTTACATTGTCAAGTGTTTTCCATTTTTGAATTTTTGTTTTCACTGGAAAGATATTGGGCTGTGTCCTCCAGTTGAAATTGTGTCTGGAGGGATAGGTGTGAAGCAAACAGTTTTCCATTTTTCCCTTATCTTGTGGAAGTGTATATATTGATGTGCATATACTGTATAATGTATATTCAGTATACATTGACTGAAAAATTTATCTATACAGATTAGTACAGGTTTGATTAAGATGGGTTACTGTTTTTAGTGTTAGGCTCATCTGATTATAATTATTTTGGCTAGTATTTTGTAATCAGTATTTACTAAGGTGATAGGCTTCTGGTTGCTGACTTGCAATGTGTCAGTGTTTGGCTTCATTATTTATTTATTTAGCGTATGGCAATCTACATGCAGTTATAAAGGCACATAAGTCAAAATAAATATATAGAAAGTAAATGACAAACAATTAGAATAAAACAAAGACACTTATACTTTCAACAAACAAACACTTATAGGTTAATATCAAGTTGTCTGATCCAGTCTATAACAGGCGGTGTCGCCTCCAGGAAGTCGTTTCTTTGGCCTGTATGCACGAAGACTACACAGTAGAGATGTGGTGGATTGATTGATTCGGGTGCCTGCAATCACATTCCGGTGAGGGAATTTTTCCCCACTTGTAGAGAGAGCTTGCACATCTTCCATGTCCAGTGCGAATCCTGTTCAGCGTTGTCCAAGTCTTCCCGCTCAATTCCATACCTGGGATGTTGAGATGATGCCTATCAAACCAAGTTTGTTTGGCTTCATTGTGATCTTTAGTTTCTGTAAAGGTGTAAGTTCGCTTTTTTTTTCTTTTTTTTTTTTTATGATTCTGTCAACTTCAGTTAAAGATGCATACTAGAATGTTTTTTAATGTTCTGTAGAAAATCACCCAGTTTATCTGAGCCTGTGATTGGTTTGCTTGCAGTGAAACAATTGCCTTCTTTACCTCTTCTTCCATATTTCTCTTTCCAGTTCATTTCTGTCAGTTATATTAGAGGCAGGTTATTGATTATTTGGCACCTCCAGGAAGTAAGTCCAAGGACCCCCTGCAGAAGGGCATTCTACTTCATTAAATATATGACTCATCCTCTCCACTATTACTTAATTCTCCTACTACTACACTATTACCATCAACATCATCTATCACCAATCATCACCAACAACAGTATTTTTTTGTCTGTAAATTGTGTGTGTTCAGAAGGCCAATTTGTCTGTAGATGGGATGAAAAACCCAAGTTTCTGGGAGAAAAAACTCTGCTGCCTCCATATGAGATCTGCTAACTCACTTCAGTTGAAAAAGCCAGTATAAGGATTCTCCCTCATGACAACGAGAATCGAACCCAGATCTGTTCCAATCAAAGGACACCAATTGCACTATGGATGCAAAAATAATGCTTTATCTACAGCTTACAATCAAACAGAACGAGCAGGAATTTTCACTTGTCCTAATCACAAAAATTGCATTTTGCACATTTACTTCCTACTACAGAGAACTGCATACTGCAATTCTCTGTAGTAGGAAGTGAATATTTTACCTATTTCTATAAAGTTTTTTGTTGTTATATCCAGGCACTGTAATTTGTTTATTTCTTGCTGTTTGTGTTTTAAAATTCTATTGTAGAAGGGTTTAGTGATTTTTTGTTTATGCTGTTAAGCTTGCTAGCCTACTTTTCAACTTTAGTGTGCCTAGCTGTTGTTCGTTAATTCTTTCTATATCTGTTCAATAATTTTGGATCGGGTCCTTTATTCTGGACATAGTGTGGTTGTTAGAACCAACTCTAATGATAATTTTTTTTATAGAGTGTGGAAATATTCTTTAATTGTTCTTTCTCCCCCCCCCCCCATTCTATTGTAATTTTACTGCATTATTTTTTGAAGTTCAATTCTGGTAGTGATTTTGGTGTTCTGCTAAAAAATTGGTGAAAAAGCAAAGTTGTGTTTGCTTTTTCTCACTTTACCATTATTGTGTATTCCAGTGTTATTATTAAGTCTGCCTCTTTCATGAGTGTTGGATTCATGTGAGAAACCAATCCATGATTTGGGGATCTTTAATTTAGATTGATGACTACTATCAAGTGGTCTATAAGGTTTTTGTTGTTATATATAGAGATGGTCTCTACAGATAGACTTCAGGAATTGATGTGTTTTTGCTCAGTATTTATTGATACTCTTCCATTCATCCATGTAGGTGTGTGTGTGGGGGGAATGGTTGGTTTCAGAAATTTATGTGGATCTCCTAGGCTGTATTTTATCTATGATATTTATTATATCTTACTAATTATATGAAGAGCCAAAGGCTTCAATTCGGCGACGTGAAATTATTTAAGTTAAGGGATATTACATTCTATATTGTTTCGTAGCCGAATGAGAAACTCAAAGAGTTTCATGCCGAATATAGAAACTATATAAAGTTCAGCGAGTGCAAGCGTAAGCAAATACCTGGATAGTGCAACACATAACCTGTTTGGTAGTGCAACACTGAGGCAACTCATAGCACGGGTGGAGCAAGCTCCGATCACTGTTTTGGTATTTACTCATAATGTGAAACCCAGCTCCTAGGAGCTGTATTACTGTTCTGTAGGGTATGTAAGTTCTGTTCGCTACAAACTTGGTATTAACTAGGTCTACCTACTCACTGATGAGACCTCAATAAAGGTTGAAACCGGTCTGGGTAGTGACCTTCTCTCATAATGTAGAACAGTAATACAGCTCCTAGGAACTGGGTTTCATATTATGAGTAAATACCAAGAACAGTGATCGGAGCTTGCTCCACCCTTGCTATGAGTTGCCTCGGTGTTGCACTACCAAATGGGTTATGTGTTGCACTATCCAGGTATATGCTTATGCTTTATATAGTTTCTATATTCGGCATGAAACTCTTTGAGTTTCTTATTCAGCTATGAAACAATATGGGATGTAATATCCCTTAACTTAAAAATGTATTATATCTATAAATTAAAGATACCAAGAAATTATATTCATAGTTTAATCCTTTATCCAAGTGAAGAAACAAATTTGTGCATGAAGTAACTTCACTACTGGGCTACTTGTATATATATAGAGGCTAATCACTTCATATCACTTGCCTTAATATCCCATAATGCAAAGCACAGATCCTTATGGAAATGTATAATAGTATGCATTATGAGGAGGTCCACTACCCAGATTGGTTTTGACCTTGAGTCATTAGTGAGAGCCAGACCCAGAAGTGATACCAAGGTTGAGGTAATATTTCCATATATAATCAAGTAGTCGAAAGGTGTCACACCTTATTACTAAAATACTCTGGATTAGAGATAATGTTGAAAGACATTTTTCACTTGCTTATACTATAAATTAAAGATGCCAAGAAATTATATTCTTTGTTTCATCCTTTAAACGTGTAAGTTTAAGCAAACAAAAAGTGTAAGCAAACAAAGTTTGTGCATGAAGTCACTTCGTGACTGGGCTACTTGTATATAGCAGCTAATGACTTCACATCACTTGCTTTGTATGGATGGGATGAAGCAGCATTTAAAAATCTTCCTGTTGTGGTAGGTTTTCTGTATAAACTTTTTTTTTTCTTCAGTTACTTTCACAAGGATATCAAAAACAGAATTTGATATCAAGGATATCAAAAGATAGGCATAATAAAAACTTTACGAGACAGGGCATACAATATATCAAGCATGTCAGTTAAAAGGAATAGAGAACTTTGCACTCAACAGTTATGAACCCAAGACGATCAGAAAAATTCTTAATACATCTCCTGCAACTCCCTTACTTAAACAAGATTTCAAGAATGCAGTCATGCTGCCTTACATCAAGAATGTCACAGACAAAGTGGCTGCGTTGCTCTGTGAGCACGAAGTAAATGTGGCTTTTTTACCTTTACAAAAAATCTCAAAATTCTTACATCCACCAAAACTTCCACATCACCCCCATGAAGAAACTAGGCATTTATGGGATTCATTGCTCTAGTTGCATTTGTTATGTAGGCCACACAGGAAGGTTGGGAGATATCTGCATGCCTGAACATGTAAAAGATGTTGAAAGAAGAGAGCATAAACCAAACCTGGCATTCCACACAATTACTAAAAGCCATCAAGTACTTTGGCAGCAAACAAAAATGTCATAAATTGATTGTAACTGTTTTACAAGAAAGTTTAAAGGAGCCATGCAAATACTTAGGATTCCTATACAATGCAATAAAAAACAAGGCTTAATTTTACATTAAATATGGTCTGCTTTCATCAAAAATTTAACTGCTATGGAACTAAGATATAACATGCATGATACCACAGAATGTGATAGCAACAACTAGCAATGTTCCAACACGCAGACAGTAACGAATTTACCATTTGTATTCTGGTTTTATCAATTATATGTAACAGTTGTGAAGTTATCAAAACATCTAATATTTGTAATTAATTATTAATAGGCTTTTGTTGTGTAAAACTTTTCTTTACCAGTACCCCTGATGATGTAAGTCTTACAAAACTTGTCGGATTTTAATTGCTTATTTTTATTAAACTCTTTATTTACATCATAATGTGGTCCCAATACTGAAAACTAACCACAGGATGAAGAGATGTTAATGAGGGTTCAGAGGCGACTGACCAAGATAGCTTCTGATCTCTGGAATGATGAATAATATGAAGAAAGGATTTTAATTGCTTATTTTTATTAAACTCTTTATTTACATCATAATGTGGTCTCAATACTGAAAACTAACCACAGGATGAAGAGATGTTAGAGAGGGTTCAGAGGCGACTGACCAAGATAGCTTCTGATCTCTGGAATGATGAATAATATGAAGAAAGGTTGAGATGATGCAGTTTGCAGAGCCTAGTGAATAGGAGAAATATGATAGTGACATACAAGTTGGTAAGGGATTGTTATAGGTTAATGTTGAAGAGGTTTTTCATAAAATGATGGGAGAACTAGTGATCATCCATGGAAGGTGTATAAGGAGGATGTGAGCAAGGGAGTGAGAAGCAGGTTTTTGTATGGAAAGTTGCGAATGATTGGAATGCATTGCCTGAGAGCATGGTGTATGCAGAGAATTTGAATGTGTTTAAGACATGGTATAATGAGCTGAGTGTATGACAAAAAGGACCTCATAGATGATCTGTGACTCCATGGGGTTTTAGGATAATAATAATAATAATACCTGATACATCTCAGAATCTTTCACTTCCAATTCTCCTAATACTTGCCTCCCTTCTATATGATGCATGACAGCATTTACACCAGTCTGATAAACGCTGATAAAGTGCTCATTCAATAATTCCACTATATCCTTTGCAATGGTCACTCTGCTGCCATGACTATCCACCAGTGTCAACCTGCCATAATTATTCTTTCTCTTGCTTGCCATATAGGAGAAAAATTCTCTTGAGTTAACCTTGGCTTCACCAGCCAATCTCCTCTCATAATGCACCTTTTCTCTCTTTACTGTGCTTGTCACCTTTCTAGCCTGCACTTTATACTCTTCATGAGTCTGATCACCGCCAACTGTCTTGTATAACATTTTCTTTTCCAGCACGGCTTGTTTGACTTCACTGTTCATCCATTTCACTCCTACTCTATTTACTCACTTAACCCTTTGTATGCAGTCATACATTGCTTTTTCAGATACTGCCTCGTAAGTTTCCATGCATTGTCAACATCTTTTCTGTTCAGCTCATCTACCAAATGTACTGATGCTAAGAGGGTGGTCCGAAAAGATCCCAGCCTAAAAATGAAAATCGAATTTATAATTTCAAAATTATTTTTATTTTTCAACATAATCTCCCTTAAGACTAATACATTTATTCCAGCGATGCTCCAGCACCATTATCCTGTCCCTGTAGTAGTTCTCAGTAAGATCTGCAAAATACCCCTCTACAGCTGCAATCACCTCTTGATTCGAAGAAAAACGCTGACCAGCGAGGAAGAGTTTTAGTTTTGGGAAGACATAGAAGTCAGAGGGAGCCAAATCTGGGGAATAAGGTGGATGTTCCAACAATTCATAGTACAGATCCCTTAATTTTCCCATTGCCAAAATACCTTTGTGGGCAAGTGCATTGTTCTGATGATAGATGATTTTTTTTCTTCTGCAAACTGGGGGGGGGGTCTTTTCTCATGAATTTTTTCATCTAATCTGGTTAAAAGATCAGAATAATATTCCCCAGTTATTGTTTTTAAACCAACTTAGTCTTCTTTGGCACTGAACAACCAGCTTCTGGCTATTGTTTTGACTGCTCTTTGATTCTGGTGTGTAATGGTGAATCCAAGTCTCATCCATAGTAATAAATCGATGCACAAAATCAGTTTTATTCTTGTTAAACCTCTCCAAGCACTGTTCAGAGATTTTCATGTGAATGTGTTTTTGATCTGCTGTGAGCTAGCACAGCACCCATCTTGTGCAAAGCTTTTTCATTTGCAATTCTTCATGCAAAATATATCCTACACACTCTTTTGAAATGCCTATAGTCTCAGCAATTTCACGCACTTTGGCTTGCCGATCATCTAATACCATAGCGTGCACTTGATCAATGATTTCTGGTTTGTTACACTTTTTGGACGTCCTTCACATGGATCATCTTCAAGGCTGGTACAGTCACGTTTAAACTCGGCAGTCCATTTCTTAATTGTCAAAAACAAAGGACAAGAGTGCTCATAAACTTTTATGAACATCGAATGAATTTCTTTTGCTATTAAACCTTATACAAAGAATTTTATAACCTGCACAATACTCAATTTTATCCATTTCAAGGGATACAGACAACACTTTTGCTTCAGACAGCTGTATAAAACAAACTATTTGATAGAATGACTTGCAATTTCACATGGATGCTTATGACAGATGTACCAACTTAGGAAAAAAAATCTTGCCAATAGTGTTGCCATCTATGGTCAAGGCCGAGAACTTTTCAGACCACCCTAGTAAGTGACCACAGAGCTTCCTATAATCACCTGCTTTATACTTTCACATGTATCCATTTTTGGCAGTGACCTTTTCTTGTTTCATCACTTCCCAGACAAGTAGTTCATGATCACTCTCAACTGGCAGAATTGTGAACACTTCATTAACAGCTACATCTTGTAAAGTTATCACCAAATCCAAAACATTAAAGAGATAAGATACTTATCTCTTAGAAATTCCACAAACTTGCTCTCCTTGTTTCCACACCCTTTCCTCCTTCCAATCTATATTCCTGTAATTAAAGTCTTCCATCAGGATCACCTTTTTTTACATGCCCAACTAATTTTCCTAAACATTTCACAATCAGTATTCTCTGTATTCCCTGGCCTATAACAGCATCCTATCAGATATACTAACCTGTTTATTTCAACTTCGCACCACACAAATTCAAAATCTGTGCATGCACTACCAACTTCCACACTTTGTGGACACAATTTCTCTGCAGTCATTAACAGCACTCACTCTCCTCTTTTTACATTTCTATCCTTCCAGAAAATTATATATCCTTCTAATTCTATTCCCAACATTACATCCTCCTCAGACAACCAAGTTTCACTTATTCCAGTTATTTAGGTACCGTCTCAATCAATGCAACAAACAGCTCTCTTGGCCTGACCAGCCAATCTCCTCTCATACTGCACCTTCCCCTGCACTTCATACTCTTCATGGATCCAGTCACCACCAACCATCTTGTACCTCTTCCATAGCCCTTTTCTTTTCTGACTTATACATTAGCTGTTTGATGCCAAGAACTTGTCTGTATGTTTACTTCAGTTTGCAAGCTAGTTTCTTTATGTCCTAAAGACAAGTTAGATCCATTATCCTATATTGTAGCTTACCAGGTTTTGCTCATACAGCACCTAATTTTGGTCAATCATTAAGGTCACATTTATTCACCTTAATTTATCATAATAAATAAATAATAATAATAATAACAACAGATATCAAGAAACTGGTGAGCTGGGTATTGCTGTGTCGGTCACAGAGGTTGATGAAATAAAACCTAAGTCCTCAATAGCAGTCAATTCTTGACAGAAGGAATATACAGAGAGAGTTGTGAAGCTATGCTCCACAAACCAGATTTAAATGGGAATTAATGCTTTAATTTTTTTGAGAAGTGAATCTGTCAAACACCCAACATTACTGCCAGATATGTTTATTTATCTGATTAATTCCTGTTAGACCTTAATGGTATGTCAGAACCCGACTCACCTAATATGTCACGAATTTTATAGTTATATATCACTTAAAATATTCTTTTACAATCAGCTTATTTGGAATTTTTGCAATACCAAGTTGAAAATTTTAAAAGAAATATAGTTTACTTAAGTGATATCAGTTTAATAATCTCATTAGGTTTAATAGTGGATATGCAGTTGTTTGCAGATAATTCAAAACCGGAATGAAAGGGATACTGCAATATTCCAAAGATTTGCTTAGGCTTTCTCTGAAAAAGCAGATAAGTGAGGCTAAAAGTTCAGTAATTTGAGAGACAAGGATGGAATGTGTATTCAACTAGTAAGGATATATTTAAGGAGATAAGAGACCATGGAGATAATGGTGGACAAGAGTTATTGTGTTGATGGAATGGCCTCAAAGAGTGAAAAATTGTTATGTTTGTATACTAATGTATAGGGTATCAGAAATAAAGGGACTGAGATTGTGGCATTGATCAAATCAGTATGTCCAAAGATAATTGGCATAAGTGAAATTTGGTTAACTGAGGATAAATATGTTTTATTTTTGACAGTATATATCAGAACACAAAATTATAAGTAAATAACTATTTATTGACTTATTGCTGATATTTCGCTGGTGTTATAACCTGCATCTTCAGAGCATAAAAACACAGTTTGTCACAATACGCGAGACTACAACAACATGGTGTAATCAACAGACTAGTTTAACAAAATTGTAGCAGCAACACAAAGACTAAAGTCCTAATTAGGTGCCCTCTATCTGAAAAATAAAAAATATATATCAGCAATAAGTCAATAAATAATTATTTACTTATAATTTTGTATTCTGATATATACCGTCAAAAATAAAAAATGTACGACGAACACATAAGCCTTTCTACACGTTTCAGGATAAATATGTTGTCAGGACTTGAAATGGTAAGATATAGAATTCTCTGAAAGCATAGGAAGATGAAGAGAGCAGGGGGAATATTGTTAATGGTAACAGAGGAATTGTGTCCTTCAAGAGTGAAAGTGAAAAACAGTAGTACATGTGAAGATTTTAGCTAATAGCAGCATACTATTAGATATAAATCTAATAGTATGCTGCTATAGACCAGGGAATGTGGAGAGTGCCCTGTGAAATGTTTAGACAAATTAATTGGGCAAGTAAAAGGAAGATGATTCTAATGGGAGATTTTAATTATAGGAATGCAGATTGGAAAGAAGAGAAAGTGAATAATAACAACGAGATTGACCTGAATTTGTTGAGTTTCTGCGGGATAACTATCTAAAACAGCATGTGATGGAATCGACATGAGGTTTATCAGTGTTAGATTTGATGATATCCTTACAGGGTGTGGTTGTGAATAAGGTATCAACACTGCCACCTGTTGATGAAAGTGATCATGAGTGATATCCGGACACTAGGGTGTTGGTTATGAAGAGCATTTGAGAGAATGTGGATTACAGAGACTGATGGATAGGAGGAAAAGAGGAGATATAATAGAGACTGTCAAGTTAGTTAAGGGATTCCATCAGATTAATACAGAAGGAATCATAAAAAAATAGTGGATGTGAAGAACGAGAATCCATCCCTGGAAGTTGTGCAAAGATGTGGAGGAGCAAATTTTTTTACATATAGAGCTGTTAGTGAGTGGAATGCATTGCTAGAGTTCATTATGAATGCAGGTAGTGTAAATAACTTCATAGCTCATTATGACAGACATGCTGCTGGTGAGTGGACCTCCCATAATGAGTCTGTTGACTTCATGGTTATGATGCTAATAATGATCGTAAAGCTAACATATTATGGTAATAATGAGAAAAGCACTGGCATGTAGAAATTATTCCACTCTACAAGATGTTAATCAGGCTGGATTTTGTCTGTCATGCTGTATGTTCCAGTTTTTGATATATATATATATATACATACAGGGTGTCCCAAAATTCACGCAAGATTTAAATTTAGCACCATTTGTGCGGTAAAGTGTTGCCAACGAGGAAAAAAAAAGACAGCGTGACAACTCACAGTTCAGGGTTATTAAAAATGGCACGCTACACGAAAGAACAACACATTTTCATTGTTGAGCAATATTTTAAAATAATGAAGGTTTGGCAGCTACAGTTCGCAATTTTCGTACAAAATATGGTTGGAATAGTGATTTAATTCATCAACTGTGAAAAGATTAATTAAAAAATTCAAGGGAACTGGCTCAATTAGTGATCTTATACACTCTGGCCGTCCTTCAACAAGTCGTTCAACAGAAAACATCGAAGCAGTTCGTGAGAGTGTTGCTGAGAGTCCAGGAACATCAATTTGGCACTGTGGTCTTGAATTGGGCATTTCAAGAAGCTCTCTACAGCGTATTCTCACGAAAGATTTGCATCTTTATGCTTACAAAGTTCAATTGACTCAAGAACTGAAGCCTACTAACCACACACAGCGAACAGAGTTCGTTGAATGGATTATGGAACAACAAGTGGATGCTTATTTTTTGAACAAAATCATCTTTAGCGATGAGGCTCATTTTCATCTTGATGGCTTCGTTAATCGACAAAATTGTCGTATTTGGGGTTCAGAAAATCCACGAGTGATTGTTGAGAAACAAATGCATCCACAACGTGTCACTGTTTGTTGTGGATTTTGGGCTGGAGGCATCATCGGTCCATTCTTCTTCGAAAATGCGGCTGGTAAGGCAATAACAGTTAATGGTGCTCGCTATCACGACATGATAATCCAGTTTTTTGTGCCTAAATTGAAAGATATGGATGTGGACAACATGTGGTCTCAACAAGACGGTGCCACGTGCCATACAGTCCGAGAAACAATTCAATTACTGCATGAGTCATTTCCTGGTCGTGTAATTTCCCGTTTTGGTGATCAGAATTGGCCGCCCAGATCATGTGACTTAATGCCGTTGGACTTTTTTCTTTGGGGTTTTTTGAAGTCTAAGGTTTATGCCAACAAGCCCACGACTGCCCATGCCTTGAAGGAGGAAATTGAGCGCTGTATCAACGAAATTCAGCCACATTTATGCAAAACGGTCATGGAAAATTTCGACAAAAGAGTGCGTATGTGCCAGCAAAGCCGTGGAGGCCATTTACCCGATATGCTATTCCATGCATAACCCTATATTGTATACTTTATGAATCAATAAGAAATTACAATTTTTAATTAAAAACCTGTGTTTTCTATCAAAATTACTTCTTGTGTGAATTTTGGGACACCCTGTATATGAGAAAGGATCCAAAGAAAAGTGGTGATCATTTCAAGACTCTGGAATATTTGGTATAAAGAGAATGAAGGAATGTCATCTGCTTAATCTGACAGGTACGAGAAAGAAGAACGATATGATAGTCATATAACTTAATGAGAGATTTGTATCAGGTTAAAAGAAAGAAGATAATTCACAGAGTGGAAAGAAACAGGAAAATGAGATACTGTCCCCAGAAGTTCTGAAGTTTTATATAAATCATAACACCAAAGTGGCACGATAAATAAGGTTATTTATTTAGCTGCTAACATTTCATTAGATTTACATCAACAGCCATCGACGGGATGCTGCATACTCTATGGGAAGAGTTAAACTGGGGGAAGTAGGGGAGACAAGAGATCTGGGGTTGATGATTGATAGAAACCTGAAACTTAGGTGGTGAAGGTAACACAGAGGATTGCTGCAATAATGAGAAGGACACTGACCTGCAGAGATAAAAGGGTTATCATTCCATTGTATAAGACTCTGATCAGACCACACTTAGACTGTTGTTCTCAGATTTGGTCCCCAGGATTTGAAGGGGATAAATTAACTGTGGAAAGGATACAAAGGCAGATAACAAAGATGGTTTCAGGACTTTACAATGTTAGTTATGAGGATCGGCTGAGGGAATGTGGACTGCAGAGTTTGGTGGATAGAAGGAGAGGTGATATGATTGAGACTTTTAAACTGTTGAGAGGTGGTTACAGGGTTGACACTGGGGAGTTCTTTTGCTTGGTTGAACAGTGGGAAGGAGTGATGACAAGGGGGCCTGGAAGTTATGAAAGGAAACTGTGAGCAAGAGAGTGAGGAGTGGTTTCTCTGCATGGAGGATAGTTGAACCATGGAATGCATTGCCTGATAGAGTGGTGAGAGCGAGAATGGTCAATGAGTTTAAGGAGTGGTATGATAGACTTTGTGTTTCCTAGGAGGGACCTCCCTCGATGAGTCTTTTGACTCCATGGAGGCCTGAATAATAATAATAATCAGTTAGTGGGAACACTTCAAAATTATAACAGACATAAGAAAGAACATTCTATTTGGTTACCTCTAATGCTGGATAAAAAGAAGTTGAAGTTGTTAGGTTAGAGTTGAGAGGTCTAATCCTTAAAATGATGGTTTCCCAGGTTTTTTTTAGGCATACCTGTTGAGGTGTGTGTGTGGGGGGGGGGCTGCATTGCTGCTGACTCCAATATAGCATCTAATTTGTAATGACTCCAATCCTCCAGGGGATTGTTATATTTGTGTACTATTGTTAGGAGTATTTGAGTTTGTTGCAATGATTGACTCAGTACACCAAAAGATAATTAGTGTAAGTGAAAGTTGTCTGAGAATGATGTACTGTTGGGAATAGAAATGGAAGGTTAGGAGAGTGAAAAGAGGAGGTAGTATACTGTTACGGATAGCAGAAGAATTATGTCCACAAAGAGTGGAAGAAATGGTAGCACATGTGAAGATTTTGAATCTGTGTGATGTAAATTTGAAATTAATGGAATAATATATCTAACTGGATGTTGCTAAAGGCCAGGGAATGTAGAAAGGATTGTGCAATGTTTAGGCAAATTGGTTGAGTGTGTAAAAAGGTGATCCTAATGGGAGATTTTAATTATAGAAATGCAGATTCCTATAATTAAAAGAGACAGTGTATGTGAACAAGGAAAGTGAATTTGTTGAATTTCTGAGGGATAACTATCTAAAGCAGCATATGATGATGAAAGCAACTTAAAGATTTAGTGTTGGATTTGGCTATCCTCACAAGACATGGTTGTTAATGAGGTATTAACACTGCTGCCAGTACTGAAATACTTGTTTGGGAAGTGGTGAAACAAGGTTATTGCCAAAAAAGAATATGTGTGGAATTATAAGGGGAATGGCCATGGAAATTTCCATAGTCAACTGTATTCAATATATATAATAGTCAACAATATATTGGGTTGATAAGTGCAGAAAAGACATTGACAGTGCATGGGAATTCATAAGGCAGCATATGACACAAGCAATGTATAACTGCATACCAAGAGTTAAGTGAACAAACAGTGTAGGAATGAAATGGATAAACAATGAAATGAAGCAAGCAGTGTTGGAAAGGATAGTATGTGATGAATATAAGGTACAGGCCAGGAAAATAAACAAGCAAAGTAAAGAAAGAAAAAGGTGCAGTATGAGACGAGATTGGCCAGTCAGGCTAAGGATAATTTAAGTGAAATCTTCTACTATGTGGCAAGCAAGAAGAAAAATAATTATGGCAGCATGACTGTTGCAAAGGGTATAGTGGAATTATTGAATGATTTAGCATGATTATAAGACAGAGGTTGCTGATTATAGAAGCTTGGATTGGATTTGTAAAGGGTAGGCCTTGTTTTAGCAATTTAATTGCATTTTACAATAAGGTAATGAGTGTGTTAGATAAGGGGAATCATATACAGTAATCTGATGAGTTAGTGTACAAGCTGCAGAGGATGGGAATTGATAGTATATTGGTTAGATGGATCAGGAGATTGTTTCTCTGAATATACCTGCAAGATTTATATGATGGAGCAGTCTCAAAAAAGGAGGGTAGCCAGTGGTGTGCCCCAGGGTTCTGCTCTTGGGCCCCTGCTGTTTAACTTATTTGTAAATGATATATCATGTGGACTGACTTGGAATCCTCGGTTGCTTGCTAATGATACAAAGTTGGGGAGAATTATAAGGAGCACTACTAATGTTAATTCCCTTGAGGAAGATTTCAATAGACTCAGATTGGACAAAGGAGTAGGATTGTAGTTTTAATATTAACAAGTGCAAGGTGTCGCATTTTGGAGTACAGAGAAAGAAGGCTGTATACTATATTGCTGGAACTGTACCTGGAAATGGATGCAATTCAGGATCTGGGGTGACAGTAAGTTTAGAGTACATAGTGAAAGTGTTGCAAAGAATTTTTTTTACATGGGGAATTGTAAGTGAATGGAACATATTACCAGAATCAAGTTGTGAATACAGGAAGTGTTAAGGATTTTAACATAAATATATTGTCAGGTGAATGAATCTTGAGAGAAGGTCTGGTGAAGATGATAGTAATAATAATTATTATTACGGGCAACTCCAAGGAGTCCTTAGATTTATTGAGAGAGAGAGAGGCACTAAACATGTCAAAAACTATCCAGCATTCGCACAGTATCTATCATACCTTGCTTTGAACTCATTCACAGTAATGGCACCCACAACAGACTCTGGCAGCTTATTCCACTCATTTACCATTCACCAAATAAAAAAAAATCTAGTTCTCACACCCTTGCTAACCACACTCTTGCTCAGTTTCCATGGATGGCTTCTAGTTCTCACACCACCAGACCTGTTCTGAAAAATTTCCCTTGAATTAATCTTGTAAAAACCCCTCAGAAATTTGAATGTCTCAATCATATCACCCCTTTTCTGCCTATCAACCAATTTCTGTAACCCACAAATCTTCAGCCTGTTCTCGTAAGGTTTCATTCCATAGACCAGCGATCATCTTGGTCACTTGCCTCTGGATCCTCTCTACCTCCTTATCACCAAGAAACCCTGACACCCAGATCTGTGCACAGTAGTCAAGATTCGGTCTTATCAAGGCTCGATAAAGAGGAACAATAATCTGCTCGTCAAAGGATTCTTCAGTAACCAAGTGATCTGATGAGCTGATTTAGCCACTTTTGCTATGTGCCCCCTAAACTTCAACTTCCTATCCACCAATATTCCCAAGTCTTTGGCTTCGTTAGTTTCCCGGAGTACGGTTCCACCAACGTGGTATACTGTTGATAATCTTTTCACCCCAAAATGCATAGCCTTACACTTTGCCACATTAAACTGACATCCATTCTCCTTAGCCCAGTCTGCCAATCTATCCAAATCATCCTACAACATTTTGACATCATGCGTCTTCACTATTGCTCTATCCAACTTGGTATCATTGGCAAATAACTGAACAGTTCCTCTCAGATCCTTTCCTATATCATTGTTATTATTAGCATTTGACCTCCATGGAGTCAGAGACTCATGGCGGGAGGTACTCACTACTGCATACATCCAACCGCGTCTTAAACTGATTAAATGTGTTCACATCCACAACACACTCAAGCGATGCATTCCACTCACCAACCATTCTCCATGCAAAGAACCTGCCTCTCACTCCCTTGCTCACACCTCCTTATAGTTTCCAGCAATGGCCTCTTGTTCTATTCCCCTTTTCCATTCTATAAAAAATATCTTCCATGACAACCCCTGACCAGCTTATATGTCTCAATCATATTCCCCCCCCCCTTCCTCCTATTCTCTGTAACTTATATTCTCTCAATCTGTCCTCGTACTCCACATTCCAAAGACCACTGACTACCTTTGTGAATCTTCTCTGTACCTTCCAAACATATCCTCGTCACCATGAAAATCTGGCAACCAAATCTGTGCACAATAATCCATATGAGGCCTGATACAATGGAATCATAACCTATTTCTGCATGTCAGTGTTTCCACATCATTGCCATTATTCAATGCGATGTCTTCACAACTTGTGCAATGTGGACCCTGAATTTCAGGTCCTTGTCCACCATCACTCCTAGATCTCTCATCTCCTCTACTTCTGTAAAAGTTTCCCCACCAAGTGTATACTTTACATCCCATCGTTGCTTACCAAATCTCAAAACCTTACGCTGCACAACATTGAACTGACATTTCCACTTACCTGCCCATTCACGCAATCTATTCAAGTCCTCTTGTAAGGCATTAACATCAGCCTAATTGTGCACTGCTCTCCCGAGTTTTACATCATCTGCAAACAGCTGGATATCACTAGTTAAACCCAACCCAATATCATTAACATAAAAATTGAACAACAATGACCCCAAAACTGACCCCTGCGGCACACTGCTGGTAACCTTTTCCTTTCGGGATACTGCATCCCCATACATACAACTCTCTGATGCCTATCCGACAGCCAGTCGCCGATCCAACACAAAAGTCTGTTATCCAATCCCATCTGTTTTAATTTATTTAAGAGCTTGTCATGTGGCAGTCTATCAAAAGCCTTTGCAAAATCCAAGTACACCACTGTATATGCATCTCCCTTGTCTAAGGTATTTGTCACCTTGTTATAGTACATAAGTTAGCGAAACATGATCTCCTCTTAACAAACCCATGATTGGTGCGAAGTAGCAAAACTCTTATTCCCCCACAACTCCGGATATACAGACCGGCCTATAATTTGAAGCTACAGCCTTATCACCACCTTTATGCAGTGGAACAATTTTACCCTCCTTCCACTCCCTTGGAACCTGTGCTGTTGCAAAACTCTTATTAAACAGGCATGCCAATACTACTGCCAGTTTCATTAATGAACAAATTAAATAGCAGTGGTCCAAGAACAGAGCCCTGCAGCACACCACTAGGCACAAGCCCTCTTTTGGACTCTACTCCTGAATAAACTACTCTTTGATATCTCTCCATCAACCACCCTGCTATCCATCTCCATGTGCTATCCTGTCAAAGGCCTTTGCAAAGTCCAGCAGTATCACTGTAAACCCATTACCCTCATTCAATTCAGCCATCACTGTATTATAAAACTTGAGCAAGTTACTGAGGCATGATCTACCCTTCCCAAAACCATACCCCCCCCCCATACAGTATCCCATTTCCATCTATCCATTCCTGTATTTTGCTCTTGACCAACTTCTCCAATACCCTGACAATGACTCCTGATATGCTGATTGGTCAGTAATTCGCAACAACAGTCTTGGAGCCACCTTTATGAAATGGAACTATTTTCCCTTTTATCCACTCCCTCAGGACTAATCCAGAGCTGAGACTTAAACAATATGGTCACGGGCACTGAAAATTCCTTTACCGCTTCACGTAAGACTCGAATTAGTATACCATCCAATTCCACAGATGTATTCACATTAAGGTTCTGTGATATGCCATTCACCTCAGTTCCCATAATAAAATGTTGCACTTGAGTTTTCTTTCATGTGATGGATATCTAAAATATGATCTGCAAGTATTCTGATTTTCATAATGATGCCGGCAAATGTATTTCTTATGTTCTTCGAAGCAAATGTTAACAAAAGAAAAATTCTGGTATTGCGACCACATGTTTATTCAGATAAAGATAAACAAACCTGATGAACAGTTAGATGGCCATAACAATATCTAATGGACTATTTTGAGTAATTTTCTCATTTATTGTGTTTAAACGTTTAGTTACCTTCAACCCCTGAAGAAGCAAGTCAAATGGCATACGAAACTTGTTTAGGTTTTGTTTATCTTTATCTCAATAAACATGTGGTCGCAATATCAGAATTTTTCTTTTGAACTGCTAAACCACAGAAACCTATGCCTACAAATGTTAACAAATCTGTCTATCTATAAAATACTAAGTTACAGGCACAAGTTATCCTGGTGTGATAAGGAATAGAGTTTTTCCTTAGGTGAACAAATGAAGGTTCATATGTAGTTTGAATGTAGTGTAGAACTATGGACATATAGCAAGATTCATTAACTTCTACCTTGGAGAACATCGTTATGCAAGTCAGGAGTGGTAGACTATACATTAGATGCTCCAAAACACAGGATTAGATGGAAGAAAACCAAAATACTACATAGAAATCATCACAGATCATTCATCAGTGGCTCTAACAGGCACTGTTGATTAAATGCCCATGACCTTCCAAGTATCCATGGATTTCCTAACCATAATACGATGATAAGGCAGTTACCCCTATACCTGCAAGTCTTCTTGTCTGTAAATCTGTGTGTGTGTGTGTGTGTGTTCTACTGGCTGGTTTATCTGTTTTGAGGGACAAAAAAACCAAAGTTTCCAGGAGAAAAACCCTCTAACTCCATATGAGACTGGCTAACTCACCTTTCATCAAAAGAGACCAGAGATAAAGGTTTCTCATGTCATAATCATTACAGATCAGAGAGGGATTATTCCTGGAGTCAGAAGTAATGAAGTACTCTCCAAAACCCCAATTAGTATGGCTGCATTAATTTTCCAAAAGCCTCAGAAACCTGTAAACTTTATCATCCAACATTAGAGGATACCAAAATATATGGCATTATGTTGTTTATTATTTTAACGGTATAATAGAACACAGAAACTAAGTAAATAATAAATTTATTAACTTGATGTTGATATTTCGCTGGTATTATAACCAGCATCTTCAGAGCACAAAAACACTGTTTGTCACAATACGCGAGACTAAAACAACATGGTGTACTTAAACAAAATTGTAGCAGCAACACAAAGGCTAAAGTCCTGATTTTGGCGCCCTCTATCTGAAAAAAAAAAAAAACTATCATATATTACTAGAGTCCTAGAAAAGTGCTAGTTTTTTCTTAATATGACTGTCTCCCAGATCTTCGGCAAGTTAATACAGCCATATTTGTTGAGATTTGGAGTGTGTTTTAGGGCTTCTGTTGCCTCTAAGAACAATCTCTCTGATTTATACGGGTTTCTGTGTAGTACTTTTGTGTTTTTCCAGTTGATCCTGTGTGCAGGGGTATCCAGAGCATGGTCTGCTAGGCCCGACTTCCCATAATGATAATTCCGGACGTATCGTTTATGTTCGCTGATGCAGATATTCACAGTTCTTCCTGTTTGACCGTAGTAGGCTTGATTGCATGAGCAGGGTACTTGGTAGACTCCTGGATGTGATAAAGGAGGAATGCTGTCCTTGGGTGAGGGGATGAGGGTGGCTAATTTGCTACATGGTCTGAATGTAGTGCGTAGTTTATGTTTATTGAGAATTCTTGAGATCTTTTCGGATCTGCCTTTAATGTAAGGGATGGTGACTCTTTTGTTGTAGTTCTCTGTGGTGGATGGTGGGAGGGGTTTCTTAGGAGTGTTTAGTATTTTGTTTATTTTATGTGGATTGTAGCCGTTGGCCAAGAAGGTGTGGCGTAAGTGAGTCAGTTCAGCAGTAAGAGCCTTGTCATTGGAACAGATTGCTCTTGCTCTATGGGTTAGCATTTTTAATATGCCATATTGTTGAGAAGGACGATGGTGTGATTGTTTGTGTAAGTATCTGCCTGTATGTGTGGGTTTTCTAAAAACTGAAAATGATAAGGAACCATCTGGGAGACGTGTGATGAGTGTATCCAGGAAGGGCAGACAGTTGTTGGCTTCCAGTTCCATAGTAAAGTGGATTTTTGGATGTTGGCTATTTAAATGTGCTAAGAATGTTTTCAATGTCTCAGCACCATGTGGCCAAATAGCAAGCACATCATCAACATAGCGTAGCCAAAGTGTAGGTTTGAGAGTGGCTGTATTGATTGCTTGTTTTTCCAGGTGTTCTATGTAAAAGTTGGCTAGGGGGGAGCCCATGGCTGTCCCATCAACATTTATATTGTCATATAAAGTTGTTGAGCTAGACATAGTAGCAGAAGGAACTGAAATACAAGGAATCCAAATACTGGAACCAAGTAAAAAGCCATTAAACATATTCAATTGTTATCATACTCCTGACAAGCCTGGACCAAATCTTTCCAGCCTATCCCATCTCATTGAAGAAAACTCCATTATCTTAGGATAATGAATAACAAACACCTGTTATGGGGTTCTGAGGAAATAAACCCAAGAGGAGAAAACCTGAGTACTTTCTTAGATGAAACAGGACTAATAACTCTCAACAGTGGAGAACCTACTAATCTGTCTCATTCTTATGGTACAAAAGATGCCCTATATATCACTGTGGTGTCTCCAGATCTTCATGACAAAGCTATTTGGTTTGTTTTGGAACCAGTAGGAAGCGACCATACTCCAATATTAATCAATCTGAACCCAAAAATGACTAGACCCACCCAAAAAAGAAAATATCATTGGAACTTCCAGAAGGCAAATTGGGAGAAATACAAGAATCACACATACCATAATGACTTAGATAAAGACTATATAACTTGGAAGAATACTATCCTAAATGCAGCAAAGAAATGTATCCCAAAGGGCTACAGGAGAAAAGTTATTTCAAACTACACAAAGGTTCACCAGGAACTTGCCAGTAAAATAACTAAACGAAATGAATTATTTAATATCTTAAAAATTGAATGCTCTCCAGAAACCAGGATCGAGTACAAGATAAATGCTGAAATTAAACAAAAATATAATATATTACAAAGAACTAGGTGGCAAGAATTTTGCCACAACTTAAATCCAAACACTTCAGATACCAAACTTTGGAAACTGACTGCTAATTTACAAAGAGATCTACCAAAGGCAAGTGAGACTAACACGCTAAAAGATCCAGATGGAAATATCAAAATTGGAGATAGGGAGAGATTGCAAATACCTTGACCTTTCATTTTCAAAATATAAGCAAACTAGAGATGAATATTAGGGAGGACCATCAAATATCAAAACAGGCTCGACAGCATAAAAATGCTGCAAACTCCCCAAAATATCAAAACAAACTATTCTGGGATCCATTTACAATCTCTGAATTGGGAGATGCCTTGGAGGGACTAGATATAAATAAATCATGTGGACCAGATAACATACAAGGAATTATGATCAAACATCTTCCTTCCCTAGCCCTAGATTGGCTACTTCGCCGATACAACATTAGCCTAAAACAAGGAAAAATTCCGAAAGAATGGAAGACAGCAGAATCATACCAATCTTAAAGCCTAACAAACTGCAAGACCAATTAGGAAGTTATAGACCAATTTCACTGACTTCAATTCCAGACAAATTAATGGAAAAAATTATACTCCAACATTTGAATTACTATCTAAACAAAAATAGTATACTACCACATTTTCAGGCTGCCTTTAGAAGAAATCACTCAACAACTGATCAACTTTTCTACTTAACCTAGACAATTCAGGATAACTTCCAGACCAAACCTACCAAATCCACCATTGCAGCTTTTATAGATTTTAGCAATGCCTTTGATAAGGTGTGTGGAGGCAGAAACTCTTTTCCAAACTTTGTCATATTGGAATAGAAGGGAAAGTTCTTAACTGGATCTATGACTTTATAAGAAATAGAACAATTCGAGTTAGAATAAATAATACCTTTTCCAAGAAAGTGAAAATAAGACAGGGACTCCCTCAAGGTAGCATTTTGAGCCCACTCCTTTTTTCCATCTACTTAAATGACTTAGATAAAAATATAAATAAAGAAACAAAGATAGCTATGTTTGCTGATGCTTTGGTCCTATTCTCAGCTCACAACAACCTAGAAACAGCAGAAGGTCACTTAAACAAAGCCATTGAAAGTTTAGCTACATACTGTGAAAATCAAAAAATCAAAATTAACCCTACTAAATCAGAAATGGTGTTCTTACTATTAATAACCATCTCAGAAAGTGGAGACCAAAGATTAAGCTAAACAGTCAACTAATTACATTTAATGAAAACCCCAAATACCTTGGAGCTACTCTGAATCCATCGCTAAGCTTTAATAAACATAACAGTGTTGCAGTTAGAGCAAAAAGAAGACTAAATATCATGAAACGTATCTCAGGTAAAGAGTGGGGAGCCGATGCTAAAACCTTAAAAGTCACATATACCTCTATTATCCATCTCATAATGGAATATGCTTCGCCTATCTGGATGCAAACATCACAAACCAGATTAGGCAAGCTTATAAAAATTCAGAAAAATGCAGCTAAAATCATATGTGGACTAAGGAATACAACTCCTGGAAAAATAGCAGAATTTGAATCCAACCTTGTTCCTTTAAAAATTAGGTGGCAAGACAATCTTACCAAATTTGTAGGAAAAAAGAACCAACCTTGCACATCATAGAACAAGTGAACTTTTTAAAAACTGGAAACCAACAAACAGAATAAAGAAAAAATCAACAATGCATGAAATCATAGAAAATAAAATTCCCTTGGATTGTCCAAATAAAATAGCCGACTATCCAGCATTTCCTCTAAATCAAGACAGGAAAAATATAGTTATCAACTCTGAAATAGAGAAACATGAGAAAAAAAGCCTAGAAAATCCTGAAATCTTGAGATCATTAGCCCTTTCAAAAATAATGGAATATGGACCTGACTCAATAAAGATCTACACAGATGGCTCCAAAAATCCAAATGGCAATTCTGGGAGTGGCTCTCATAATATAGAACTAAAAACAACTAACAGTATTGGATGCAACTCATACCATGCAGAATTAATAGCCATTAACACAGCACTGCAATATTTGGACAAACAAAACCTAAAGGAGTTTATATTTTTCACAGATTCCTTAGCAGCCCTTCAAGCTATTAAGAACTGCTACTATACTAGCCATCAAGAAATACTTAGACACATAGCAAAAAACATAAACAAACTACATAAGGATTCCGAAATAATCTTCCAATGGATCCCATCCCATGTGGGATTAAAGGGAAATGAAAATGCAGATGAAGTAGCAAAAATGGCCACAACATCAAGTGATACCACAGATTTTGATCTTTTTAAAACCACCCAAAAAGAAAACATAAAAAGAACAATTCTTCAGGACGACTCACCACTGGTACTCAGCAGAAAATCCAGGAGCTACCATCAACTCCAAGTTTAATTGCAGTGCCACTACCATGATCTCTCGTCTCAAGACCGGCCACACAAGACCAATCAAGTTTAGCAATGGCATAAAAGTCTTCCCCACCTGCAAAATCTGTAACATCGAGGAAGCATCACCAATGCATTTGCTAAACTGTATGAATATTTCCAAATGTGAACTCTATAACAACCCAGAAAAGGTATTCTATAAAATACACGAACTTGACCTCTATGATCTGGTGTAATAATACCATGGGATAAAAAAAAAAAAAGTCAATGAAGCTGAGTTATGGACAGATTTTCTAATCTTATGACTAGATCCTATGCTCTAATACCTGCTCTGAATCTCCTCCATCATGTGCTATTTCAAGCCATTATATCTAAGTAGATGTATTAATTCCATTTCCCTGATCATTCCTTCTTCCAATTTATTACCTCATAGTTGAAGTTCCCTTAATAATTACTTGACTTGCACTCAAGCTAATTTGCATGCACATCTTCTACATTATCCCTTGTATCATAGCAGCTTACAACTGTATGTTCTTTCCTGTTGACTCTATCTCACACCAGATTGTCTCAAATGAACTGCCATCCACATCATCCCTACCTTCCTGATATACTCTTTCTTGGCTGAAATTCCTCTGCTTTCATCAACAGTACCCTAACCTCCCACATTCTACTTTCAGTTATCTGTTCTCCAACCAACTCGGGCATGGATGTTTGTGATTGTCATTAGGTAAAGAAGATGAATTTCATCACCTGGTGTGAGACTATGACTCCACTTATTGAAGGTCTGAAGTGGCTTGAAAAAGTTCCATGTTGTCTCTAGAGTAAGGTTTCTGGACTATGTAAAAAAATACAAAAAGTATAAAACTGATAAAAATAGAAAACAAAATCCTTAGCACACCCAAGGTACAAATGTACTATAAGTTTGCACATAACCTTTCCTGGGTGGGAGCATCATAAAAAAATATCATCTGCTTCATCCAAGTCACACTAATACCTATAACTTTTTAGCAAGGTTACAACCAATTACAACAAATGCTAAAAAACTCTCATTAAGATAGAAGGTATTCCTGATAATGGACCCTTTCCAACATATCTATCATTAGTATGTATAAACTGTAGCATCCCCTTAGGCTCTAACCACTTTTACACTTCGTACTGACTACCACATTTCATTTTGTTGCTTGACTAGATTCTGCACATTTTGGTCATTCTCACACTCACCCTCATGGGTGCCTACAGTCACCTGCATTAACCCATTAATAGCTTAGTTTTCCAAACTTTGTAATTCCATGGTCTCAATGAATGGGGCTTTCTCAAGATTCTTAAATAAAGAAATTTCTTATTTACTGTGTGTTCCTTTAGTGTTGTGATTTATTATTATTATTATAATTAATATCTGACTTCAATAGAGTCAGACATCATGGGAGGTACACACAATGCTCATCCAACCATGCTTTAAACTGATTCAATGTGTCTACATTCACAACACACTCAGGCAACGTATTCCACTCACCAAACACACTCTATGCAAAGAACCTTCTCCTCACTCCTTTGCTCATACCCTTCTTATACAGTTTCCAGTGATGGCCTCTCTCTTTCTATGAAAAATCTCTTCCATGTCATCCTGATAACAACCTTTGACTAGCTTATATGTCTCAATCATATCCCCCCCCCCCCTTCCTTCTATTCATGAGGCTTTGCAACTTACATTCTCTCAATCTGTCCTTGTACTCCACATTCCAAAGACCACCTTTGTGAATCTTCTCTGCACCCTTTCCAACATATCCATCAAGAAATTCCTAAATAAAGAATTCTCTTATTTACTATGTTCCTTTAATGTTGTGATTTTTTATTATTATTAACATCTGACCTCCATGGAGTCAGAGACTCGTTGCAGGAGGTACACATGGATTTATACCATAACACTTCACATGAATAACAGCTAACACCTAAGTGGTATAAGGAGAGTGTGAACAGGAGACTGGGAAGGTTTTTCATTTAGAAGTGGTAGGAAAACAGAGTGATTAATATTTTACCTGCACATTTACATTAACCAAACAGAATTTCATGTGTGAGGTTAATATACATATATATATATATATATATATTTTTTTTTTTTTTTTTAATTCCTGTCAGGATATCTACCTTGTTTATTCATCGCTCACAGATACTAATAATTTCGAGAATCCATGCTAATCAATGCTACAAATTCTTTTCTTCTTTAATTCAAATACAAATGGCATTTGTAAAATAACACATAACTTGCTTAGAGACAGAAAACTAGTATTCACAAGATGGAGAAGCAGACCACAGCAAACCAAAGGCTTCATTCTGGAAAAGGTAAGTTACTTATAAAAGGAATATTATTATTACATGACACCTCCAGGGAGTCTAAAGACTCCTCGAGGGAGGGTACCTACTCTACAGCTCTGTCTTCACCACTCAATTCACCAACTACAACAAACCACAACTATCTTCATCATCTATACCAACGCCACCTACTGCCGACCACCACCACCACTAGTATTTTCACAGACAATCACAAGCATCCATGCCCATGGCAGGATTCGAACCCGCAGCCTTTTGGTTGGAGAGCGGATGAGCAGACTACTCGACCAACCAGGCCGGATATATTATGTATCCATTTTAATTTTATAATCAGATTAAAATATTCCTGAGAGATTATGAGAATATAATATAATGATAACACAAAAATAATTTTTATGTAATTTTCAAAATTATATCAAAACCAAAAACTGAAAAGAAACTGGTCCAACATGCCATTAAAAAATTGGATATGACTGACAAATAATCTGTTTTTGTTGTTAGTGTGTTTGTAGTTTAAAGTTAAAATTAATGAAACACATTAAGATGTCTTTATTTATCTTTATTATTTTATTTCTTCATTATTATTCTTTTACTTTGCTGTATAACAAATACAAGCTAAATCTGCAATCTTTCAAATGTCAATTTGCTTCTGTAGCCTATCAGGCAATACTCATTTAGCACATAATTTTTTTAGAGAAAATAAAATAATTACTAAACACTTTTACTGATAATGACAAAACAGTTATTCCCTCTGTAAAATATTGATAGAACAAGCAAAGAATTTAGCACTTAAAATTCCATTTTAAGAGGCAATAATTTCATTAGGTATAATTTCTGGGAAAATTCCCATGCTACTCCTCTTAAACACTATTCTTTAAACAATACAACATTAATTGTTTCTCTGTGTTGTATTCATTCCATTAAACCTAATGATGAGTTCAAACCTGCACAGAAAACTAAAAAATACTCAAATATATTTTACAGTTGACAACCATATAAGTATTACTGTAAAGAAATCATGATAATTGGTATAGTTAACAGTACAACCGAAAGTTAGGGTGATTACTCCAAACTGATATGACACTTCTTCTTCTGAGAGCCATAATTAATTACACTAGTGTCCAAAACCTAATGGCGAACATATATCCGAAGATTATAACTGCAAATTCAGACAAATAAGCTTGTGGAAATTTGTATAACTGATGATTTCGAGTAGAAAGTGCGTACACATTTAAATTTTCGAATCACACACAAAGTGGTCATGTGGTAGCACTAAACAGGATAAAAGACAAAAGGCTGCACTAAGTGAATTGTATTTAAAGGAAACTCTTTTCATGAAAGAATAAAGTTGCAAACTTTGTAGTTTTGTAATGTCTCTTCCCCATGTGAAATTATCTAGACAATGTCTAGATAATTTCACATGGAGAAGAATTACTGGAATGCTTAAAGGTCACAGAATTACTGATATTGCTGAATTACTGTTTGTAATCTCATATATGTTAAATTTAGGCTCTCGAGCATTTCAGACCAATGGAACATATTCCAGAGGTTTGAAATGTTGTCCAGATTTTTGTTTTTTAACAGCAAAATGTAATCGACGCACCATAGCAAGTCAGCGCTATTCAAGCATGTGTACACATCTTGCCACAGTTTGTTGAGATATTTGTAGGCCTATTCAAGCACATTATGTGGATATCTCAGCAAACTATAGCAAGACATCTGCGACAAGTAGGCCTATACACCCAAAGGCCTGTAGTCTACATCTCTTTATCCACAGCTCATTGTAGAGCACATTTTTGGTAGTACTGCATCCATAAAAATTGGACAAGACACTAATGGGCTAATGTACTCTTTACAGATGAGAGCCATTTGAGTGCTGGAAAAAGGGACTATGACTGGTGAATGATATTACAACGAAGTTCTTCAATGCCATGTTTGATTGTTCCATGGTGCTGTAGGCAAAGAATTCATTTTTATAGATAACAATGTCACACCACATCATACACAAGCAGTGGTGATACTTCTAGAGACTGAGGGTATTAATCAAATTGAGTGGCCATCACACTCCCCAGATCTCAAACCCCCATAGAACACATTTTTGGTGCAATAGGCAGATGTTGCTTGAAATTCCTCTTCAGAAAATAAACAAGGCTTTATCCTTACTCTAAAGGAGGAGTGGGCCAGTTTGCCTTAAAAAGGCATGGTACGACATTGTGAGAGCTGCATTGCAGTTCAGGGTGAACATATTCCATACTGAAATGTCTCTCTGCATAGTTTTCTGTAAGCACTGTACTTTAATTTCTTAAGTACATCCTTAGGAAATATGTAACTTTTGCCAAAAACATATTACAATTTATTTTTGTATGAAATTTATAACACATTCTTGTGTCATATAATTTATTAGTATGCTGACAAATTTATGTCAACATTTGGCTGTAGTCATGAAATTTTTTTCGTATATAGGTAAAAATGTAGTTCATCCTTAGCTATTGGACACCAGTGCATTACATGGAGTCCAAAGACTCATTGTGGGGAGGCCCACACTAACCACAGTACTTATTACACCTATCTTTAAACTACTTGTTTACTGACAAAGTACATAAAATTTCTATTAGCAATCCATTCCAGTCATTCATTACTCTCTAAAAAAATTTAGCTCTCACACCCTTGCTAACCTTACCTTTACACACCCCTAAGGATGACCCCTTGTTCTTTCCCATCCAGTCATATAAAGAAAAATTTCTTTATCAGCTACTCTGCTAAATTCTTTTATTAACTTAAATATTTCTGTCATATCCCCTTTTTCTGCCTATTAGCTAAACTTTGTAACTCACAGGCACCAGTCACCATTCTGGTCACTTGCTAGTGTTTCCTTTCTAGTACTTCATCCCCAAGAAACTCAGGTACCTAATCTGTAAACATTAGTCCAAATATCAATGGTCATATCAAAGCCTTATAAAGAGGAACAATAATATCCTTATCTGCGCTTGTCAATGTATTTCTAGACATCCAAGAAACATCCAGATGATCGTTTAAACTATTTTGTCCTCCTCTGCAATATTCTCTGGATTTACTGTTCAACATCACCCATCCCCCAAATGTCTAGCCTAACAGCACAATTCCAACACAGCTTGCCATCACTTCATTCTAAGGTGCATAATGTTACATTTTACCACATTAAACTAGCAACCATTATCCTTTGCTCACACAATGTCATTCTAGTCAGGTCATCATGTGACACCTATATCATCTTTTTAAGCCAATTTATTACCTAATTCAGCATCATTGGTAAATCACTGAGTATTCCCCCTAAATCATTCCCAACATTATTAATGCACAAACTGAATATTTATATCATAATTGATTAGAAAATGAACAACTATTGCCAGATGGTATAACAAAGGCACACATGTGCATCTGCAACAAATAATTATAAAGCAATTAACATCAGGATATCAACAAAAACGCTAGGAATGTTAATATTTCAACATTAAAAATTATGTCCAATGGTAATTATAAAATGCCATCACCGAGATACTCCGCAAAGATAAGATGGATAATTCTAGTAATGTCACTAGTGCAGGAATATGTGACACGTTGGTTTATACAATAAATAACTGCTTGCCTCTTTCTTTCTTATACTTATATATTTAAAAACATTGGTTTTCACAAAGAAACTATTTTCTTATTAGATGAATATCTACATGGTTTTTAAAATTAGTAATGCACTGAAATTTTATGAGTACTCAATTAGTGAAATACTGCCCGCTGACTTGACATAGAAAAAAGCGAATTATCAGCATCACGTTGCATCAAGCATTCTATACTACTTGCAACCGCATTAAAGTAAGTTCGTATACGTGCTTGATTTTCATTACTACTCAGTGACGAATGAAAATGTTTTAAATTTCTTATACAGTAGAAAAAAGTAAAATCATTAATACATTATACACGAAATATATAAATACTGTACATATAAACAACAATATAATTGCATTCCAAACGAAATAAAAGTGAATAGTTCTCCTCATCTCAAGCCATCTGCATCTAACTTTAGTGACGCATGCGCTTTATGGGTAGTAAATATCCACTGGTGACGATGTGATCATTTTCTGCATGCATCCGACGAAAGATGGATGACGACCTCGAAGACGAAGTTTTGTATCAGACTTTACTGTCACACATGAAAATTTTATCTCGATTTCTTCTGAGTTTCCCCTTGAACTCTACATCTGTTAACTGTTTTAGCCGTTTCATTTGTTTTTATTTATCTAAACCAGAAACCCTTGTTATAGGAGTAGCCCTTATCCTTGTGTTTCTGTTGTGCCAGTCGACTGAACTGTGGGTTAAAAGTGTTTTTAGCAGATTGCCAATCGCAAAATTCAGAACTGGAAAAGGATTTCCAATATTTGTGAATCCAGCTGAGCTGTTAAGTGATCAGCAAGCATGGGAACTGGAAAAAGACAATGCAGCAGTGTATGCTGTGCAGGGTAGGAGGCCGCGGATGGAAGACCGATTTAGTGTTTTAGTTGACGAAAGCGGCATCTCTCTTTATGGGATATTTGACGGACACGGAGGAGAGGTATGTAATGATAATATTCGCTCATATCTGTTCGGTGAAGCAAATTGTATATTGTATAAAAATATTGTATATAGAATCATCCATTCTTTTTTAAAAAAAAGGGGGAGGGGAAACATCTGATAGTTATTGGATTTGGCAGAGTTGATCAGTCGTTTTTATTTATTTTTTTAATCTAATTTTATTTTAGTGTAATGTGCAAGAAATACCTTTTTAAATACACTGCCTAATAGTCATATTGAATAAAAACGAGGCTGCATAATATGGTACTCAACTTTTGCTAATAAACTGATACACGATGTACATTGTATAATAACAGAAAGTGTGGATAATGCATATCCATTATTCTGTTATACTCAGTAGATGAATGTTTGTGTAAATTAAAGATACAAAGAAATTATATACTTGGTTTAATCCTTTATTCAAGCACAAACTTGTTTGCTTACACTTGGATAAAGGATTAAAGCAAGTATATAAGTTTTTGGTATCTTTAATTTATAGTATAACCAAGTGGAAAAACTTCCATGTTTGTGTATATAAGCTTTAATTAAAGACGATAGAAAGCTTATGAAACTATGAAATTACTTGCTATTGCACTTAAAAGATATACACAAGCAACTGTATGGCTCCCTTTCATTGCCATTGCTTTCTCATTATGAGCATTATACAGTAGTTTCAAACAGCCTAACAGCTGTTTGAAACTACTGTATTGCTTCTTGTCACACACTGGGCAAAACCTAGAAAACTAATTTGTATTCCTACCAACACTAACCACAGAGTTGTTTTCATATAATTTAAAAAGAGGAAGAAATATATTATTCAGAAAATTGAATATCAGTACTATACAACTTCATTTATATTCCATTATGACTATTAGGTAGTTTACATGAACTGCATTTATTGCACATTAAACAATAATAAAATTTGATTAAAAAAAAAATCAAAGTGACTGATGAACTTGGTCAAATCCAGTAAGTTGTAATGTATGTGAAGAAACCAAATTTTTCATAAAATAATTAACAGGTTAGGAGTGAAATGGATGCTCTACCTTATTAAGAAAGAGATTCTTATGAAAAGATTATGTGGAAGGAATACTGAATGTATAAGGATTATTTTTATATGGTTCCCACACACAAAAAGATTTTTTTTTCAGATTTTTATAATTTTTAAAATTTATTTTTACATAGTCTAGAAGCCCTGTTCTAGAAATCAAACATGGAATTTTTTCAAGCCACTTCAGGTCACCAGAATGTTGGGGGGGGGGGTGTCTCACAGCAGGCAATGAAACTAATCTCCCACCTAAAGACAAACACAAACATCCATGACCATGTCAGGATTCAAATCCATGACCTTCTGGTTGGAGAGCGGGTATGGTAACCAATCAGCCAACCAGCACTGTCAAACCCTTTCCATTGTTATTAATGTAAATATTGATGTAAAAATGAATGTTATTAATGTGAAGTAGAGTTGAATTATCTCTTCTGCATATCATTCACATTTGCTAGACTTAGGGTGATATCAGTTATGAAAGTTATAAGCATGGGTCAGAAGAGTTACAAGCATTTGTTCATGCAGTTAGCCTAGTCGATATGCGCTTCGCAACCATATGCCTCGGAAAGGAGTGTCCTAGGTTTGGTTCCCATTGACGACTTGAGGAGCTTAAGCATCTTCCTCAGCCATAGCCAAGTTAGCCGGTCTTGGGCATGGATGTTTGTAATTGTTTATGATTGTCTGTGAAAATCATAGTGGTGATGGTGGACAGTAGATGGCGTTGGTGTAGATGAGGCAGTTTGTGGATGAAGTTGAGTGGTGGAGACGGAGAGTTGTAGAGTAGGTGCCCTCCCTTGATGAGTCTTAGGACTCCCTGGAGGTGTCAAATAATAATAATAATAATTATATGAAATATAATTATTATTATTATTATTTTCATATTATTATAATTATATTATATAATTATAATAATATAAAAAGAAACTGGTTTTTCAAGCCTAAGACAATGCAAAAGAATTCTATTGTTATACTGCAAGTAAAGAAAGAAAGAATGAATATGGAAGAATAACTCTACTCTACTGAATGGTATGCAGAACAGATTGTTCAGCTCTACTTGAATAACATTAGAAAGGGTTTGGCAGTGTCCATTTTGTTGAGCTATCAACCTCATATGCAACATGGAGTTTAATGTTACCTCTACACTAGATGAAGAAACTCAAGTGTATGAGGAGGAGATGCCAGTGCTATTGCATAAACTGAATAAACATTTTGCAGTAGGGTCTGATGGGATATTAGCACCGATGGATATTTAGCTGAACTGGCTTTGCCTTTGACATGGTTGTATAAGTGATCAATTTGAGTCAACACAGGGAAGATTCCACAGGAGTATGATAATTCCATTGCACAAGAGTGATGCAAAGACTGATGTATCCAACTAAAGATCTATCAGTATCTCTGGAGTAGTGATGAAGATTTTGGAAAAGTTTGTAAAAACTTGCATACAGAAATAGGTTGATTGAGAATCTGTACTTTGCAATGAACAGCACACATTTACTATGGGAATGTCATGTTTGAGTACCTTACATTTTATGGTGTTACGGTTGAGTTAGACAAGAGGAATGGATACACCATGATACTTTTGGAAGTGAGCATGGATAAGAGGATGGCTTTCTTGTATAATGACACCTGTGGAGCATCCATAACCAGATAATAACACAATATGCCACACAGCAAAATAAATTTTATTATGTATAGCATTTATATAAACATTTTCAATTCCATTTTGTGCAAGGCCATATTTGTGAGGTTTGATAAAATGCTAACCACACAATTCAATGGCAAAATGCTTAACTGCTACATAGAACCATATATAAACATGAACATTTCTATAAAGAAAATGCTGAAGCCAGTGGTGGATTAAGCTGGCTGGGGACTACTGGCAGTAAAATTTACAAGGCTCTAAAAAAAATGTCCACGTTTAGAAAAGTTGATGACGTTTTTCTTGCAGCCTGGTATACTTGTGTGGCAATATTAAATTCGTCTTTATCTTCTTTAAAAAATAGTAGATATCTTCGTTTAAAAATAGTAGAAACTGTTCCAATTCGTCATCAAAATACATAATATCTATATCGTTCTTATAGATTCTCTTTTAACTTTTCCAAATAGCTCGAGCCTCTGGAAACTGCCAGGTCCAACACCCACTTCATCTGCCTCTTGCTGAAGCCCTACTTCATAGACCTAATCTCAATCATAACGGCTGCCTCACTATTCCGAAAACTTGGGAAATTGTTATCCTCAATTGAATTAAATAAATTTAATAAAAATAAATTAATTTAATTTCAGCCAAATACTTTTAATCTATTAACACATGATTGTATACCTAGAGGGATTCCAATTTAAGCATGCACTCTACTTTTCTAATTCCATTCCTATTGTTGGTTGATAATTGTACTGATGATGTCTTATGATATGTAAGTTATCATAATAAAATTTACATAATAAAATTTATTTTACTGGCACATGTGTTATTCTTTAGTTAAGAGGATGGCTGACTGATATATCAAAAAATGATGTATGGTGGGGGGGGAGAAGTTTGTAAGATTTAAGGTGACCAAGTGGTGTACCACAGGGATAAGTCCTTGGTCCATTGTTATTCAATCTTTACATTACTAACATTGGAAAAGATTTGACAGGTGACATACAACTGCTTGCCGATGATGCAAAGATAGACAGGATAATCAAGAATGCACGTCTCTTACAGAATGGTTTAAATAGGTTAGACAGACAGGATAATCAAGAATGCATATGTCTCTTACAGAATGGTTTAAATATGCTAGAAATGTGAGCATGTGAAAATGGTTAACAGTTCAATATTAGTAAAGTTATGCACTTTGATGTGATGAGATATCCAGTGGTGTATTATATTGGTGAGATTATGCTTGAAGGATAAGGCTATTTTACCTCTTTACAAGACTTTGATATGACCTCATCTGGACTAGATTGAGGATTTGTGGTCAAACAATAGCAAACAAGAAAAGGAAGGGTGAATAGAGACCTTCAACTTTCTGAGATTTCATTACCAGTAAATTGAATTTTTTATTCTATGATGGGTGGGGAGGAGGGCATCCATGGAAGAGAATGATTGCAGTCAAGAATGGGGTGAGAGCTAGATTTTTCTCCTATGGAACAGTGCATGATGGCTTGCCTTTGGAGGCAGTGAGTTTAGGCCACATATCATCCTCAACTGTTGTGGGTGATATGCGACCTCCCTGGAAGTCTGGTATATGTTATCTCTGAGAGTCAACATGGATTTGTGAAGGGGCGCTCCTGTTTTAACAATATGCTAGCCTTTTATAATAAAGTTACAAGAGCATTAGATAAGGGAAAAGCATATACTGCCATTTTCTTAGACTTAGCAAAGGCATTTGACAGGGTGCCACATGATAAGCTGATATTTAAGTTGCAGCACATGAGTCTGGATGTCAGGTTGGTCAAGTAGATTTAGGATTGGCTGTCTGATAGGGGTATTGGAGATTTTGTGTATGGTGGGGCAGTTTCAAGGAGGCAGAGGGTTACAAGTGGGATTCCACAGGGCTTAGTACCACACTTAGACTATTGTTCTCAGATTTGGTCCCCAGGATTTGAATGGGATAAATTAACGTGGAAAGGGGTACAAAGGCAGATAACAAAGATGGTTTCAGGACTGTACAATGTTAGTTATGAGGATTGGCTGAGGGAATGTGGACTGCAGAGTTTGGTGGATAGGAGGAGGAGAGGTGATATGATTGAGACTTTTAAACTTTTGAGAGGTGGTTACAGGGTCGACACTGGGGAGTTCTTTTGCTTGGTTGAACAGCGGGAAGGAATGATGACAAGGGGCCATTCCTGGAAGTTACGAAAGGAAACTGTGAGCAAGAGGGTGAGGAGTGGTTTCTTTGCATGGAAGGTGGTTGAGCCATGGAGTGCGTTGCCTGGTTGGGGTGGCGGCAGCGGTCGGTGGATTTGGGGGGGTAGACTTTGTGTTTCCTGGGGCGGGGGCTCCCTCGGTGGGTCTTGGTGGACTTTGTGTTTCTTAGGAAGGACCTCCCACAATGAGTCTGTTGACTCCATGGAGGTCTGAAGAATAATAATCATAATAATATTGACAGTATGTATATATGTCTGTGAGAGAGAGAGAGTTTTCTAAGATAAATTTGCAGGTAGCATAGCCAATGCATTAATGAATTACTTTTGTATTATATATTTAAATCCTTATTCATCAAGTGTGCATGCAGTTCATTAAAGTTTATAGGAATATTGTTTTATAACCAAGACCAAAAGGAATGCGAATTTCTTATTTAGATTTGTAATGTACTTGCACGATTCTTCTCAGAACAGAATTCTATGTATATGTAATATCCACATAGTAATTTAACATATCAGTGTATTTTTTAAAGGAATGTGGGTTTATTTAGCTGTACAGTTTATACATCAAAGAATATTAACATTTTCAGTTAATACTCTTTGATGCCAAAGAGTATCAAACTGAAAATTCTCTGATGTTTGACCTCCTCTGCTGAAAATATATCTCTCTCTCTCAGTTATGAAAACTACATCTGGACATGTACTTTTGTTGGATCCTACATAAGCCACATTGAGATTAAGTTGCTTTAGTTATTTATTAATAGTTATTATATTGCATACTGCTGTGGTCTGTATTGGTCCGGATCTATCTCCAAACCAAATCTCCTCTGATTCCTGTATAATTGACCCTGGTAAATGCCTCCCTCATAATCATTCCAAACATTTACTACACAATGTCTGCCCCTCTGATCTTTCTCTAGATAAAAATCAAAAAAAAGAAATCAGAAGTATCTTACCAAAATTTGATACCCCTTACTAGTTTATATGTCTCAGTCATAGCTCTCCTCCTATTCACAATTTGCATTCTCTCAATCTGTCCTCTTACTCCACATTCCAAAGACCACTGACCACCTTTGTGAATCTTTTTTTTGGACTCTTTCTAACATATCCTCATCACTATGAAAACCTGGTGACCAAATCTATGGATTATTATGCATAAAATCTATGCATAATAATCCACAAGATCTGATCAAGAGCTTATACAATGGCATCATAACTTTATTTCTGCATGTCTGGGTCCCCTACATCATTGCCATTATCTGGTGTGGCATCTTCACAACTTGCGCAATGTGTCCCTTGAATTTCAGGTCTTTCTCTACCACTGCTCCCAGATCTCTAATTTTCTCTACCTCCTTTAAAGTTTCTAGACCAAGTGTATACTTTGCATCCCGTCATTGCTTACCATTGTAACATTGAACTGACAGTTCCACTTACCTGCCAATTCATGCGATCTATTCAAGTCCTCCTGTAAGGCCATAACATCTGCTTGATATTGCTCTTCCTAATTTTGCATCATTTGCACACAGCTGCTTTTCACTAATTAAACACATCCCAGTATCATTAATATACAAATTGAACAACAATGGTCCCAAATTTGATCCCTGCAGCACACCACTAGTGACCTTCCCCTTCCCATATACTGCACCTCCATATACAACTTTCTGATATCTATCTGACAGCCAATCACTGATCCAACTGAGAAGTCTGTTATCTAATTTCATTTATTTCAATTTATTTAACAACTTGTCATGTGGCAGTCTTATCAGAAGCTACACCACTACATATGCATCTCCCCTGTCGAAGGTATTTGTCACCTTGTTACAGTATATAAGTTAGTAAAACATGATCTCCCTTTAACAAACTCATGCTGATAATCATAGAGAATACTGCTGTTATCAACCCATTTCTGTATCCTACTTCTCACCAAACACTCTAGTACCTTCACCACAACTCCAGATATACAACTTGGCCCTATAATTTGTAGCCACAGCATTATCACCACCTTTATATGCAGTGGAACAATTTTACTTCTTTCCACTCCCTTGGAACCTGTGCTGTTGTAAGACTTATTAAACAAGCATGCCTATGCTACTTCCAATTACTTCAAACATTCCCTTAAGGCATATGGTGATATGTCATCGAATCTATCAACATCGAGGTTATTTATTCCTCAAATACCTCGTGACCTGCTCCAGTTGCTTTTTGTAACCTTTAGAACGATAACCTTGACTTCTCTAAATTCTGATCTCCAAAGCATTATTCAATAGGGTTCAGACAGCCTTGTCAGTTTCAATGGCAAAAAATAAATCCTGCTTTATCTCCCATAAAAAACAACTGTTTTTTTCCAGTCTTACTCTCAACAGCACCCAAATCTCTTTTCTTGGGATTACTCTATCATTAAACCTCTCTTGGCATAAACATATTATAACTATTTCTTCCTCACATCCAAACAATTAGGATTTCACTGGAGGCAGTACTTTATCTCTGAACAGCTATTAACTTCATACAAGTCACAAATCCTTCCAACCAGTGAATACTGCTCTCACATCTGGGTGGTGTCCCTCCCTTAAAGCTCCCTAAAAATTACATGACTAAATATAGAAAAGAGCAATCAGGTTTATTAATGACTCATCTCTCACAAACTCACTCTACCCACTCTAACATAGGTGTTCAGTTTCAACTGTTTGCATCTTGTACAAATTGCTTCCAGTTCAATGTCCATCTGAACTGGAATCAATTTCTTCATCCTCTATTAAATCTATAGACTTATCATTTCTTTATAGTTCAGCTACAAACCCACAGAACAAATTTCTCCTCCTCATTTATTTTCATTTCTTTTACTGCTGTCCTCTGGAAAACACTTTCCCATCTTGCATGTTTTCCAAAGAATACAATCCACAGCTGTTCAGACTGAATGTGAACAAGTTCCTTCTTGTCTCTATGATATTAATATATTGTATGTTGGCAAACTGCTTGTGTATGGGACTATCATTTAAAAAAATTCTCTGAACATAATTCTGTAATTATATGTAATATCCATATAATAATTTAATACAATGGTATAATTTGCTAAAAGAATGAGCTTCTTATTTAGTTGTGCAGTGTAGCAGAGTAGGAAATGACATACAAAAATATTTTGGGAAAATTTGGAGAAAAGAGCAAAGCTAACAATAATGGCAAATACCTGTTGGCTTTCTGCTCAGGACATGAACTGGTTATTACTAACACCGTGTTCCAACATAAAAATGTGCAAAAATTCACATGGAGAGAAGAGGCAAGGAATAAGAAAAGTCTCATTGACTATGTTATTGTTGATAGTGATGTTTTCTCCCTGGTGCAGGACACCAGAGTGTACAGAGGATTTGAAATTGGAAGTGATCACTATTTAGTCTTGAGCAGGATAAAATTGAATTTCATATTGAAAAGGATAACATGTAATAACGTTTTGAAGCTAATAAAAGTTGAGAAGCTCTCAGATGTGAACTGTAGACTAAAATACAAAAAGATTATTGAAGAAAAAATGAAACAGTTTGAGAACAGGAACCAAACCTTGGAGATTCAGTGGCAAGCCTTGAAGAAAACCCTGATTGATTCAGCCAGAGAGACATGTGGTGAGGTTGTCTGTAAGGATAGAAAAATCAGAACTCCATGGTGGACACAGGAAGTTAAAGAGACAGTGAAGGAAAAGAAGGAAGCATATCAAAAGTTCCCAGTAAATAAGTCAGTTTTTGCTCTTAGAGAATACAGAGAGAAATGTAAGAAAGCTAAACACTGTGTAAAACTAGCTAAACAAAAGTCATGGGAGGACTTTGGCAAGAACACAGAAAATAAATATCAAGAAGGCGGTAAGATATTCTGGAGGTTGTTGAAGAAGCTTAGAAATGGAGGAAAGAGTGCTGTAAAAGGAGTTAGAGATGAAAATGGGAGAAAAAGATATTCTTGAAGTATGGAGTAATTACTTTCAAAAATTGCTAAATGAAACAAGCAGTGACCACAGAGTGGTAAAAAATACTCAACAGGCATACAGTCAGGAATACATATCCATACTTGAAGTAGAAAAAACCATCAAAGGCTTGAAATGTGGAAAGGCAGCAGGAGTAGATGATATTCGACCAGAAATGCTGAAGTATGGTGGAATAAAAGTTTTACAGTGGCTGCACTCCATAGTTCAAAAGACCTGAACAGAGGGACGAATTCCTGATGATTGGAGTAGAGCTCTAATAGTACCCATATACAAAAAGGGAGATAAAACTGAATGTGAGAATTACAGAGGTATATCCCTGCTGAGTGTTCCTGGCAAGATTTATGCAAGTATAGTTGAGAAACGGTTGAGAAAAATAGTGGAAGAAAAGCGTGGTGAAGAACAAGCTGGATTCAGGCCAAATAAAGGCCGTCAGGTTCAGATCTTCACTTTATGACAAACAGTTGAGAAAGCATGGGAATATAAAAATCTGTATTTAAGTTTTGTTGATTTGGAAAAGGCATATGACAAGGTACCAAGAGAGAAGCTATTCAGTACGCTACAGTTATATGGTATCAATCGGGCATTATATCAAGCAATACTTAGTCTTTATTTAAGTTGTAAGTCAGCAGTTAGAATCGAAGGAAGTACAGGAAGATGTTTTAATGTTAAATCTGGTGTGAGACAAGGATGTACATTATCCCCTCTGTTATTCATTATCTATATGGATCACATTATGAACGAAAGTGGTATTATGAAAGTTTATTTTTCACTTGGTTAGACTATAATAAATTTAGTTTAATCCTTTATCCAAGTGTGAGCAATCAAAGTTTGCACCTGAAAATATCTTCAGGACTGAGGTAAGGTAGTACAACACTGTGCAACTCACAGCAAAGGTGGATCAAGCTCTCAACTCCTTGTCTCAGTATCTCCCATAATGCACAGCACATCTCCTTGTGGACATGTAGACTGCTATGCATTAAGGGAAGGGCCACTACCCATACCGGTTTCGACCTTTATTGAAGTCTTGTCAGTGGGAGCCAAGCCCAGAATGGAGGTACTAAGGGAGAAGTAATAGGAGAGGTCATCCTTACCTATAGGAGTTAGACTATAATATCAATATACATGTCCGCAAGGAGATGTGCTGTGCATTATGGGAGATACTGAGACAAGGAGTTGAGAGCTTGATCCACCTTTGCTGCGAGTTTTCCTGGTGTTGTACTACCTTACCTCAGTCCTGAAGATAGTTTCAGGTACAAACTTTGTTTGCTCACACTTGGATAAAGGATTAAACTAAATTTATTATGAAAGTGGTATTAAACATGATATCAGAATTGGAGATGTTAATGTCAGCTCTTTGCTTTATGCAGACGATGTTATACTTCTAAATAAATCTGCTACAAGGTTGCAAAATTCCCTGACTGAATTGAATAACTGTTGTAATATATATGGTATGAAAGTCAGCAATAAAAAGACAAAGACAATGAAAATAGGTAGAATTGTTGAAAATGTCACACTGTGTTGTGAACGGAGAACCTGTGGAACAAGTAAAACATTTCAGCTACTTAGGCACGATTTTTAGTGAAGATGGTAAACTAAATATAGAAATAGACAACAGAATCAGCAAAGCTGGTATGGTAGGAAGGCAATTGAATAAATTCATATGGAATAAGAAAGAAATTAGTCTGAACACTAAATTAGCTGTATGCAAGACAGTGTTCAAACCAGTTTTAACTTATGGATCTGATAGCTGGGTCAGAAGTAAAACACTTGACCAAAGATTAGAGACCGCAGATATGAGAGTCCTGAGAAAGATTAGAGGGATGAACAGGGCTTCAATGGCAATATCATATTAAAAACAAGTATATTAGGAAAGAACTAGACATTGTTATGAGCATCCAGGAATGCGTTAGCAGAGCTAATCTCAGGTGGTATGGTCGCTTAAACAGAATGGGCGAGGAATGATTAGCAAAGCAAGTGTTCTCTGCCAGGTTGGCAGGAAAACGACCCAGAGGAAGACCAAGATATAGGTGGATTGATACGGTACAAAGTGCCTTAGATGATAGAAATATAAGACCTAATAATGTTGGAGTCTTGACAAGTAACAGACTGATTTGAAAGAAAATTGTAGTAGGATGTTAGTAATGATGTAAATTTTTCATATAGTACTATCATATCCTGTACAACCCTCAAGGGTGTACAGGATATGATGTCAGGAATTTGATGATGTGTATTTACAACATTCTTTTCAGAATATGATTTTGTTCATATGTAATATTCACGTAGTGATTTAATACATCACTATAATATTATTATTATTCCAAGACTCCATGGAGTCAAAGACCCATCTAGGAGGTCCTTTTGTCATACACACAGCTCATCGTACTGTGCTTTAAACACACTCAAATTCTCTGCAGACACCACACTTTCAGGTGAGGCATTTCAATCATTCACAACTCTGCATGCAAAAAACCTGCTTCTCACTCCCTTGCTCACAGCCTCCTTATACAACTTCCAGAGATGTCCTCTGGTTCTCTCCTGATCTTCCACCGTTTGCTGTAAAACCAACACGGATCCTATAACAATCCCTTACTAACTTGTAGGTCTCTATCATATCACCCTCTCCCTCCTATTCACTCATCATCATCATCATCATCATCAAATTCCTGCCATGTACCCTCAAGGGGTGTACAGGATATGACAGTACTACATGAAAAAATTACATCATTACTAACTTCCTATCTACAATTTTCCTCCAAATCAGTCTGTTACTTGTCAAGACTCCAACATTATCAGATCTTATATTTCTATCGTCTAAGGCACTTTGTACCGTATCAATCCACCTATATCTTGGTCTTCCTCTGGGTCGTTTTCCTGCCAACCTGGCAGAGAACACTTGTTTTGCTAATCTTTCCTCTCCCATTCTATTTAAGTGACCATACCATCTGAGATTAGCTCTGCTAACGCATTCCTGGATGCTGACAATGTCAAGTTCTTTCCTAATATCCTCGTTTTTAATATGATATTGCCATTGATGCCATCTGTTCACGCCTCTAATCTTTCTCAGGACTCTCATATCTGCGGTCTCTAGTCTTTGGTCAAGTGTTTTACTTCTGACCCAGCTCTCAGATCCATAAGTTAAAATTGGTTTGAACACTGTCTTGTATACAGCTAATTTAGTGTTCCGACTAATTTCTTTCTTATTCCATATGAATTTATTCAATTGACTTCCCACCATACCAGCTTTGCTGATTCTGTTGTCTATTTCTATATTTAGTTTACCATCTTCAGTAAAAATTGTGCCTAAGTAGCTGAAATGTTTTACTTGTTCCACAGGTTCTCCATTCACAACACAGTTGACATTTTCAATGATTCTGCCTATTTTCATTGTCTTTGTCTTTTTATTGCTGACCTTCATACCATATCTATTACAACAGCTATTCAATTTAGTCAGAGAATCTTGCAGACTTGTAGCGGATTTATTTAGAAGTATAACATCATCCGCATAAAGCAAAGAGCTGACATTAACATCTCCAATTTTGATATCAGGTTTAATACCACATTCCTTCATAATGTGATCCATATAGATAATGAATAACAGAGGGGATAATGTACATCCTTGTCTCACACCAGATTTAACATTAAACCATCTTCCTCTACTTCCTTCAATTCTAACTGCTGACTCACAACTCAAATAAAGACTAAGTATCGCTTGATATAATGCCCCATTGACACCATATAACTGCAGCGTATTGAATAGCTTCTCTCTTGGCACCTTGTCATATGCCTTTTCCAAATCGACAAAACTTAAATACAGATCTTTGTTATATTCCCATGCTTTCTCGACTATTTGTCGTAAAGTGAAGATCTGATCCTGACAGCCTCTATTTGGCCTGAATCCAGCTTGTTCTTCACCAAGCTTTTCTTCCACAATTCTTCTCAACCGTTTCTCAAGTATACTTGCATAGATCTTGCCAGGAACACTCAGTAGGGAAATACCTCTGTAATTCTCACATTCAGTTTTATTTCCCTTTTTATATATGGGTACTATGAGAGCTCTACTCCAATCATCGGGAATTCGTCCCTCTGTCCAGGCTTTCTGAACTATGCAGTGCAGCCACTGTAAGACTCTTATACCACCATACTTCAGCATTTCTGGTCGAATATCATCTACTCCTGCTGCCTTTCCACATTTCAAGCCTTTGATGGCTTTTTCTACTTCAAATATGGATATGTATTCCTGACTGCATGCCTGGTCAGTGTTTTTTATCACTGTGCTGTCATCACTGCTTGTTTCATTTAGCAGTTTTTCAAAGTAATTACTCCATACTTCAAGGATATCTTTTTCTCCTGTTTTCATTTCACCTTTATCATCTGTAATTCCTTTTACAGCACTCTTTCCTCCATTTCTAAGCTTCTTCAACAACCTCCAGAATATTTTGCCACCTTCTTGATATTTATTTTCTATATTCTTGCCAAAGTCCTCCCATGACTTTTGTTTAGCAAGTTTTACACACTGTTTAGCTTTCTTACATTTGTCTCTGTATTCTGTAAGAGTAAAAGCTGACTTATTTGCCAGGAACTTTTGATATGCTTTCTTCTTTTCCTTCACTGCCTCTTTAACTTCCTGTGTCCACCAGGGAGTTCTGATTTTTTTATCCTTGCACACAACCTCAACCACATGCCTCTCTGGCAGAATCAATCAATGTTTCCTTCAGAGTTTGCCACTGAATCTCCAAGGTTTGATTCCTGTTCTCAAACTCTTTCATTTTCTTTTCAATAATATTTCTGTATTTTAGTCTACAGTTCACATCTGAGAGCTGCTCAACTTTTATTCGCTTTAAAACTTTCTTACATGTTATTCTTTTCAATATGAAATTCAATTTTATCCTGCTCAAGACTAAATAGTGATCACTTCCAATTTCAAATCCTCTGTACACTCTGGTGTCCTGCACCAGGGAGAAAACATCACTATCAACAATAACATAGTCAATGAGACTTTTCTTATTCCTAGCCTCTTCTCTCCATGTGAATTTGTGCACATTTTTATGTTGGAACATGGTGTTAGTAATAACCAGTCCATGTCCTGAGGAGAAATCCAACAGATATTTGCCATTATTATTAGCTTTGCTCTTTTCTCCAAATTTTCCCAAAATATTTTTGTATGTCTCACAATCATTTCCTACTCTGCTATTTAGATCCCCAACAAGGACCAACTTTTCCTTTTTCATTGTGTCAGTTGCTTTTTCTAAAGCCTCAAAAAATTCCTCCACTTCTACCTTAGTAGAACCTTCTGTGGGACCATAGGCACAAATAAGTCTCATTGTCCAGTTCCCCATTCTCATATTTGCCCACATTACTCTACTTGAGACTGACTGCCATTCAAGAAGATTAGCCTCGTATTTTGTGTTGAATACTATGGCTACTCCTTCTTTTCCTTGATTGTCATTGCCTGAATATAACATTTTGTATTTATTGCTCAGAAAGATCTCACCAGTTTTGGTCTTTTTTGTTTCAGTCACCCCTATTATGTCGATCTGGTACTTATCTAATTCCTCAGCTAGCTCCATTTCTTTGCCATTCAGGCTTCTTACGTTGATAGTACCGATCTTTAACTCTGGTGATGTTGAGTTGGGGTTTGTTTTCAGATTTGTTCCAGTAGCTGACTTTTCGCTGTTCGCCCTGGTTCCCTGGCGAAAACAACGGGGGCCTTGTTTAACCGGGCGACGCCCCAGCCGGCATGAAATTTTGTCATGTTGTACCATCATTTTTTATTTTGGTTTAACCAATAAGAATACAATTTGGTCGGCTAAATCCCAAATTGCCAGCCCATCCTCGTTCGTTCAGTATCAAAGTAGATACCCAACAGGGTGCACCACGAGAAGGTGAGGATTGGACATTAGGTCAGAAGCACTGGTCGGTTCTCCGCATTCCTTTGAAGGCTATGTGGAGGTCTCCTCTCAGTTATACAGCTTTGACCCTTAAGCACCCCCTCCTATTCACTAGACTCTGTAAATTGCATCTTCTCAACCTTTCCTCATATTCAACATCCCAGAGATCAGAAACTACCTTAGTAAGTTATCTCTAGACCCTTTCCAACATCTCTTCATCCTTTTGAAAACCAGGTGACCAAATTTGTGCACAGAAATTCATTTGAGCTTATACAGTGGAACAAGAATCTTCTCACTTCTACAAGTCAGTGTCCTCAGCATGATTTCCAGAATTCTTTGTGTATATGCCAAAGTAAAATTAAAAAAAAAAAAAAAAATTGCCAGCTTTGTTTATGTATGTGTCAGATTTCATTGGAGTTGCTCAACTTATTTTTAGATATGCTTATTATAGTTAAGAGATTAGGAATAGAATAAAATTCTTAAAATGTATGTTATCATTTTTACATAATATAATTATATCATACAAAGCATATATTACCTATCATAATAAATCTGAATAGAATCAACAGAGATATTAACGTATCATTGAGCTTGAACTCATCAAGCGGCCAACATTCACAGCACATTCTAAGAATGCATTTTGCTCACTCTCTCACACACACCACTATCCAGGAAAAAATTTACTCCTCCCTTGCTTTTTAATCGCACCTTCATAATTACAACAAACAGGCAAATTGGCCAGAAAAGACATGTTATAGATGGATTGTGTAGTGTAGTGTAGATAGTGGATCATGTAGTGTTGTGTAGCATAATGCACAGTAGCCTCCCGAGATGAGTTCTTGGGCTCCATGACATCACCTCCAGAAAAAATAATTATGTGATAGAGATATTTAAGAATTGAAGAAACTTCACATTGATACATGACTGATTATAAATAGGCTGGTGGAAGAATGGGAAGCCATCTCTGGAAGTTACTATTACAGGGTACCTTACAAATGTGGTCTTCCATTCTTCTGCTGCTCTATTTATAATCAGTCTTGTATTAATCCTGTGAAACTTCCTCAATACTTAAACATCCATATTGCATCACTTCTTTTTTTTGCTGTGCCTAAATTTGGTCTCCCTGTTTCCACAGATTCTAGAATTTACATCTCCTCAATTTCTCCCTTGAACTAACATTCCAGAATCTGTGGAAACCAGGAGACCAAATCTGTACACATTAGACCATGTGACAATCAGTAAACAAAACAAATTCAAATTGTAATGGGCAAAAGATCTAAAGTCTTAATTTTGTGCCTTCTAAAGTTGTGAAAAAGAAGTACTATAGTTGTGTAGGAGTTGATCTTAGAATGACATTTCCCCTCCCCAAACACACAAGAATAAAACACGCTACTTCAATTCCATATATTCAAGATACATCTGAAAAGATAGCCAAAGTACTAATAAAATATAACCTTCACATCACATTCAAACAACATATCAAATTAACAACTCTGATCCACTCTCCTAAGGATAAACTCCATCATCTAGCATATCTTGAGTGTATGTGTAGCTGCAACCCATAGTCAGGAAGATCTGTTTACATGTGCCATGAAGAACATAAGAAATACATTTGCTACCATTATTTTGATAAATCTGGACTGGCAGACCATGTTTTGGACACCCCTTCACACAGGATTAGATGGAAGGAAACTATTGTGCTATACAGAAGTCATTACAGGTTAGAAAGATTATTCTTAGAGTCAGCAATGGCTATAAAGCATTCTTCTAACCATAAGTATGGCTACATTATTTTGCCAAAAATTTGAGAGACTGTTATCCTAAAAATCATCTCCTTCACAACTGTCATACTTTTTTACAACATTAGAGGGCACAACATGTTAAAAGCCAGTTAATAAATGTCTTTTTATAATTTAGTTTAGTGTTGTAATACCATTAAAATAAGTTATAAAAAGACATTTATTAACTGGCTCATATTTTGCTAGATTTCAAACCATCTTCAGAAGGATGAAGATAATCTTGTAAATGCCAAGAATTGCAACAATGATAGAAATTCAGCAGAAAGGCAAGGATATTAGAGATAGTGCATTTTAGGGTATGTGGTGTGAAGACAGAGCAACACAAATTTCTCCAAAGACCAGAGAGTGCAAAGAAAGTTGTAGAAAAACTTCATACATTTATATATTGGTGAATTAGCTGAGTGGTTGCATTCAGTTATTTTTCTTTGATTCATGAAGATGATTTATGAGAAATCAAATGAAATGAAATCTGTTGTTGATTTGATTAATAAAGCTATTTACTGGAGATGATGTGTCAATTAACTCTGGAAGTTACACAGGTTTCTTTATGCTACTGTGATTTCTTTATAATTATGAAAACTTAGGCAATAGCTTGGAGCAGTACTGTGGCATAAGAAGCTGAAGCGTTAGAAATCTACATAGGGAATAGTCAAAAGGAGTAGTATCAGACTATGCATACCAAGGATTAGGAGAGTAAATTAGGTGAGAGTTAAATAAATATCATTCATTTAAATATCATTTCAAAACAAATAATAAAAAGAAAGAAAATGTTGTATAGTGAATATAAAGAGAGAGGTGATCAGCAGGCTCATGAGCACTATAAAGTATAGATGAGAAGAGTGACCTGCATGGGATTAGAAAGGAAAAATCACATATATTGAGTGCTCACTTTGTGAGGATGTATTATCCAAGTAGAGATATTACAGTGATAGATTCAAAAAAAAGACTGTTATGAGAATAGAGGCAGATGAACTTTAGGTGCTTAGGATGCTGCTATAAAATCTCATTGTGAATTTTGCTGTGGAATTGTATGTGATATTGGCCCATGTGTTATGAGAAGAAGACACAAGATAATTAGTGCACACGATCATCTGACTTAGTGCCTAAGTCTCATCTTTCACAACATTCTAAGATAGTGGGAAGAGAATCAAATGTAGCAAATCATGTAGCACTGGAGATATGCAGCTGTTTGTAGATGATGCAGACGTGGGGACCGCAATGCAGAGTCAAGCAGGCATTATGGCCTTAGGAGGACTTGAATAGATTGCATGAATCGGCAGGTGAGTGGAACTGTCAGTTCAATGTTGCAAAGTGCTACGGTTTGGAATTTTGGTAAGCAATGATAGGATGTAAAGTATATACTTTGTGGGGAAACTTTAAAGGAGGTAGAGGACATTAGAGATCTGGGAGCAATGGTGGAGAAGGACTTGAAATTCAGGGGCCATTGCACAAGTTGTGAAGATGTCACACCAGATAATGTCAATGATGCAGAGGACCCTGATGTGCAGAAATAAAGAGGTTATGATGCCATTGTATAAGACCTTGATCAGGCCTCATATGGATTATTGTGCACAGATATGGTCAATAGGCTTTCATGGTGATGAGGATATGTTAGAAAGGGTCCAGAAAAGATTCACAAAGATGGTCAGTGGTCTTTGGAATGTGGAGTATGAGGACAGACTGAGAGATTGTAAATTGAAAAGCCTTGTGAATAGGAGGAGAGCTATGATTGAGACATATAAGGTAGTCAGGGGTTATTATCAAGTTGACATGGAAGAGATTTTTCATAGAATGGTAGAGGGGGGGGGTGGATAGAACAAGAGGCCATCGCTGGAAACTTTATAAAGAGGATGTGAGTGGAGGAGTGAGGAGAAGGTTTTCTTTGCACGGAGAGTAGCTGGTGAGTGGAATGCATTTCCTCAGCATGTTGTGAATGTAGACACATTGAATCAGTTTAAGATACAGTTAGATGAGTTTGTGCATGATAGTGTGCATCTCCCATGATGTGCCTGACTGCATGGAGCTCAGATGTTAATAATAATAATTATCAATAGATAAATTAACTGCAGAGAGGATACAAATATGGATGACAAAGATGGTTTCAGGACTGTACAAGGATAGTTATCAGGATCGGCTGAGGGAATGTGGACTGCAAAGTTTGGTGGATAGAAGGAGAGGTGATATGATTGAGACTTTTAAACTGTTGAGAGGTGGTTACAGAGTTGACACTAGGGAGTTCTTTCGCTTGGTTGAACAGCGGGAAGGAGTGATGACAAGAGGCCATCCCTGGAAGTTACGAAAGGAAACTGTGATCAAGAGGGTGAGGAGTGGTTTCTTTGCGTGGAGGGTGGTTGAACCTTGGAATGCATTGCCTGATGGAGTGGTGAGAGCGAGAGTGGTATGATAGACTTTGTGTTTCTTGGGGGGGGGGGGACCTCCCCTCGATGAATCTTGACAGACTTTATGTTCTTAGGAAGGACCTCCCATGATGAGTCTTTTGACTCCATGGAGGCCTGAATAATAATAATAATCAACCAATTAGTATCTCAGGAGTGGTGGTAAAGTATTGGGCTAGTTGGTTAAGAACAAAATGCAGGAATAATTGGATAAGAAATGTAATTTAGTGGGGGGGGGGGGGAAGCATGGCTCTGTGAAAGTAGGTTTTGCTTTAATAATTCACTCACTTTTTATGATCAAATGACAGTTGAGTTGGATAAAGTATACAGTACACCAGGCATGGCCAACTTCATTCTATACGAGGGCCAACATATGATGAGTGGTAGCGTCACGGGCCGCACACTTTTAGACAGAACTTAAATAAAAATAAACTCTGCATTTTATCAAGGCAATAGTTATATGTATTGAATTACTATATTTGTTAAATCAATTTACTACTGGGAGAACTATAAAATACTTGATTGATTTAAATATAAGTTGTTAAATTAAATTTAATTACATATTTCTGGTTTATTTTTACATGTAACACAACTTAATGAGAACACTGTGGGCATTCATGTACGGCAACAAGTTCATCAAAGTCAATTTTCAATGATGATGACGATATTCGTAACAAATCCTGAAGGTGGTCATCAGTCAGTTGACTTCTTTGTGACGATTTAACTTGCAAACACACAAGGCACTGTGGTTTGTCGTCATTATTGTTTATAAACAAACTCATTTTCACATTTCTCCTGAAATGACCTGTTTTGTTTTCACATCTTATTTCTTACTCATAGTATACAAAGGCTGAAGTAACTGACCAGGGGACACAAACTGCAACAATAACACCGTTAACTAAAACTGAGTCTCTGAAACTGATCACTGCAACCAGAGCAGAGCAAGTGACTTTCAATGATACATTACTCTGGAGCGCATAGAAATCTACCACTCCCACTACTACAACCCACACAGAGAAGCAGTAGATTTTATAAATTGAGCAATTTTGATTCCGTGGCAAGAATATAAATTGTTTCCGTCATCAAAAATAATGAATATAACTAGTATATCAATCAGAAAATCTGGAGTCGAAACTAATAGCTAAATTGTTGATAATACATATAATTTAATATAGTTTTTATCCTGCCGTGGGCTGCACAAAATCACATTACGGGCCGTATGCGGCCTGCTGTTGGCCATCTATGCAGTACACCATAATCCTACCAGGCTTTGTAAATGCATTTGGCATACTGCACAGAATTCTCTTAGATAAATTTGAGCAAATGGGAGATGGATATGAAGCTGGTGATGATGAGAGAGTTTCTGATTGCTGACAGACATCAGCTAGTCGAAAATATGATGGAGCAATTTCAAAAATAAGGTAGATAACTAATGGCATTATACAGGATTGTGTTTTCAAGGTTTGTTGGTTCCAAAGTTTAGATAAGCAGAGAAGAGGGGGAATATGATGGAAATATAAATTACTAAAATGGTTTATAGCAGTCATTCAAACATTAGGAACATTTTTTCAAACTGCTACTAAGTTTTTAAGACACAAATACTTATTAAGTTTGGACCTAACTACTCAATAAATGGAACTGTATAGTAACTTAGTGTCTCAGTAACTGAAAAAGTTACTCAGACACTAAGGACATTAAGTTGAGAAAGTTTGGAACTTCTAGTTTGTAGAATAATTATTGTAAAAAAAAAGTTCCAATACATAACAGGACAGAAATAGGATAGACCATGTGATCACCACTTGGAATTGTGCAGAGTGTGGTTAACAGTGGCATGAGGACTATATTTTTTGCTTCTAGATTAGTGAATGACTGGAATAGGTTAATAGATGATGGTCATGAATATTGTCACTGAAGTGGTTTAAGGAAAGATATTCAGATAAAGCTTAGTGTGGCCTGCAGTAATGAGTCTTTGGACCATGGAGATTTCATCATAATAAACGCAGTTTACATGTATTTCGTGTAAATAACTGCACATGACTTAAGTTCCAAGAATGCAATTCCTTTTTTTTTTTCAATGTCTTCTTTTTTTTTTTTTTCCAGTAAATGTGGATTATACTGTACTTTACATTTAAGTGCTTTGATAATGCCAAACTTATGATTTTGATAAAACAATGATTCTCTGTTAGCCATTCATTTGTTCCATTCTGCTGCATACAATTATTTCAGAAATTTTGAATGCTGATATTACTATGCTCACTACATGCACATTAATTTTTGTTGATGTTCATCAAAGTGAAATATCTGTTCATTTCCCCACTTTTCTTTCAAATTTATTGAATCACTACTCAGTAACTGTCTATTTACAGCCACATTCCACACACTTTTCCTCCTCTTCATTCCCTTTAACATCAGTCTTTAGAACTGATGGAACTATGAGTTTTTAGAACTAATTTCTGCCTAGGATGTCAGGAACCTTTGTAATGGTTTTTCAGCTTGTGGATTAGTAGGTCTCATATGGAGGTGACAGAGTTTTTCATTATGCAAAACTGGCCAGAGAATACATTATAATGGTTTTATAATCTGCTTTGGCACTACAGCCCCATATAGGGCCTTGGTTCTCCCATTTTTGGGTTTCATAACTCACTACGAGATGGGGTCATTACTCCCATGCTCAACCATGTGTAATTGTCTGTAAAGTGTTGTGTTCTTAAGACTAGTTTGCCTGCTTTGCAAGAGGAAAAACCTCAGGTAAACTGGGGAGAAAAATCCTGCAGTCCATGCCAAGACCAGGCTATGTCTGAGAAAGATCCTTTTCCATGCATATAGTTGTCGAGTGTGTAACCACATGGACAATGGTTTTATATAACATGGTTAAATAACACACACTCACAGATATCATAACCTTAAATGTCCTTCAGCTATAATAAAATCCAGTCTTTGGAACAGCCTTTGTGTGTATGTGCGTGATGTGTGTGTAATAATCATTATTATTGCACCCTCCATGCAGTTGGCAAACTTGAGGTTGTGGGGATTTGATCGAAACATGTTACAAAAAGGATTCTATAGGAAGCTGCAGTGACAATTTTTCGATACATGATAGAGAAAGTGGAAGGGGATTAAAAGTGTGATTAGTATCATAAAAGAATCATTAAAACAAACTTTGCACAAATCACAAGCTAAAATGCTATTTTGGTTGTAAAAGTCATAAGCATCAAATTTTCCGGTATGCAATCTGTTCCAAAGATATTGTAAAGTGGGGAGATGTGACTGGGGAGGTACATCTAAAGCAACACAGGCAAGCTCAGGACAAAAACATCTTGTAAAGGAAAAAAGTCAAGGCTGGCTTGATCTTGATTTTCAGTTCAAACACGGACAATGAAATTAGGGACAATTTTTATTTCTTCTCCTCCTCCTCCTCAAGGATTGGATATTTGCCTATTCCAGCTCTACTTGTCTTTCCATCTTGCAGTTTTCTCTCTTTCTTTTGTCTATATTTATTCACCTGTTACAAAAAGGATTCTATAGGAAGCTATAGAATCCTTTTGGTAGCTGATATCTTTCCATCCTAAATATATGTTCTTTCCATTTCTCTCTGTATTCCTTGATATTTTCATTTACATAGTAAATATGTAGTTCTTTTCTGATGTCTTTATTTTTCTATGGTCCAATTTTGTGCATCCTTTAATTTATTTTAAAAATTTCATTTCTGTATTTTACTTTCATCTTTCTTTTTAACGGTCCGTGTTTCTGAACCATATAATGGAGTGGCCATTACTTCATAAAATTTTAATTCAGTTTCTTGTCTTTTTTTTTTTTTTATTTATTATTATTCAATGTCCTTTTAATTGTTCTGTAAATTTTCTGAAATGTCTTTATTTTTTCATCTTTATCTTTTAGATATGTTATTATGCAGCCTAAATAATTAAAACTGTGTCACCTGTTCTATTATTTTATTTTATATCACTGTTTTTTATCTAACATGATCTCGACATTTAAATACCATGACATTTGTTTTCTTTTGTGAAATTTTTAAATTGTTGGTTTATTTTGTTTAATTCATGAACTGATTTTTGAAGGTCATATTTGTAGTGTTGTATCTGATCATCTGCATTCAGCATTATATTGATAACAGAATTTGAGATGTACTGTGGTTGTTCTAGCTGCTATTTGAAGTTCAGAAACACAGGAGGCTAAGATGTCTAAGTGGTTGTGGTGTATACAATTTTCTACCAGTTGTCTGGACATTTTAGCAATTTACATTTGATACCAGCTGGCAAACCCTAATATCGGGTATGTCCATCTTTGGCTTTGATCCTCCTGCACCCTTTGAGGGAGGCTTTCCACCAATGTGTGCCAGACATCAGGTGGAATTTGTCCCCATTCCTCCATCAAAGCAGCACTGAGTTGAGCGACAGATTGAGGACGTGCTGCTCTGGACTTCAACAAGAGCTGCTTCAATTGCTGCTCAAATTCATCCCACAGGTATTCAATGGGATTGAGGTTCGGACTCTGCACACGGCAGTTATTTAACACCCATCTTGTCATACCATTCCATAACAGCTGCAGCTTTGTGGCATGGGGCATTTGTCTTGATAGTAACACAGGTCCATTCCATAAAAACTCCACAGTGTAGGCAGCATCTGATATTCCGGAATATCAAGGTACTGAGCTGCCTTCATGAAACCACAAACAATGACCAGTGGTCCCCCTCCAACCCAGTTGAATGGGTCTACGGTTGATTCTCTTGAGGTTACGGGACAAAAAACCCGAGTTTCCGGGAGGAAAAAATTCACTTGCTCATGCCAGAAATCGACTAACTCCGGGGAACTGGGACGAAAAAAGGCTTAGAAAAATTTCCTCTAGTCATCGACTAGATTCGAAATCAAGTCTTCCTTTGCGCAGCCAAGTGCTTTGGTGTGCAAACACCACATCCACTGAGTTATACAGGCTAAGTATATTCTAAAATGACTAAGAAATTATCTTCTTAAAAACAATGATAAGTAATTATCATGAAAATAACTTGTACAATAGTGACATCATTCCATTCATTTATACAATAGGACTGATGACTAACAGTTACCTCCATCTAGAAAAATATTTGTTCATTTTATCCATGGATCAAATTTCCTTTGCTTTCTTCAGATGGTTCCTATGAGTACAAGCACTTACTGACTAAATCACGTCATGTAATCTTATAAACTGAATGACACCATCAGATAATTTTCTTTATGTGAAAGCCAGACCTCGAACATATCTCACGGGTTTTCCATAATACAGAATTAAGAGGGATGTTGGAAACCTCTCACCATTCCTTTTTTTAAGATGGTCCTATACAAGAGAAGTTGTTCACCCATAGCACACTAATACTGTGAATATCTGCACGGTTAGCCTAGTGGCTTTGTGCTTCGCAACCATATGCCCAGGAAAGGAGTGTCCTGGGTTCGATTCCTGTCACTGACGTGAGGAGCTTAAGGATCTTCCTCAGCCATAGCCAAGTTAGCCGGTCTTGGGCATGGACAGCAGGGTTCCCCCCCCCCCGTTTATCTGGGGTTTTTCATCCCACAAGCAGGCAAACCGGCCCCATGAACACACACATGGATCTACAGCCATAAATACTTAACCCCCCATGAGGGGGGGGGCTCAACTTGCCCCAATAGGGACGGGGTAGAAAAGGGAGGAAACTCCATATGAATAAATAAATACTGTGAATGAGCAGAAAGTTGAGGAAAAAGAAGAAACGTGTTAGCATTGAACATGAAGAGTGTACTGGAGAGTAGAGGACCTGTGGAATGTACTGTTTATAAAATACAAAAGAGAAAAGACTGCTGAAAAAGAAAGCAGTAGAATGAATTAATGAAGTTGAAAAAATTGTGCTGTGGGTTTGAAGTGGAACTGCAAAGGGGTGTTGAATGGATGCTGATGCTGGTATGTTTTAACAGATTCAGAAGAGAGTAGGGGGAATTATCGATGGCAGTTCCAATGTGCAGTTTCCATGGAAATATCTGCAGAAAATGCAAACAGCAGGAACTGAATGTGGGTATATGAAAGAAGTGGTGAAGTGCATTAGTAAAAGATAGGTCATTAATGAACCTTATTGATTTCTTCTGTACTCAGTCAAGTGTTTTTAGACAATACTTAGGGGAGGCTTGCATAAATATAAGAATAGTTGTTAATGATTGAATGAATTTTTAAATTTGATAAAGTTAATAGTTGTTTAGAGGTAAAATAATACATCAAGAAGGATTGGAGGGTTAGACTTATCCCAAGAAGAGAATTCTCATCTTGTCCAGAGATTGGAGTGTTATTAAAAGTAAGATTGGAAGGAAAGGGTTCTTTTTAGTGAAAAATAAGACTGAATTTTACTAGTACGTAAATTAACGAAGTAATAGGAATCCTACTAAATAATGGTCTGGAGATCATAATTTAAGGTTGTAGAAGTTTGTATTCTGGAAATTTTGGTGATTCGTGTAGTGTAAGGTTTGCCAAATGAGAACGAGAGTTCAGTGTACTCTCATCAGCAAAACTATATTGGGTTTAGAGTCAACTGGAGGAAGTCGTTGATATACACACAAAGAACAAAAGAGGCAGAACAGAGAATTGCAAAACACCATCATTAGTGGCAATGTTTGACAAACATTACATTACATGTGATGGAGTGATGACAAGCGGCCATCCCTGGAAGTTACGAAAGGAAACCGTGAGCAAGAGGGTGAGGAGTGGTTTCTTTACATGGAGGGTGGTTGAACCATGGAATGCATTGCCTGATGGAGTGGTGACAGCGAGAACGGTCAATGGGTTTAAGGAGTGGTATGATAGACTTTGTGTTTCTTAGGGGGGACTTCCCCTCGATGAGTCTTGATAGACTTTGTGTTTCTTAGGAAGGACCTCCCACAATGAGTCTTTTGACTCCATGGAGGTCTTAATAATAATAATAATGTGAGGATAGAAAGCTGCTGCAAGAATTCTGAACATAGATAGAATAGAATAGGATAGAGGCTCACACAGTATGATTTTCTACTAAACCAGATGCCTTAGAGATATCAGAAGTAATGACTTCAGATTCCTATTTTATGACTGGCGATTGTTTATTAACTTGAAGTTGCATAATAGTGTTAATTTGGCACTGATTCCTGCAAATTAGTACAATTAAGTTCAGTGTTAACTACCAATTGTAATTTAGATTTCCTTTGTGAACAATAAATTTGAGCTCTGACACTGCTCTTCCTGGCCATTGTAAATGCCCAAAGAATATCTTAGCAGAGCTTTTGGTTTTAAATAATTAGGTATATTTAAAAATATACCTAATGAACTATATAAATAAATAAATAAAATAAATCAGCTAATGCCTTTTTATTCCCGTAAACGGGAAGTAGGCGAGGCCATTTAGCCCTATCTAACTTTTGGAGACTCAGTGGGCAGTTCAATCTCCACTGGTACCAATCAGAGATAGATGGCCCAAGGCTATCACTAATTAAGCGGTACACAGTGAAGAGAGACGGCTCAAATGTGCCGCCATCTCGTGGTCCTTAACCCCAACGCAATATATTTAATGTCTGAATATATGTGGGTCTACGGTCGATTTTCTTGAGTTTACGGGACGAAAAACCCGCTTGCCCATGCCAGTGATCGACTAACTCAGGAACCGGTCGAAAAAAGGCTTAGAAAAATTTCCTGTAGTCGCTGACTAGACTCGAAACCAAATCTTCCTTCGTGCGGCCAAGCGCCGTGGTGTGCAAACGCTACATCCACTGAGCTACACATATACCTAAAATATTGCTATTAAACAATATTTTTAAAAATTAAATAATAAATTTATCGATTGTACTTTTACAGAAAAATAAAATAATTACAATGAAAATTTTCTTCATTTTGATTCAGCAAAATCTTCCAAAATTTTTAATTTTCTACACTGGGACCTGGTTGGTTTAGTCAACTGAAGGCCTGTACTGACCACTGGGTATCTTACCACCTAATAATAATAATAATAATAAATAATTGCTTTACAGCAAAAACGACCAAACCTATGTAGCTCAATGGAAGTGACATTTGCAACCTTTTGGCTGGCCGCCCAAGATAGACTTAAGTTCGAGTCTAGTCGCGACTGGAGGAACTTTTCTAAGCCTTTCTTCGACCATTTCCCGAGTTAGTCGATTTCTGGCACGGCCAAGCGGATTTTTCCTCCCAGAAACACTGCTTTTTCGTTCTGTAAACTGAAGAAAATCGACCGTAGAATTCACACTATTCCAAACAGAATGTGTTAGGGAGCAAGAGATGCCGAAATCTGTCGTCTCTTCATCGGTTGTCGTTAGTGATAGTCTTGGACCAGCTATGTGTGATTGGCTTCTGGTGAGGACTGAACTTTCCCCTCAGTTTCACCTCACCCACTCCCTATCAAGGAATAAAAAGCATTAGCTGATTTTTTTAACAGCAAGAATGACATACTGGATAACTCCATCTTTATATTTGAAATCCAATCTACCGTCCTATTGTTTTTCAATTTTTCCTCACCTTCCATTACAAAAATCTTTTATTAGTTTCAACTAAATCGTTCATTTTATATGATGCACACTTGGCTTTCTATGGAGGCAGTGAGGATTGTTTTGCTTTACCAAGGCGTACAAAAACGTGCATTAATTGTGGTGCCGATATCATGAACAATAAGAGACACGCCTATTTTCTTTATATATATATATATATATATATATATATATATATATATTTATTTATTTATTTATTTACTTACTTACTTAAATAAGGAGTATGATCCAATCAATAATAAGAAGTGACTGTGTAGATCATCGTAACGTACATGATTCGCTATAGGTTCGTTTTAGTCGCTGAGTAGAGAAGAGGATGAACTTGGCCGTTTTTCCAGAGATTTCCTAGTTCATCGAATCTTGACGCAGCTATAGTCTGATGCTTTTTACTGAAAACTTCGATTTTTAATCTCACAACTCAATAAAATCGACTGCAGAATTGACATTGTTCCTATAATAGTAACTATATGAAGATCATTAACCGATTTCTAAAATTTGGGGGACTAAAGCATTCCACCTGTTCAATATGCGAAATCGGAAGGCGTTAGATGATTTATTATTATAAGTCAATAATTATCAACCATTTCTAATTATTAGAGCTGTCGTTTTTTTAATTTGAAATAAAACGAAGCATTTTTAATAAATATATTTACTAGCAAAGAATCTTTATTATCGCATCAATTCATCTTACTCGGAGTCTTCCTATATGCCTTTTTGTTAAGTTGATCGCAGATATAGCCTATGATAAAGACAGACGGAGAAAACTTTCGGAGAATCCATTTAACTGTCGAATTAAAAATAAAAAGCCTAACTTTTCTGCAATTTGTTTTGCTCTTCTAGAATACAGTCGAAAAGACAAATTTTATTAGTTCTGCTGAACAGCGCTCATGAATAATACAGTGGCTGAAGGGTCTGTGAGAGATAGCCAATCATTGGAATTGCCGTCTTCTATACTGCATCAAGAATTATTTTAGAGAGATTTTAGAAGAAGAGTGATCTAGTCTGAGAAGAGTTCTAATCTCTGTTAAATTGAGCATCATCATCAAAGGTAAGATGAGAACAGAGGTCTTTGTTTGGAAGAGAAATGACAAAACTGTCTGTTTGGAAACAAAGTGACTACGTTGCTGTTGACCCATTGTAGAAATCAATGTTTAAGACAATTGTAGATGTTCTTAAAGCTTAAGAACTACAGCTTGTTGTATCAGTAGGATCGGTGGATGTGCTATCATCAGCAAAACTGGATGGGGTGCAGTTCAAGTGAGAGAAGGTTGATGAGGAGTGTGGATGGGTGAAATTATACTGCTCTGTTAAAAGTAACAATGAAAAATAAGAGCCCTGTTATTTTTAAGAAGAATACCTAAACTACTCATAGATGGAAAATCAGAAAGGAAAACACCTTCCTCCATTACATGTAGTGAACGATCCAAAAGAGAAAACTGGCACCCCAGTTACATAGGGAGGACAGCAGATCATAAAATACCAATATGCTGAGAAACCCTCGATGCTAAATCCTATCACATGCCTTAGAAATGTCGAGCACAACACAACGGTACAGGTTTCTTCAAGTCTTTCCATTAGATATGCCGAGAGGTGGGGGTGATATAGGCGAATATCTGTGTATCTTGATTGGCGAAATTCGTATTAGCGGTCACTGATTAGTTGACATTCTCCAAGTGTCAGAGAAGTTGACTCTTGATGAACTTCTCCATTACATAGCGATGATGCGCGACGATATGATAGACGACACTTAAAAAAATATATATTAGAGTGGGCTGTATATAGGCTTGCTTCTGTGCTGTGGAGTGATTATCAAATGATTATAATATAATACAAGCATAGAACTGATAAAGGACAGGTGTTAGTTCAGGAGTACATCCCTTGATAGTATAGAGACAGCATATAAATGAGACATGGAAATCTTACGCCAGAGAAGATCAAAAAGAGAAAATTCAAGATTGGACATCCTCTAACGAACAATATCGGATCACAAAAGCCCAAGCAACAACCAACCTTATTGAGAAAGGAATCATAAAGGATGTAGTTTGGCCAGTAAAGGGGGCTGTAGTATAGAGATAGCAGATAAATGAGGCATGGAAATCTTATGCCAGAGAAGATCAAAAAGAGAAAATTCAAGATTGGACATCCTCTAACGAACAATATCGGATCACAAAAGCCCAAGGAACAACTAACCTTGTTGAGGAAGGAATCATAAAGGATGTAGTTTGGCCAGTAAAAGGGGGGGGGGGGCTGCAGCTGTACTTTGGGGTTTGGTAAAAAATAGAAGAGATCAGGTTCGGATGTCTGCAGGTGATGTACGCATCATTAAGTTTGTTTATTCCACGAATTTTGAAGCGAATGTGGAGGAAGAATTTTTATAAAGTTTTTTGAGTTTTAAAACAGTTTGAAAAACTTTTGTGGCAGGTTGAATATAGGTAAAATTTTTGTGGCAGGTTGGATTAATATTTCAGAAGTGAAGAGAATTTCGTTGGCTATCTGGCAGACAGCCTACGGAACTGCTTTACTGCTATACCATCGAAGATGCAGTGGGGTTTGGATCTCCACAATATGTATTATGCACCCTTGGAAAGTATCATTCATACTTCGTGTTAGGAAATTGGAAGGAACGGAAAATGTAGCTCATACTCTGGAGTACCAAGATAAACAAAGTAGCAGTATTTCATTGGAAGATGGTCCTTTGTCTTCTAGCTGGCATTTTTTCCAACTCGCCAGAAAGATATTTTATAGCGGGAATGTTCGATGGTATTGCTAGCTCCTCTTTGTTGGAAACGGGCCACACCTTGAGAAGGTGCTGTCGATTTGACCGAGAGAGGCTGAATATTGCAGATCACCTGTTTATAGTGGAACTATATTTAGATTGTCTACGTCTTTCATCATTGGCTCAGTGTATTTCTTTAGCGTACTAAAGGGAACGGTGATGTTCCTAATCCAAACTGTTTTCTTTTTTTATATTTGTGTCTGCGTGCATGCATTCTAATTTCGATGCTTAGTTTTTAGGAAAAAAGCCAGAGCTTTTTCTGGGAGAGAAAAGGGAGGAGGAAATTACAACAGGACTGTCCAGGCTCCCTATTAATGTTATCGCTAATGCAGTGCAGATTCTTCTGAAGCAAAAGACTCATTATAAGGCAACGACTAAGAGGAGGAGCGAATCGTATAAGGATGGTTGTATACATGTTCCGTACACTTGTTCTGTTCAGACCAGGAAATGGCAACTATTAGCAATAATGATCTCTTAGAATGTTCATCTCTAAGGATAAGACATGCAATACGACGAACATCACTCCGGTCTTATGAGCCGTCATTGTTCGTTCATTCATATAGAATGATGATGCCTGAAAGGTATCAAAGGAGAAGTCTGTCAGGCTTTAGTAGTTAATTCCATGTGATTTTAAGCAAAAAAAAAAAAAATCCTACAAAGAAAACTTTTGGGAGTCTACGCTGGACAGTTGCCTCAGATCAAATGATTTTAATCCTGAATGTGCGGATAATTGGAAATCTGTTAAAAATACAGTGAAGTCTCATCATGATGGAAATAGATACGCTGTAACGTCAATAAAGGAAGATCCTCCATTATATTATTTTTTGCACTTATAATTCTCCACTGAAAAGATCGTTTCAACACGTATAATCCACTTATACTAGTGGCCAAAATTGTGGAAACATTTTGGAAAAAGTGTATTTTTGAGGTTTGATGGCTCACAACACCACTTTTTTGAGGGAAAATATCATAAAATTATATATACCAATGGAAAGATAATTTAATCAAGAATGCAATGCAACAAAGGATGTTCAATTATCAGTATTCTATGAAAAGTTATAGCCAAATAACCAGGGGAAAAAAGCACAACTTGTTTTTAGGTTGATATGAAGTAGCTTTCCTTCATTTGAATGTAGCCAATGAGCATGAGTGTTTAGAGAGCCAATCAGGTGTCATCTTGTTTTGGCAATGAGCCAGTAAGGTCACAGTAAGATTCAGCTATTGATGTCATGTATTGGAGCTGAGAGGATGGCATTTGTCAGTGTGTTATGTGATTGCTATCAAGTTGGGTTTTTTTGTGTCCTTTCATTTAGTAAGCTTGTAAAACGTAATAAAATTAAAGAAATGGTGCAAAGAGTTGACTGGTCACCCAGAAAGTGATGTAAAATAGTACTATTAAGTGAACAAGGCTACTTTTATGAAGAAATTAGAAGAAAAATCGGTGGAAACTTAACCAAAGGTGGCATTTCTAAATTTTTGAAGAGGTATAAGGAGACTCAGTCACTACAAAACCAGACTTGTAAAGGCACACAACAGCAAGTGATGATAGAAGAATCGAGAGACTGTGCCTATATGACAGAAGAAAAACATCTGGGTGATACAAAATGAAATGGTGCAATACAATGTGAAGTTGAATGCAAACTGTTCGGCGCAGAATGCAGAAATTTGGTCTAAATGCTAGAATTCAGGAAAAAAGTTTCAAACAAAGGTTGAAAAGATTTACCTGGGCTAAAAACCCATGTTTACTGGACCTCAGAACAATGGGACAATGTTATTTGGAGTGATGAGACCATAATCTCCCTGTTTGGTAGTGATGGCATAAAATACGTAAGGAGAAAAATCGGAGAAGATTTGCATCCTAGTTGCATTACACGTATCGTGAAACATCCACTTAGTGTTATGATCTGGGATTGTATGACATCAAAAGGTGTGGGCAGAATTTGCGTGATTAATGGGAATATAAATGCCCAAAAATAAATAAATGAAATAATTGAGCCTAAACTGAAGCCTTCCGCACGTGATCTTTTCCAAGATAATGAAGCATTTATATTTCAACAGGATTCCCATGTCATGTTGCTGCTGTGTGCAAAAAGTGGTTTCAAGATAATCATATTCCACTGCTGGAATGGCCTGGGAATAAACCCAGACCTTAACTCAGTCGAAAATCTATGGAGCCGACTAAAGAAACTCATTAGTCAGAAGCAACCCATCAATAGAACCCAATTAATAGAAGGCAATAATTCAATCTTGGTTTCCATTATAACAGCTGCAGAACTAAAAAACTTGGTTCACTCCATGGGAAGGCGTTGTAAGGCCGTAATTAATGCTAAAGGTTACCCAACTAAAAGTTTTCCACAATTTTGGCCACTAGTGTAGTTGATTTCCACATGATACATTTACTGAAAAGTAAAACCTTTGGCTCTTCATATAATGAGCAACATTGGATATTATTCAAGTCAAGTATTGCATTAGGATTTTCACTAGTCCATAAATGTTTCTGTTTCTTACAAATATTATTCACTGCAATTCTGTTAATATCGCTTCATTAGTGTTGCAATGTGTGCAAAATCCTGATGCACACATCATGTTTCAACATGCTTCTTGCAATTGGTATCAATTTTACACGCTCTTTACTTCATGTCCTCTAAAAAGTGATTTTAGATTCTACCGAATGCATATATAGGCAGTCAGATACATGAACCATTTTTCCCTCAGACATCAGTGTAGAAAAATAAATTCTTGACTAAGAACTCGTAAGGTCAGAAATTTGCGGTCAGAATTCTACAACAGCATCGCCTGCAGAACATTACACGGTTTAACAGGCGCCAAGAAATGTTGATAGAACGAGACTTTGTAACTGGATCACGATGCATCAGGCAGCACTGTAGTTATTGAAGGACAAATAGTGAAATGACCGATTCTCTCCACTTGTCCAGAATCGTACTTATGAGTTTTTTTTTTTTTTTTTTTTTTTTTTTTTTTTTTTTTTTTTTTTTTTAAGCATCATGTTCTCGTAGGATCAAACTTCGACACATTTAAGTCGAAGTGTACTGATCTATTATGCCAATATATTTACTGCATTTAATTAAATAAAACGAAATGGAAGGATACTATAATATTGTTGGTCACTAATTAGAATTGAGATCTGGATTCTGTTTCAATAGGAAAAAAATAATTCTAAAGCAAAGCAGTATTCCTAGCTTTCCGTTTATCATTCGTCAAAGAATATATTCTTGACGAAGCTTAAACAGGTATTTGGAGAAAATTACTACGTGAAGCATAAAATTCGATACCTAAGAATGATTGTCACATTCCATGCATATATACACCTAGTTATCGAGCCGAACTTCTAGACGATTTCAAAATATCTGAATATTTCTTCTGGGTATACTACAAATATCTGTGTTGAGTATCCTGCATCGTATTATTATTATTACTCCAAAGATAATATGTTATAACCTCCTAACGCGAGGAATTATTTATAATGGCTATTGTAGAGGATTATCGTAATTGGACTCCTGCACGAAATACCACCGCTAAATATTAGCATTAATTTGAAGGAGTTTTGTAGAGGAGGAAGTAGCAAAGTCCGATAACAGTACACTGCCACCAAAAATAGCTCCATATGCCTCCTCCTTTTTGGCACGATATCAGTGAGTAAAATAAGGGAAGAAAACTTGTGTTTGTTAAACTCCAGTCATCTGTTTTGTTAATATGGGCAGCAATATTATAATTAAGAAAAATTAAAAGGCCCTAAAGAACGAAGGAAAATAACAAGCAAACAAAAAAATGTTTCTTTTGCTTGGCAATAATGCACTGTCCTATTACAGGTACAATCCCATGTTTTATTTAATCTTGCTAGAGGTTCATAAATCAGAAATATATTTTTATACTGTTTACAAATTTGTCATCTTGAATGTTGAGTTCAAATATATGAGTAAACTCAATTACCCTAAACCAGGAATGCACAAACTTGTTAAGGCCGAGGGCCGCATAGTTCCACTGTTACTTATGGGAGGGCCTCCAAAAAAAAAAACTTGAAAGTTATCTACCATACAGAGCCAGCGGAAGCGGGCATTCAGAGCATGCGGGCGCCGCCGCCGGGGTGACACCCCCTTCGTGCCTGCAGAACCACACACGCCCGAATCGTTACAGGGGCGCTTAGATAAAAATTGCATGCGGGCGGCAAAAACCCTAGCGCGCTTCTGCTACCATATATTGTTTATTTTATTTATACCTATCATAATTGTTACAAAAAAGGTAATAAAAAGTAAGTGAATTTAATTTGATGCGTGACATTGCATTGATTTGACAATTGTTTTGATATTTAGTTCGAGTTTTGTAGTAGCATTCATTCAAGCGGTTCCTATTTTTCGATTTGTTAATATTCATGACTGAAAAAGTTTGTTTACAAATATATGTTGAGCCAAAGAGGCTTGCACATTTTAATGCATTATCTAGCAACCATTTATAATTGTTTTTATCGACACAACGATAGAAGTTTAATAAATTGCCTTCGTTAAATTTATTTCGCAGGCTCTCGTCGTTTTGAATGTCGATGAGTTCAAGCTGTGCTGATTCGGGTGCGTTTTCGGGCAAAATGGCAAAAGGATTGCTTAATAAATCTAGCAACGGTTTCACTTTTTTAAAATCAGAAAACCGATCCTTGAAGGCTGATATCAAGTTATCAATCTTTTCAGCATACACAGTTTTGAAGTTGACATTGAACTTCTCAGAAACTTTCTTATAATTAGAAAATGGATGTAATTCCCTGACTTCAGTTGGATTTGAAATAGATTTAACTTGCACTGAAAAGACAAAATGTGGCCGTAAAGTTGAGTAACCAATTGATCTTTGCCCTGAAGTCGCGTATTTAAATGATTAGTAATGTCAACCAGAAAGGCTAAGTCACATAACCAATCTGGATTTTTTATGTCAGGGACGTTTTTGTTTTTTGTCAGTCATGAAGATTTCAATTTCATCAATTAAATTTGGGAACCGCTCCAATGTTTGTCCACGACTTAGCAACCTCACTTCTGTGTAAAAAATTAAGTCACCATATTCACTTTCAATGTCTTCAAGAAACTTTTTAAATTGTCGGTGATTAAGGCCACGGGATTTTATAAAATTAATCGTTGAAACCACAACTTTCATGACATGTTCAAATCCAAGTTTCTTAGGGCACAAGCTCTCCTGGTGGATTATACAGTGGAATTGTATCAACTCATCGTCGTGCCGTCCCAAATGCTGTTTCAATAATGTTACCAATCCAGAATTAGCTCCTATCATGGAAGGAGCTCCGTCAGTCGTGATACCTGATAATTTTGTCAGATCTAAATCAATTTTGGAAGACTGTTCCAAAAGCCCAGTGAACATGTCATTACCTTTCGTTTGATCTGACAATGAACTCATTCCAATCAGCTCCTCACTTACCTCAAACTCTTGCGTTATTCCACGTGCAAATATTAATAACTGGGCTGTGGAAGTAATATCAGTTGATTCATCAATAGCTAATGAAAAATAGGCAAATTTCTTTGAATAAGATGTTAATTGGTTCTTTACATTTTCCAACATTGCAGTAATTCTTCTTTGCACAGTCATCCTGTTTAACTGAATTTTTTCAACATTTTTGGCTGATTCAGGACAAATTTTTTTAGCAGCTATCTCAAGGCAATCTTTAACGAAATCTCCATCTGTAAATGGTCGGCACCTTTTTGCTATAAGGCGAGATATTTCAAAACTTATTTCTGTTGCGATTTCCGAATCTTGAATAGGTTTTGTAAACATCACTTGCTGACCTGTCAAGTCTCGTTTCAAAAATGAAATCTTTTGTTTACGTAGTTCATCGGGTAGATTTGAAAATGTAGAATGCAGACTTTCATAGTGTCTCCTTATATTGTATTCTTTTGGTATGGCTACAGCACTTTTGTAAATCAAGCACACGATATTATTAAACGACTGCACAAAACGGCAGTTTCAGGATAGCTGGACCATTCGGTCCAACTATCAGATGAAACTGCCGTTTTTCATCCTGTAGTTTACGTTTCCTACTTGGTCCTGCTTTATCCATTGTCGAATTTATTTTTTACCGTTTCCTAGGGGTGATAATTAATTGTAGCAACCGCACCTACGAAAACAAAATACCCATATGACAGATAGACGAATTATAAAATTTGTTAATATTATTACTAACCGATTATCGTAAGTAGACAGGCATCGTGACGTCACAGCTACTTTGCTTTGCGCATGTACCATTTTTAAAAATTACCTATCGTAATTATATACTTGTTAAATAATAACTTGTTAAAATTAACATAATACACGGTGAGGCGGGTCGCCAGCAAATCAACGGAGGGCCGCATGCTGCCCGCGGTCTGTGCATCCCTACCCTAAACCCTATATTTACCACACGTATGGAAATTTCGTTCTTGTAACAACTGTAACGGTTGTTTTAGTACTGATCTGTGTATGTTATAAATCGTTCTGTATTTCTATTACCCTGCTTTGTCTTTGTTGTTTCTCTACTTCAACTTCACTAATGGTTGACTGCCGCCATTTATTTCTACTGGATCCTATGTTCTCACGCTCTATAGTCAAACAGATTTATTTGTTCTGGCATAAAGGGTGAAGCAAAATGCTTTTCATACTCCCAGCTATTTGATAGAGAAACGCCGAGTGGAAAAATTTATGAACCAATTGCTCGCCCTGAGCGGGCTTGAAGATTAGACATCAGAGTTGGAGTTTAAGATGGCTTTTGGTCTTTTATGTTTGAAGTAATCTGTTGCGTCGTAATTTTCAGCTAGTTGAACCAATTTGTTGGGGGGTACAGATGCTTTTGAAAAGAACTTTGTTGCTATAATCTGCAGGAAAGTGTAGATATAGGGGACATCTGTGTCCCGATGGAGTTGCACATTTCTTACGAACCATGGTGCGTTTAGGATCATTCGTAGACATTTATTTTGCACACGTTGTAACTTGAGAATATTAGTATAGCGGTATGGCTCCAAGCCAATGAAGCGTGAGTGAGTATAGGACGAACCATCAGTTTGTAGATAAGTAATTTGATTCTGGTGTTCAGCTTACTGTTCCTGTTGATTAGAGGATAAAGCTGGGCAATGGCTTTTGATGTCTTTACAAGTCTTGATATGGATGTTGAAAGTCAGCCTTCTGTCCAGCAGTACACCAAGGAATTTGATCTCTGTTTGTCACGGGATTTTTGTGTTGAATAGGAAGATGTCCCCTTTAGGAAGCATCGGTCTTCTGGGGAATAGCATGGCTATGCTCTTCTGAGGATTCACTTGCAGTCTCCATGTGGCGAACCACCTTTCAATCAGTAGTAGGTTTTCTTGCAGTTTCTTGATGGCAAGATGTGGCTATACAGATCTGGCTAATATCGCTGTATCATCCTTGTAAAGGGCTTTGATAGATGACAATGGATTGTGCGGGATATCGTACATGTATATGGAAAACAGAATCGGTGCCAGTAGGGATCCTTTTGGGACTCCAGCCAAGATGCGTTTCTGTGTTGATAGCTCGCCGCCGATCTTAACTTCCATAAGCCTGTCTAAAAGGTATGACTTAATTAAGTAAACCATTCCCAATGGTATTCCAGTTGAGATCAGTTTATGTAGTAGTCTGTAATGCCAAATTTTATCAAATGCACTGGCTATGTCAAGGAAAACAGTCCCAGTGATGCCAATTGAATCCCGTGGAGATCTATTCAACTAGTCTATGTATGTGTTGTGTGGTACTATGGAATTGACGGAACCCAAACTGCTCATTAGGAATAATGTTTGATTTGTGTACGGAGGCTTGGAATCTGGTAAGAATAACTTTCTCTGCAGTTTTACCCAGTTTTGAGATAAGGCTGATTGGTCTGTAACTTTGAGGCAGGTGTGGGTCTTTTCCGGTTTTATGGATCGGAATTATATCCGCCACTTTTCACCAGGAAGGGAAATGTTTAAAACGGAGGATGGAATTTATTATGTTGGTCAGATGAACTATAGCTAAACGTGGTAGTAGTTTTATCACTTTGTTGGTGATGCTGTCAGGTCCAGGAACCTTTCTGTTTTTTTTTTTAGTTTCTTGATTATACCATATATTTCTGCTGGTGATGTGGATGCAATTTGATTGGAGCATGTTACAGAAGATTTTAATGAACTTCTGACATGTCTATGGATCTTGTAGATGTTATTGAAGTCTAGATTCATATGAAGGTTTACATTGCTTATCTAAATTTTCTACTATTGCTTCGGCTTTATCTGCATCAGTGTGGATGAGGCCTAGATCATTTTGGAGAGGGGGGGGATTTGTTTTTGATCTTTCTGATTAGGTTCCAAATGGACTGATTGTCAGGAGAAATAGAAGTCGATCTTTCTTCCCAAAGTTGACTTCTGTGTGCTTTGGGGGCTTCTCTCACTGTGGAATTGAGTCCGTTTAGTATTCGTTTGTCTTGTGGTGCACAAGTATTGTGAAACGTTTTTCATTCTGGCCTTCTTTTTCTCCTTGATCAGGTTCATCATATCTTCTGGCAAGTGATTGGGCCTGAGGGTAGTTGTGGGAGTAGTGACTGCTGTAAAGGCTGTTAATTTGTTGAGTCAGATCTTTAATAGCTGTTTCAATTTCTTCTTGAGATTTTATAAGTGGAACGGGACCAATATATTTCGGGAGTACTTTGGTCAACCTTTCCCATGATACGAACGAGTGTGTGGGGGGGGGAACAGTTTTTCTTGATTTCCCATCTGTAGCAGCATTGGGTTGTGATCAGATGAAAGATTAAGTGTCATTAAGCTGTACTGGAGTCTCACATTCTGCAGTATGACTAGGTCCAAGACATCAGCCCTGTTATATGTATTATGATGGTTGGGTTCAGTGGGACCTGTCACAACTGCATTGTCGGATCCTGTATAGTTAGCAAGTATGTGTCCGTTTTTATTGGTAGTTCAACTGTTCCAGGCAGGATGCTTAGTGTTAAAGTCACCGGCAATGATGACAGTCTCTCTGATGCCCAAGATGGCGTCCAAATCCGATGACAGTAATGATTTTAGTGGAGGATTGTATGCTGCAAAGATTTTTAGTCTACCAGCCGAGCTCATGAGGACCTCTATACCTGTAACCTCTAGATTAGTAGTAGATGGGATATTTATAGAATGATGACTGATGTAATTCTTGATTAGAATGAGAGTGCTTCCGCCTCTGTGGGTCAGCCTGTCAGTTCTGTACAGCTGATATCCTCTGATTTTGGGGTTGTCCGACGATCTCAGATGCGTTTCATTTATCAAAACTACATCCGGTTGATGTCTTTGGGTGAACTCTTGGAGCTCTAAGATCTTATTTCTGAGGTCGTTTGCGTTCCACGCAATAATCTGTAGGAGTCTGGATTTAGTTTATTCCTATTCATGAGTGAGCTCTGTGATGATGGTTTGTTTATCCTTTAGGAATCTGTTAGTAGAGGATGGAGAGGGGTTGTATCTGCTTAAGTCTAATAGCATATTTGCCAGAGAAGAGGTGATAATGGCTGTCATGTTTGTGTGTGGTGCTGATTAATCCTGTTCATGGGTTATCTGTTTAGAACGGACTACATCCTCATATGTCCTTGTCTGTCGTTGCTGGGTTATTCTTTTGAAGGCTTCTGACAATTTTTGCTGGTCTTTGAGAGGCTGTGAAGCTGAGGCCTCTGCTGGGGGAGAAAGAATCTCTGTCTCCGATCTTCTGTTTTTTTTTGGGGTTTTGTATGCAACACCTATAGTTGGCTGTGTGAGGGCCATCGCAGTTGGCATATTTGGCTGGGGTGGTTTATGGCTTTGTGCAGATATTGGTTGGGTGGCTGTTCCCACATTTTAGACATTTAAACTCAGCCTTACACATTTTCTGAGAATGGCCAAATTTTTGACATCTGTGGCACTGACCTGTTGAAGCCCTTTTCCTTTCCTTAAGGGTTCTGGGCTGATTTTCAGACCACAGATGGATGTCAGTTCATATATATGCTTGTAAGCTTGGCTGATCTCTACTAATACTAGTGGCATCGAAGTCTTGTCTTTTTTGGTCATTCTGCTGTCCTTAATGGGTGGTAGGTCCTGCTGGTGTAGATCAGCAGCCACTTCTGTGGATTCGTCTTCAGACACTCCTCTGAGCACTACCTTCAGATTTTTCTCTGAACCAAGTGAGAAGGTGTGATACTGAATGCCTTTGGCATTCATTTCACGTGTGAGTTTTTGGTAGTCCGTCACTGTGGTGGGCTGAATCGTAATGCCATCAGTGACATTTTTTTGCGTAGGTATAAGAGATCTGTAGATTGAACATAGTAGCTCTTAGAGACATCCATTTTTGTTTTTCGCGGAGATATCTTTTCTCTAGTGGATGTAGAGGAGTCCGAAACAGAACCGTCTTCTTCCATTCCGTCCTCTTTTGGTGGTTCTGAGGCTGTGGTTTTGCTCTTCTTATGCGCACGGACCTCCGTGGAATCTGAGGGGGGTGGGGGGCAGAGATCACCAAGTCCCGCCTCTCATCAGTTGGAGCATTGTCGTCGTCCTTGTTGCCATCCCTGGACATAGAATACAGATTAAATTCAAATTTTTTGAGGATCTTTTTTAGTATAATTATGGCTAGTCCTCTGTCCAGTGACTCTACCAGGGCGTCAGTGTCAATCTCATTAATACCGAGAGAACAAGGTGCGAAATCACTGCTTAAGATCGTGGGTCCCTGGTTTTTTCTGGCAGCCGCAAAAGACTGCCAGCAAAATCAAGCGTTGGAAAACGCGCAAAATAATAGCAAGTTATAGTACCCTAATAAATGGGAAAAGGAATGTCAAGAACTCACTTGGTCAGAGAGTGAAAACCTACCTCCCTAAAATACCATTGATCCACCACTGGTCCTCTTGTCTGAGCGCACACCCTGCCTCCCTTTCTTGGTGGTTTAAAACCACCGGAACGCTAAGAATTGAACTGCACCATCTGTACGTCTGTTCAAAAGGGCTTATAGATATCCGTATTTGTGAACGTACACCCGAGCTATTAGCACGAATGTGATGCAATGTTTATGCTCGTGTCGGAAAGTATGCTCTTCATGAAGCATTAGTATATTGTGCTTACTTTTAGGAATCATGAGAAGGTAGGAAGCAATTAGGGGAGTCTCTAACAGGAACAAATGCGAAAGTTTAATATCGAAGATATAGCTGTTCCGTGAGTGTGCATCGCACATCTGGAATATACGCCCTTGAGTAAGCCTATCTCAGTATCAATTTACATTATCTTAGTGTACTCATAAACAGACACACTTGATGTACATTTTTGTTTGTAATTATCACATATATAACTACTTACATTTCTCGTTCAGCACTGCCTGTCTTTTTACAGAATTTTTTGTTCACACGAAAGTGCTCCTTTCTTTCTACTGGCTGGTTCTTGATTTCCCGCCAAATTTCTTCTTTGTCCGAATCGTCGATTATTCTCTACCCATAGGATCCTTAACATGGCGACAATGTACAGCTCTTTCCTTTCGATTCCCGAAAACGGATCGCACGTGGCGGCGGACCCAGGTTAAGAGAAGGTTCAGAACCCTCAAAAAGTCCTTATCGATGTCTCGCCTTATACAGGCCCGGACTTTCGTGGGATCTATGCGCGCGTCTCTCGAAATTGCGATATATGGCAATTCTTAGAATCAGACTTCCTAATTAGACATGATGCCGTCATCTGTAACATTATTTTAACAAAGGCTCATGGTTAATTTATTACAAATACATATTACAGAAAAAATTTAACATTTCTTTAAGTGCAATCTAGAAAAATATGTAAAAGCGAACATTGATAAGTTACATAGTTACATATACACCTTTGCGTCGAGTTTATTCTGAAGACATCGACAACCACTGAGTCGAAAATACTATTTGATCCCGAATAGAGCAACTTAATGGGGAATATTTTATTTCTTTCAACTCTTACATCCTACGATTAGGGGCGACGAAATTTTAATGCAGCCAGTATTCCACTATTTTACTGCATCCCCTACGAGCGAGTATTTTATGCTTGTAGTTCACGAGGCAGATTTGCCTGTTTGAGGGATGAAAAATCCGAGTTTCTGGATTGAAAACCTCCACCTTCTCCTTATGCAACTGGCTAACTCAAAAGAAATTGAGAAGAATTTAATTGAAAAGCCCTGATAAAGGTTCTTCACGTCATAGATACGTGATTCAAACCCAGGTGTCTTTCCATCCAAAGGCCTGAGTTCGAATCCCATGTCTATGACGAATCATAAAAAAAGTGCGTTTCACAATAGTATTCTTGTCTGACGATCTTTCATTTTATAGTAATTTGGTGTGGTATCAAAAACTTGATGTCCTTACAAGATGCATAAGTTGCACTTATGCAACTGGCGCAAAAGCTTGTCTTGAGCGAATGATAATAGCTACTTCACTTTCTTCAATCCATAAAACACACAGCAGCTGTTTAATCAACATCGATCCTTAGCACAGTTTTAAACCCATTGAAATAACTTCTCATCTTCTTCATTCTATCAGTCATTTCTGGCTGATGTACTTAAGTAATTTGTCATTTGTTACACAAAATTTTGTATCGCTTAACAAATCTAATTTTGCTACTAAAAAGGGTCCAATTTAAACCAGCATTAGAAAATTTTAGTGGAGTTGTTAATACCAAATTTCATTGAAGTCCATCTAGCTAAGATGGAAGCCGTATTCGTTCTGATACTCCTAATTGTTAAATTTTCAACAGCTGATCGGGAAGAACAAAATATTCTTAGTAGTTGGAATGGGAAGTAGACCAATAAAATTAAGATCTCCAATAAATCAGTTGGTAACTACATTATCCTTTAGTTGGAAAGACCCTGCTAGAATCCGGTATAGAATGAAAGAAAGCTATATAAACTCTTTTTCACCAAAAAGTGAGACGCTATTCTCATACGGAGGTTGAAGATCTCTTCCCCGAAAAAAACTCTTTCGAAGCTGGAACCCAGCTAGATAAACCTACACAATTAACAGACATGATACACTGGCCTTGAGAAATAGAATGGAGTTTCCAAAGCGCCTCTTGCCTGTAGGCTTTCATTTGGTGTAAGACCGCCTCTGAAACAATGCTCCATAGTTGCAAAGTAAAATTGTTAGACATTTCTAATTTTTATATCGTTGTGAAAGTTTTTTTTTTAATTTAATTTTTTTTTTATGAACAAGAAAAATATGTTTACTCTTCCTTTCCAGTTAATTACTTCTATTTTAAAGTGTGTTTTGTGAATAAAAGTGACTGGTGACGTTGTGTCATTACTTTATTTCTGAAGCCATTCCCACTCAGAAATATCATCTAGACATGGACTGATTATCAACGATTGTTACCAAATTACAGGTAATCACGTCAGTAATCACACGTTAATATTCTTTTCGTTTACAAGTTTTTTAATAGTAGCATGACTGCTTTCGTTGACAATATTGGCGATTTCCATTAGAATTCACTCATATCAATCTGTTCAATACTTTTCACCGACAACTGCTAGAGCAGCATATTTCAGTGTATCGTCGATTGCTGAACATCATGTATGACAAATCGAGTGGTGGAAAACTTAGTTTTATGCTCGTTATCTATGCCCATAAGTGGATTCGAACCCATATATTATTTGTTAGAAAGCAGAGCGGAAACGCTAACGGATCGCTAAACATAATATACCAAATATATGTAAACTATATGAAAAAACATATATACCAAATATATGGACCCTAAAATTGCATGCAGTAGTACTCTGAAGGATGCCTACCCGTCACATCTTTGTCATTTACAACAACAACAACAAAAAAGTTCCTGCCCAAAAATGAAAGAATCCTATTTGGCTGACTACATTGTCTAGAAAAGTTCATATCGGATGTACTATTACCCAAATACCCTTATATTATCCAAATGAAGAACTACACTTTAAACTGTTAAATATTAATTGTCCTTGCTCTTCATTCTTAACCAGCTTTCTCACTTTAGTGCCATCTGCAAATTTAGATATCAAAGTTTTAATTGTGTGATCAGTAGTACCATTGATGCGAATTAAGAATAACAGTAGATCCAACACTGATGCTTACCCTGGAATCCCCCCCCCCCAAGTTACAGAAGTTCAGTCTTCATTTTCTCCCTTAAACATTTAGCCATTTCCGCACGGTGGTGGGAGGGTATTATTATTCCACAGAGCAGGCAAACTAGTCAGACGAACACACGGAGATATAATACACTGGAAATATAGCCTTAGTTTTGCTTCGACCATATAACTCTTAATGCATCGCCTCCCTAATTTATAAGTACAGCGCAATATCGAATGCTTACTAAAATGCAAATACTTCGGGTTCGAATCCCACCGTGGGCATGGATGTTGGTGATTGTCGTTAAATGGGAGATGAATTTCATCACACGGTATGAGATCACCTTCCCGCTTATTGGAGGGCTGAAGTGGCTTGAAAGAGTTTTATGTTTGATCTCTAGAGCAGAGGTTCAGTTTAAAGAAAGTGAGAGTTTATGAGAAATTGCATGGCATTGTTCTGACAGTGCTCTTCACTGTCAGAACAACGACCATGCGGTTGTTTTTCAAAATAGATGTTCATTCTGGATCCTTTTATTTTAACATATTTCTCTCTCTCATGTTCAGTAACATGCAGTTAAGAACGCTTTCGAAGGTTTTATGTTCTTTAACTTTTAAAATAACTTCCACCCACTAAGTCTTTGGACACCCTGGAGGTGTCATATAATAATAATAATAAAGCAGCATTTCCCAAATTTTTAACGGAATACCTTGGTTAGAGTCGAGTATCATCGGTCTTGTATTCAATGTAAAGCTAAGCGCACACTCGCTACACGACACTATCGCTCTGCTATTAAGGCCAGCGTGCGCTGGCCTTAATAGCACAATCCGCACGCAAAGTGAGGAGCGCCTGATTTTCAAACATGTTTGAACTTGTCGCAGCATTTGAAGCCATTCCCGGCGCATATTAATTTGGATAATTTTTCACGGAACACTTATTCACTTTCCGTGGAACGGAATTTGGGAAATACTGCGCTAAAGGTTGTATATATTACATGTTAATATTACGTCTAAACAGATAATCTGGACATCTCACTCTAGCGATCACTTTCAAGCCCACTTTACGCCTTGAGTAAGGCCAGGCCAAAATTCGAATCTACAGACTGTTGGTTGAAGAATGAAACGCTGTCCGCTTGACTAACCATATCGGAAGGTGTGTTCTCTATGAAGGAAACTTTCCTTCTTGTTTAGTTATCTGGAAATTTTACCGAAATCCCACTCAAATATAGGCGGAAGCAAGAGGTTTTGGAAAGTATTTGGTATTCTTTTAAATAAATCTTTCTAGCATCCATTTGAGCACCTTCACACACGCGGCACTGTTTATCCATATATTTTTACAGCTTGTTTTTCTTATTGCTGTACAAAACAATTTCAATTGATAATAAAAATCGATTAAAATTTTTGAAAAGGTTATCAAGCTATATTATGTACGAACTAGTTAGAGCGACTCAGCGCCTCCGTATTTAGGGATATGGAAATAGTAGCTATTGCATCCCCGTCACCACCATCTCTCTGTATTTCAAGAAATGTGCCATTTCTGTTTTCCGGTAAACAGTTTAATCAGGGAGTATCTGTTTAAAACGCAATTGACATCCTAATCTTAGAATTAGGAATTTCTGTCAAGTACCAAAAACTCAACAAATGCCATGATTTTATTCTCTTGGATGTAGTTCTTTCATCATTTAAAATTTTGGTAGGGTTGTTTATGCTTTTTTTTTTTTTTGCTGATAAAAAAAAAAATAATAATAAGACAGCGATAGAGTTAAAACATATAAACGGTGCGCTGCTGACCGACCTTGAGCTACAGCGTGTCTGCATGTACTTGCTGCAAACAATTGTTCTTTTAGACAGACAACGCAGCTCTAAGTACAGCATTTGTCCTCAATCTGAAACTTCTGTTCGTTGTTGCAGAACGAAACAGTGCATGCTAATTAAGACACAGGAAATCATTTCTAACGACATATATTGTGTGTGTGATTCATCAGAAATGGAGAGCATTGCATAACTGTAAAACATGGTTAAGCTCATTTGCATGAATCGGTTAAATTGGTTTAAAATTTGTTGTCATGAAATTTATTGGCATGATTTGAAGGACTCCGCAGACTGACGAGTACTTTGTGTATTTGTAAATATAAATAGGAAATAGTAATAAATTCGTAAATAAAAATGGTGTTCTCCCCCCCCCCCCCCGAACATTATCACAGTTCCTAACGCATATTTCCTTAAGATCTTGGAGAAGATTTTATATCTCTGACTGATAAGTTGGTTGACAGACGAACAAACGTGTCGATCTTCTTTAAAAATATCAAGATAGCATATATATGAGAAAGTTAAACCTCTGGTGTGATTATCTTCGCAATTAGGGCAATTTCTATTTGGTATTTTAGTGATTAGTAGAGCATACTGGAGTGACAGCTGCTGGGACGGCTCAGTTATTTTCAACTTTTTTTTTTTTTTTTTCATGTACTCCGCGATTACCCTTTATAAGAAAAGTATTCAGTTATAAAAGGGAAAAAAAAAATTATATAGAGATATTAAATAGCATGTCTATTTTCTTACGATCTACGTTATGGTTTGTTGATGAGTGAAATCATTTGTAATAATGAAGTAAATCATTTTGTACTGATTATTTCTTCACATCCTAAATAACTTTAATTTCTTTTTCTTTCTTTCTTTCTTTTTTTTTTTTTTTTTTTTCACAAGACGGCCACAAACCATAATTCGATACGGGTCGTTGCTATCTTGTGAAAGTTTTCAGAAATCGTACTTACTTTTGAAATTATGATTAATCAGTGATAGTTTTGACGTATTCATTGCATATAAAAATTATTTCAGTTGTGTACAACAGAAAAGCTGTTGTACACAACTTTTCAACTGCGTAGCGCGCGCACTTGAAAAGCTTTGGAAGTGTCATCACATACTCGTATTCTACAATTTTTATAGAGGATAAAATGTATATTATTTTGTTCCATTTCAGATTCATATAATTTAAACACGTGTAGCTGATAGAAGAGATACTACAAGATATAATTATATTCCTGTTCAAATCTCATCTATCTGGAAAAGAATTGCAATGTTAAGGGAGGGGCTATTCAGAACACTCCAAGTAATGTAATATAATGAAACATGAACAATATTTTTTATGTTGCTCCTCTTCCACGAAAGGTTATTTGCTAAACTATAGTACATTTTGACCCATGAGTGAGGAAAGAATTTTTGTCCTTCAATATATATATATATATATATATTGAAGGACAGGGCCGACGCAAGCGGGCATGCGGGCGCCGCTACGAAGGGGGCACGAGTCATAGGTTCATTTTTAAGAAACAAAATTTTTATCATAAAAACCAAAAATTCTTAGAATGATCAATATTAAAATAAATAAGGCCGGATACACCGAATAAAAATTTTTAAAAAATTGTATATTGCCGGCTGTTTACAATTTTGCAGCGAGAGCAGGCTAAATGCTTGCCTCCAGAATCTGAAGTGAAACGGTGAACGGTTTTTATGCGCAGAAACGAATTTTCGTACAAAACATTTGTTGCTACGTAACCAGTCATATGGTACTGTAAAAACTCGATTGTAGCTTAAATATTCCAAAGCACATAACATTCGATTGTTTACTTAGGTGAAGTCCCATGTGAATATTGTAAAAATAAACTTTGTCTCTGTATAGTTTGTTTTAGATGTTATTGTAAATAACACTCTGAAAGTTAACTGTATATACTGCTTTAATAAGAATATGTTAGAGTGTTAAAAACAAAGGCAATGTTTATATCGCCGAAGCTGCATGTAACAGATCTACATGGAAGCATTAGAAAGATTGTATGAGAAAGGCTTGCAGGCTCTAAGTGTAAATTTGCTAAGTCAATCAGAAAGGTTCAAACAACTTTCTGATGGCCCGGCAACTTACAATTAAAAGAAAGCGGAGGAGAACAAAAGACGTGCCGAACTTGAAACTTAAGATGAAAGAATCATACTGATTCTTTGGGGGTTGCCAAACTTCATGCAAGGTCTCAGAGGAGGTATAATAAAAAGGGACCGAGGCAAACAGAAAGGGCTGCACAGATCCAGAGATTGCTGCAGAAGTAGAGGGGGCCCGGTTCCAGAGACGTCCACAGAGAGGCTGCCCGGTTCCAGACGCTGTCAAAGAGGAGGCAGCTCGGTTCCAGACATTGCTAAAGCTGCTCGGTCCCAGACGTTGCCGAAGAGAGAGACAGAGCTGCTCAGTTCCAGACATCGTCAGAGAGCATCCCAGATCCAGACGTTGGTTGAGAGAGGAGTTTTCCGCTTCCAGAAAGGAGCTTCTCGGTTCGAGACGTCGCTAGAGAGAAACAACTTCTAGGCCACAGACAGGGCTTTCAAATTGCCGAAAGGAGAAGTCGCAAACACCGTAGAAGAGAAAAGTTTCCAGTCCAGAGGGATCCTGATTGACAGTTGACAACAGTTTCATTTTTCTTGGAGGCAGCATTTTCAATTTCTTAGAGGCGGCAATTCAAGCTACTTGAGACGGCAGTCGTCCAGGCATTTTCGGCGAGCCCAAGTGGAGGAGAAAAGGCGAGGCAAATTTCCCGAAGTCCCTTCGCTCGTAAGTTTTTCTTTTCGCCGTGGGAGAATAACATTTTTCCGGAACTGTAAGAGTCCTGCTACATTCCCAATTGATATAGCCGAAGCCAAAATTCCAGATGAAGATCTGAGATGAAAGAATTCCCATAGAACTTTTAGTGAAAGACTTTTGACTAATTGTGAGATACAGAGCCTTTGTAAGTTCAAAACTTTTATATAATTCCTCTTATAGTTGTATTAGGAAGACTTTTAAGATATATGTTTAATGTTTAATAAGGTTAAGAAGTGTCCTTAAGAGAATCAATTGGCATGTTAGAAGTTTATATCAAATTTGTAAAGATAACTTAACAGAGAGATTTAGGTAACCTCTTTGCGAGTAAGCTTGGAGTTTAATAAGTAAAATTTGTAAACTGAGAGTAGATAACGTTTTGTGTTAAAGAAAGTATTTTAAAGTTGAAGAAAAAAGGTTCTAAATTTTGCTAAAGAGTTTTTATTGAAGGATAGAGAAAGCAATCTCCCTAATGTTTAAATTCATGTACATTTCATAGTAATGTAAATAAATGTTATTTGACTTTCTTGTAAACATAGCACGTAATATAAACAAGAGAGATTCTGAGAGAGAGAAAGCGCGCACAGCTATATTAGAATAACGGAGAATAAAGTATAAAGTAAAGAAAAAAGACATCACAAGTAATTAATAGAAATTGCAAGTATACAAAGTTAAAATAATAATAAAATTTTACAATGTCGCAGTATTGAAATGGGGCCTGTTCAAAAAAAAATATATATATATATATAATATATCCCAGAGATACATATGGTCGTAAATTTGGCGACACGTATTATAATAGAAAAATGGAAAACGGGGAGCTCGTGCCAAGAACATGGCTCATTTATTCCGAAACTTTAAATTCTGTTTTTTACTTTTGTTGCAAACTTTTCGCACTTACTGAATCAAATAGTCTTGTAGAAGGTTATAACGATTAGGGAAATGTAAGTACAACTGTGCATAGACATGAGACTAGTTTAGCTCACATGAAAAATTTCTTAAAATGGAAGGAACTTGATAAAAATTTAAAAAACAAAACTACTATTGATTGCCAGACTCAAAGCATGTATGAAATGGAACATTGGACGAGTGTTTTAGAACGCTTGATTGAAATTATAAAATTCCTTGGTAGCCAAAATTTAGCTTTTCGCGGATCATCTGATAAATTATATGAAAGGGATAACGGCAATTTTTTAAAATTAGTCGAACTGTTTCCGAAGTTTGATCCCGATATGGAAAATCATGTTGAAAGAACCCTACAACGAAACAATAGAGTACACTATTTGAGTAAAGACAGACAAAAGGAAATATTGGAAACTTTAAGTAATGCAATCAGGGATACAATTTTATTATCAATTCGAAAATCTAAATATTATTCCATAATTTTAGACTGCACACCTGATGCAAGTAAAACAGAACAAATGACCATTATTATTCTCTTTGTTTCCTGTGACAATGGAATTGTCAAGATCAGGGAAAACTTTTTACTTTTTGCAGATATATCAGATTCCACAGGACGTGGTTTATGTGCAACAATAATGGAACAACTGGAAAAATGGAACATTCCCATTGAAGACATGCGACGTCAAGGGTATGACAATGGGGCAAATATGAAAGGGAAAAAATATGGGCTCCAAAATTTGCTTTTGAACAAAAATCCTCGAGCTTTTTACGTGCCATGTGCTGCTCATACTCTAAATTTAATAATTAACGATGCAGCTAAAGTGAATGCAGATACAATTAGTTTCTTTGCAGTTATTCAAGAAATATATAATTTCCTTTCATTCTCTTACAAACGTTGGGCAATCCTTTTAAAGTTCGTAAAAAATTTAACATTGAAACAGCCATCAGAAACGCGATGGGAAAGTAAAATTAATGCAATCCGCCCTCTACGATATCAGTTAGGAGAAATTTACGATGCCCTTTTTGAAATTTTAAATAATGAAAATTTTAATAAAGAAACTCAGCATGAAGCACGAATATTATGTGCTAAAATGAAGGACTACAAATTTATTTGTTCTCTTATAATTTGGCATGATTTACTTAACAGAATAAAGACTGCGAGTAAAATGCTTCAAGACAAAAATATGAACATTACACTTGCTTTATAATCTATCGAAAACTTAAAAATATTCTTACAAGAGTATCGATCAGATACAAATTTTAAAGAAGTTTTAAAAACGGCAAAAGAACTGAGTGAAGAGTTGGATGGAGAACAAGAATTTAAAACTGGTACGGAAGTTCGACGACGAACACGACAATTTGACTACGAACTTCATGACGAAACGCCACAATCGCCAGAAGATAAAAAGATAAATTTAGAGTGAATGTGTTTTATACACTTTTAGACGTTGCAATGTGTTCGTTAATAGAACGTTTTGAACAACTAAAAACATGATAATTTCAAGTTATTGTATAGATTACTACAAATTAATAACGAAGATTTACGAAAAAATTGTGACGATTTAGAGATTCTCTTGATGGACGGCGACAATAAAGACGTAAATGCAATAGAACTATATGACGAGGTATGTGCTTTCCGGGATATTTTTCGAAAGGATAATTTAAATATTCAAAACCCTTTTGATATTCTTAATTTTATTGTGTCCAATAGTTTATCTTTCCCTAACTTTTCAACTGCTTTAAGAATACTATTAACCTTACCTGTTAGTGTAGCGAGCGGTGAACGTTCCTTTTCCAAGTTGAAATTGATTAAAACCTACTTAAGAACAAGCATGTCACAAAAAAGGCTTGTTAGTTTGGCGTTAATAGCTATTGAAAATGATGTATGTGCGGAATTAGACGTTAAGACCATTATTTCTAATTTGGTGAATAGGAAATCAAGAATCCTAAAATTTTAATAAAAAAATTTCAAGTATATTTATATAATTTAATTTATTTTCTGTTATTCTGTAAAGATTTTATTTTTTGAATACTTATGTTAATATTAATAAAATGTTCTAATTATTATTTCTGAATTCTTTTCTTATTTTCTCATCTATCTTGAGTTTCTTTTATTTTCCTAAAAGATAGTTCCACTTATAAAAATTATTAAAACATTTTTACAACTTACTAAGAATTTAGTAAAATGCAAGAATTTTTTAAACTTTAATTCAAATAAATTTTAATTTCAATTAAAATTCATTTTAATTTTGTTAGCGATTCGGGTCAGTGAGAAGGCTATAATCCCTGTATCATTATATTCAACGATTAAAGTGAAGTGGCTTTATCAAAATTTGCTTTAACTTTTGAGAATTTTTTTGAATATTCGGGTTTTTAATGATTATCCTGCCTAGTCAACACCCCCGGTTCGTTACATTTAGCGAACCAACGTGTGGCTGTTCTGTCAAAATTTATTTAAGAAATCTCAAATAATTTAAATTTTTATTATCGTAAATGAACCACACACGCCTGGATCGTTACAGGGGCGCTTAGATAGACGATGCATGCGGGCGGCAAAGACCCGGCTCTGTTGAAGGACCTACAGGAAAGTATTCTGATGTTAACACATTGCATGTATTTATCCACTCCACATCTTCATGCCTCTTTAGTCATACTTAATAACTGCTCTAAGAAATTTGGTATGAAAAAAAAATTGCGTTTTTTCTATTTATTTTTACATAATCTAGAAACCTTGCCCTAGAGACTAAACATAGAACTTTTTCAAGCTACTTCAAGCCTCCAACAATCACAAACATCCAGATGCGATAAACTCTCACATTTGCTTCATTTTAACGCGCCGTCACTACTAAGAATTGAAGGACCTACAGGAAGATGTTCTGATGTTGAGTCATTGCATGTATTTATCCACTCCACGTCTTCAAGCCTCTTTATTTTATAATTTTTATTTTACTTAATAAATTCTCTAAGAAATTTGGTGTGAAAAAAAAATTTAAATAGGGAAAAATATGAAGAAACATAAAACAAAAACTGCATTTTCGATTATGAATCTGTTGAAAACAGGTAAAATAAACATAGTCATTTAAATATGAAATAGACAACAGACTTAAGCAAGGCTGTTTGGTGGGGAGTGAGTTGAATAAATTTGCATGGAAATTATTCTTCACTAGTTTCCATCTCTGGAGTTAGAATTGAGTTAGAAATAAAACAGTTGGCCAAAGGCTAGAAACCACTACAGTAGTTTCTAGCCGTTAGTCAACTGGTCTGAATGGGGCAAGTATTGACTTTGGTCAACACTTCCCCCATTCCACCCCATACCAATAAATGACGAACATTGTAATTTTGTTATTATTTGTAATTGTTGAAGTTACGGAAATAGAAATAAATTCTACTTTATGCGAGAACTTTCTGTTTATTGATAGTTCGGGCTCACTGTCAGTAAATTTTTGAAGGATGAATACTGTCTGCTAGTCTTAAATGGCAGTATAGGAGCTTTTGGGGGAATTAAAAGTCAGAGGGTAATGATTTTTTTCTCTCCTCTTCCGACATAATATGTGGAGGAGATATGAAGAGCTGTGATATTTTATTGAAAATCTCAGAAAATTGAGAATAAATAAACTTTTTGACATATGCTCACATCAGCATGTGATTTATTATTTGGATAGCTGTAAAGATCCGAAATTTTTTTTAAATTTTTGTCTTTAATGGTTTTGAATATAGATATTGTTTCTGATCTATCCAACCAGTATTCTAAAATGCATATATTCTGCTATTGTAAATTGTTTCTTTATTTCTATTAAAACTGATCCAGATATTTAGCCTCTTTATAATTGTTTCTTCTACATCAGAATAGTTCGAATTTTTCAGCTATTTTCTGTCTTGTTACTTACACACAAAATAGTATCGTTGTTTTAAGAAATTTCAACGTATTTGATAGGATTCCAAAATTAGTTTCAGTTTTTATTTCATTTTCAAAACAAAACGGTCTTTCTTTGATAAGTTGCAATAAGTAATACCTTTACAGTTCCTTTTTTGCTCATTGTTGCGATAAGTCAGGAATTTCAAGTAGATAAGAAAGCTGGAAGAATGGTTACGTTTCTCTTGTGAAATTCTGCAGACGATATGCACTTTTACTTTTTTGCGTGACGTCATAAAGTCTCACAAATATTTTTCCTGACTCAACGCAATAGGGCTCTTGCATGTATATTATACAAGACCAAAAGCAGCGGGTTGAAGAGAATAATGCACTGGGAGGAATCGAGTATGGGAATTCCGGTTATCGATTAAAATTATACGGAGAAATGGGATATTTGGTTCAGTTCTACAGACATTTTGAATAATGAAATACATTGTAAGAGTGTGTAATTTTTATCATTCAGGAACAGAGGGCAGCAGCATATCATGAAAACGTTTCGAAAGTATGCACCTAAGCAAAGTAAATATTATAAGTAAATACTTATAAGTAAATATTATATTTGAACTGTCCTTGTCCAGAACAGACACTTTAGAGAGTTCTACGTATATATTATTAATTGCATGATGAATGTAGATATTTATTATTGCATAAGTAGATAGGGACATTTATTAGACTGACTTCAAAATCAGTTCATGGACTTAATACACATGCTTCGAAGAAACATGAGCCGTGATAGTTTGCTGATGGAAATAGAAATAAGTTTTTTATTATCCTGAAAAGGGAGAAAAAAAAAAGGCTTCCTAGGAGGAACTCTAGATTTTTTTTATGCTTCCTCTAGTACACTGTGCGGGCTAAGGAATTTTTTAAAATAATTTTATTAATTATTATTTATTTATTTGCATTCATTTTCACTTAGTCCAGAAACCTACTCTAGAGACCAAATATGAAACTTTTTCAAGCCTCCATCCAATTTTTAAAATTTCCTTAAAATCATTGACGCTATCCAGAGGCATACAAGTAGGCTCCTACATGATCCCTCTCTTACAGACTCACTATAACCTCCACAACTTTCTGTTGCACCCGTTAACAAGAACTGCAGCTGCCCAGTACCGCTTTACTGTGCAGCTACAAAACACATCGAACCTGCTTCTATTCATCCTCTTTTATTCCATCCACTTCTGTCCTCTGGAACAGCCTTCCTTAAGAAGTAATTCCCAAACAACTACAATCCGCAACTTTTCAACAACAGTAAAAAATAAAATAAAACAATAAACTTCTATCTCACTCCTCTTCTGCATCCCCCCCCCACACACACACGACACTGATATACCTATAGGCCCCTCGACTTTTCGTGTATGGGATCAGAATTAAAAAAAAAAAAAAAAAAAAAAAATCGGGCAGAGGAGTGTCTCACACCAGATCTTTTCATCTAAAGACGATCACAAATATCCACGCCGACGGTGGGTTTTCGAACCTGCAGCCTATTAGTAGGAAAGTAGGTACACTAACCACTCAGCCGGCCGATGATAACAGCAACGACATTGCTAACAAACACATCCCCAATACAAATCCACTCAGCTTCCCTTCCTTCAAAAATTAGAAACTTGGCTAAATGACATCAATAATCGCAACCTAATAGACATTAACATAAACATCCTAATAAGTGATATTAACATAAATACCCTTGACCATGGCTCTCCAACCACTAACACATATCTTGGCATTTTAAGCCAGTACAACATAAACCCGACCATAAAACTCCCCAACAAGGGAAGAAATACTTAACAATTCACTAACACAATCATGCATAGATCATCACCATACGGACGTCTGGTAACAAAGACATCATCAATAAACCACCAAAATCGCTGACTACTACTTTATTGCAACTTTATTCACAATACCAACTTTCTACTTCTTCTCTTCTGTCTAAGACGGGTTGAGTCTTCTCTTGAGCAGGATCTTCCAGTCTTCTCTATTCCTTGCTGTTCGAAAAAGTTCTTTATATATTCTTTATTAATTTCAGCCAAGTAATTCTTGGTCTTCCGGGTCTTCTTTTTTCAGTTGGTAAAGTATTGATTAGGACGTTAGGAAGTCTGCCTGCGTCCATGCGTATAGTGTGGGCAAACCATCTCAGTTGTTGTTTTCTAATTTTTTCTATTATTGTCTTTTTATACAGTAATTCTTGTCTGACTGTGCTGTTTGTTTTCTTTTCTATCCAACTTGTTCTATTTATTTTTCTTAAGCATTTCATTTCAAATGCCAGCAGTTTTTTCTCCTCTCTTTTCTTAACTCTCCACGCTTCTGCTCCATAGATGACTGTTGGTATAATTATTGTTTCATATAATTTGATTTTGGCTTGCTTAGATATCTTGTTTGTTTTCCAGATTTCCTGTAATTTTCCCATGGTGGTCCATCCTATCGCTATTCTGTGTTTGATTGTTTTGAGCTCATCTATTGTTTCTGTTAGTTTTGATCCAAGATATATGAAGTTGTCTACTTGTTCTATTTGTTCTCCTTTTAGGGTGGCTGAGATGGTAGTTCTGTTCCTCCCTATTTTCATCACTTTTGTCTTTTGTATATTTATTGTCATGTCATATGTTTTACAGGTTTCGTTTAGCTTGTTTATCAACCTTTGTAGTTTATTTTGCAATAAGGTCGAGATCATCCGCATATTTGATATTATTTATGTTTAAACCATTAACATTGATTCCAGGCTCATTGTCTATTGCCTTCTTTACAACTTCGTCTAGATATATGGTTCTGTTGTGAGTGTGTCCTTTTTAATTATTGCATTTATCAGAAACTGTATTATATATTTGTGTGTTGCTTTTTCTAATAGAACTTTAAGAAGGATTTCTCTGTTGATGCTATCGAAAGCTTGTTTAAAGTCCACAAAACAACAACAACATAGTTCTTTATGGTCTTCCCAGCTGAGCTCTGCTAGTTGGTACAATGTGAAAATCTGGTCTATTATTGAATAGTTTCCTCGGAAACCAGCTTGTTCTATGCCTACCAGTTCTTCGTAGGCGTTTTTTAATCTATTTTGCATAATTTTACGAATATTTTATAGGTGTGGGAGAGTAAATTGATTGGTCTGTACTTTCTGCAGCCTCTTTTGTCTCCCTTCTTGTATATTAGGATGATCTTTTCAGTTCTCCAAAATACTACAAACAGGAGAGATCCATCTGTGGGATCTCTCCTGTTTGTAGTATTTTTTTGAATAGGGTTGTTAAATATTCTATTGATGTGCTGCCTCCATATGACCTCAGTTCAGTAGGGACAGTATCGATGCCTGGTGCTTTGTTTTTAATCTATTTTATTGCGTTTCTAACTTGTAAAATTTTTGGGTGGTCGTTATTTTCTTCTATTGTTGGCATTGTCGTTTTGTTTCCTTGGTGAAAGATAGTCTTAAAATGGTTTGACCAGATTTTTCTTATATCTTCGATATTCCCGGTTTCAGTCATCTTATTGTTTATCATTGTTACTGCTTTTGCTGAGAATTCCTTTGTAATTTCTCTTATAGTGTCATGGAAGACTTTTAGGTTGTTTTGTTGGTATGCTTCTTGGCATTTCTTATCTTTTTCTTCTTAACATTTTTCTTTGACTTTTTTGCATAGGTTATCAACTTTATTTTTCAGTGCTCTGTATTTTTCTCTATTCTCTTAATTGTTTTATTGGTTTACAAGTATCTTGGCCTCTCTTTTCTCATCTACGATTTCTTGGGTTATCCACTGTTTGGTTATTTTGGCGTCTCTTTTCTCATCTACAATTTCTTGGGTTATCCACTGTTTGGTTATTTTGAATTTGGTACCTAGAGTGTCTTTTGCAATTGATAGCACTGTTTTTTTTTTTCCCTTCTTCCCAGTATTTTCCGCTGTTCTGGAAGATAGAGGGTTTTAATTTCAAGTACATCTGTTCTAAAAATCGACTTCTACTTGAGCTATCTTTTAGTTTTGTGATAGATTGATGTTTTCTTCTTTTCTGATATTGTTTTTCCTGCTGAATTTTATCTTTACTTTGGCAGTTAATATTTCTTGGTCATTGTCGAAATCAAAGCTTCTCAATGTTCGTACATTATTTATTGATCTTTTCCATTGTTTATTTATGATGATATAGTCTATGTAGTTCTTTATATTACCATCTGGGGATGTCCATGTATATTTATTATTAGGGAGTTGATAGAACAATGTGTTTGCAATCATTAGATCGTTTGCTTTACAGAAGTGGAGTAATTGTTCTCCTCCTAGTCGTTAAGCTCTCCGTATCCAAATTTCCCCACCACATCTTTATTTTTTTATATTTTTTTGTCTGCTGTGAACTGTCCTATTTTAGCGTTAAAATCTCCGATCACTATCATGAGTTCTCTATTTTTGGAATTTTCTATTTCTTCCTCTGAATGGTTATTTTAATTGTTTGACCTTTTTCTTTTACTTGAAGTTTGGCTGTGATTATTCTAGGAGACACTGGTTTTATTTCAATTACTGTGTAAGTTTCTTCTCAATTAATAATGCAACTCCTCTGTGTATGTTATATTTTCTTCCTGAGAAGTATAGTCTTCTTTCTGGTAAATCCATGAATCCATCTCCGCACCAATGTGTCTCTAATAAACCTAAATACTCCATTTCAGTCTTTTAAAATTTTCCTGGACTAATTGCAATTTTCCAGGTCGGTATAATGATCTTATATTGAGAGCGGCCACGTGTTTCATCCTTGGTTGACCACCTTGCTGATTTCTCACCTACTTTGTGGTCTTCGAGTAGGCGCGTCGGCTGTCCCGTACGCAGTAGCACTATCTCGGTTTGTAGACTTTCTCCGGCTCATGGAAGTTACTGGCATAATAATGTAGCCAGCTTGCCATGCCTCTGCTACATCCTTTGGTCCACTGCTCTTTATTCAGAACAACCCATTTGGGTTTTCCCCATCCGCCACCAGGGGGGACGCGCCTAGTAGGAGTGTGGTCTCCCCCAAGATACCAACTTTACATCCCCCCGACGAAACCCCACCAGATAAACTGCACTCTATTATCTTAATAAAAAGCGTCGTTGATAACCTTCTAAAAAACACCAACTGGAACAGGCTACTTAATACAAATGATCCAATAACTTTATACGACAGTCTCCAATTCTTGTTTACAGAAATATACAGAGAGGCAACAAAACACCCAAGAAACAGGAGACAAGCACTAAATATTCCATGGATAAATGAGGATGTCCTTAACAAATAATATTTACCTACAAACATTATATAAAAACACAGCCAACTAACAATTAAAATTAGGAGTGCAAAAAGACACTATTTTCAGAAATTCGCTGAATACAGTTCCAGTATGAAATAACCATGGTTTGCACTTAACGAACTATTAACCCGAGTAAAGGAAAACCCTATAAAATTTTATCACTGAAAACTTCGTCAAGAGATGAATTAGAAGAAATTTTCATAATCATTTAATTGTGCCTTCACAAACAACATCTCACAACCAAAAAAAAATACTTTATTATTTAGGCCCAATACAAAACTGTTTACTTAAAGTCAACAACAAACTATGTATTTTTTCCTCCCGTATGCAAATTGGAAATGAAAAATGCTCTCTCAGAACTAAAGCAAAAGACCAGTCCAGGAATGGAGAAAATCAGAATCACAGACCTCTTAACATATTTTGAACAATTAAATTCTCAATTTGTTTATTGCCAATTTGTATCTTTAAGAAATCAATGTCTGATTTTGAGGTTATCATTGTTTTTGTTTTTTGTAGGTTTATGTATAATCCATATTTTTTTAATGTTCCGAAAACGCGGCTGGTTATCTCTTGTAATTCTTCTTCACTTTCTGCCAGAAGATCGAAATCGTCTGCAAAACGTAAGTTATTTATTCTTAGTCCGCCAACTACTATTCCAGTGTCATATTTATGAAGAGCTTCATCTGTGACATATTCCAGAAAACAATTAAAAAGAAGAGGGGACAAGATGCATTTCTGTCTTACCCCCCGTTCTGCCCGGAACGATTCACTGCTGTAATTTTTAATTTCAATTCTCATATCAGATGATGAATAAAGAGATTTAATAATCCTAATGATTTTGTTGTCAATACCATAATGTTCTAAAATTTTCCATAATGTCTCGTGCCATATTGAGTCAAAAGCCTTTTGAAGGTCTAAAAAGTTGTGACAGATTATTTTGTTATTTTTGTAGCAAGGCTTATACATTGGTCATACATAACTGGTATTAGCTTAAGGAATTAACAAAGCATATAACGGATATTAATTAGAGCAAACTTTAATGAATACCTTCTATATTTCGGCAACGTCACGTTGTCATCTTCAGGAACATACAAATATGGTATGTGCACGCAGGCACTAACAAAAGCAAATGAGGATGAAGGCAAGAAACTAATATTGCTCTTTCTTTCAATACGCATTATTCCCGCTTTCTATGCAGGGTCCGCGTGTTACTTAGATGCGACTACTTGCAAGTACCACTCCCAACCGACCTGTCGCCTAGTCTGCCGCTGGGAGGATATATTCTGGACTGTAGAGGCGTATGTTCATGGGGCCAGTTTGCCTGTTTACGGGATGAAAAACGCCAGATACACTGGCGGAAAAAACCCTACTGCCCGCGCCCAAGATCGGCTAACTTGGCTATGCCTGAGGAACATCCTGAAGTTCCTCACGTCTTCGACGGGAATCGAACCTGGGACACTCCTTCCCGAGGCAGATGGTTGCAAAGCCACTAAGCTAACCGCGCAGACTTGAAATTAATATTGTTCCTGAAGTCCTAATGGTACCCCTAGCGGGCTAATTGGGTTATCTTGGCCGTTGGGCTGAAGTTCTCATAATGTAGTCTTCCCAAATTTGGGATAGTTTCATGCACCCAAATTTGTTGAGGTTTGGAATGTTTTTTAGAGCTGCTGATGATTCCATGAATAATCTTTCGTACTTGAACTTGCTGTGGTGTATTATTTTAGTTTTCTTCCAACGAATTTTATGGCGGGTATCTAAGGCATGGTCTGCCAGCCCAGAGTGGCTGTACTGGTGTAACCGGATGTAGTCTTTGTGTTCTGAAATCCTGATATTTGCTGTCCTGCCTAGTTGGCCAAAGTAGGACAATTTGCAGCTGCAAGGGACCTGGTATACACCAGGTAGGTGTATACCAGGGGAGAAGTTGGTCTTTGGTAGAGCGGATAAGGAATGCCAACTTTTTATATGGTCTATAACACAAAGTCAGGTCATATTTCTGAGGATATTGGTTATTTTCTCAGAGGGATGGTGATAGATTTTGTGTAATCTTTATTGTGGAGGTGGGTTGTGGTTTTACTGGTTTTAGTATTTTTTTAAATTTTTTTTTTGGTGGTTGTAGCCATTGGCTAAGAAAGTTGAGGATGTGGTTTAGTTCGGTGGTTAGGGCATCGTGATCTCAGCAGATTAATTTTGCCCTGTTGAATAGTGTTTTTATAACCTCATTGTTGTGAGGGGGTGAGATTGCTGGTGAATGTATCTGCCTGTATGGGTGGGGTTTCTATAAACAGAGAAAACCAAAGCTCCATCAGGCTGGCGAGTGATTAGAGTGTCTAGGAAGGGGAGGGGTGTTGTTTTTTCTCTTTTTCTAAGGTGAACTGGACTCTGGGGTGTTGGTTGTTTAAGTGTGTTACGAAGGAGTGGAGTGTATCTGAGCCATGTGGCCAAATCGCGAACACATTATCCATGTACCAAAGCCAAATAGTGGGTTTTGTGGGGCAGAGTTTAAGTCTTTCTCTCCAAAGGTCTCCATAAAGAAGTTGGCCAAGGGTGGGGAAAATGGTGAACCCATGGATGTCCCCTCTATCTGTTTGTAGAATTTTCCTTGCCAAACGAAATAGCCTGAGTTCATTGTGAACTGAAATAGGGCTGAGATATCAGGAGGAAATTTGGTTTGGATGAGCTCTAAGGTTTCCTTGAGTGGGACATTTGTGAATAGGGAGGAGATGTCAAAACTGACCATTGTGTCAGTATGTTGGAGTGAGAGGTTTTCTATACTGGCTTTGAAGTGGGCTGAGTTTTTTTATGTGTGATGGTGTGTTGCCAGTATAGTGTGTGAGCGCTTTGGATAAATGTTTGGCTAATTTGTATATGGGGGAATCGATGCCATCCACTATGGGACGTAATGGCACATTTTGTTTATGTATTTTTGGAAGTCCATATAATTGGGGGGGGGGATCTAGAGTTATAAGGTTTTAGTTTGTTAGTGACTTCCACGGGCCAAGAAGTGACTTTCTTAAGGAGTCTAGTCTGTAGAGAGTTCTAATCTGAGAGTTGGTAGGATTATATTCAATAGGGAGGTAGGTGGTACGGTCTAATACTAAAGCATTAAGCTTATCTGTGTAGTCCTTTTGGTTGAGAACCACAGTGGCGGTTCCCTTATCCGCTTTATTGATTACTATTTTTTTGTTTTTCTTCATTTCTAGTAGAGCTGCGTATTCGTCTTTGGATATGTTGGTTTTTGGAGGTTCTGCTTTGGTGAGAACACCGGCTACATCCAGTCTGACGTTGTTGGCGATATGGTTAGGAAGGTTGCGAATCCCACGTTCTATTTGGATCATGATTTCCTCGGCAGGTATTCTTTTAGGAGCTAGGGCGAAATTGTGGCCGCGTGAAAGTGCGGTGGGTGCCTCAAGCTTTAAAATTGCGGAAGAGAGGTTGACAACCGTGTTGAGTGGTGGCTGTGGTAAGAGGTAGAATTCTTTATCAAGTTTTCAGATTTTTTCAAGTGCCGACTACGTTTTTCGAATTCTTTTGTTGCCGAAGCGCATGAGACGTCATAAAGAATCGTCCAAAGATAACAAGGTAATCCCAAATTGTGCTAAATTGAAGCACCGTTTTACTTCACAGAAAGCTCTCCGTATTTATAACTGCACTAGTTTCGCCTTATTAAGAGAACCAATCACCGCGACGCGCGTTCTCCTTGCCGACGAAAACAAAACCTTACGGGCGTTAGAAGAAGAGCTTTCAGGTATTCTCGGCCATGATCTTTGGACGATTCTTTATGACGTCTCATGCGCTTCGGCGATTACATTGCCGAAATGAAGCCTTTTTGGCTCTTTATTTAAGTAATAATAATAATTAATTCCCCCCCCCCTCCAGTTGGTGCCTTGAGACCTGAGTCAAAATACCTTGCGTTTCTTTAAGACCTAGCCAATCACAGTAATCCGGTTGAACTTGAGTTTCATTTCATTTTAAAATTTCGCTCTACCACTTAAGTCTATCGATATTTAAATAAACATATAAATAAAATATACCGTGTTCACAAAGAATCATAGATTATTATATGAATTATTCAGGACTTTAACATACCTTGTAGAAGTTAGTTTTCTTATTGCTGTAAAAGTCGGTATAACAAGTGCTGAATTGAATGAGAAATTCGTTTTGACGAATGTGTTTGTTATATATTAATTAACTAAACTCATTGCTGTATGAATGGTGACATGAAATAGCTTTATTCTATTTTATGGGAAATTTTTTTACCTTTCTTGTTTAACAAGAAATTGATTGTACATTTTTTCTGAATTCTTGTTAACAGACTTCTACATTTTTTGCTAGACATACAGTATATATTCCATTATAAAGCGAGACTCGAAATTTATTATTATAGACTCATTGCGGGAAACCCAAACTATCCTCGCAATATTTATCATACCTCTTCTTGAACTCATTTTAAACGAAGCACTCACTAATGGAGGTGTCAAATAATAATAAAAATAATAATAAAAAAGGAGTCAATAAACCTCCGCCTATTAACCAACTTCTGTAATCCACATACTCTCAATCTATCTATGTAGGGAGTACACCACTCACCAACTTGGTCACTCGCCTCTGAATCTTTTCTACCACTTCCTCATCTCCAAGGAATCCAGGTGATCAGACCTGAGCACAGTAATCCAGATGTAGACTCAACGCCTTAAAAAGAGAATAATAACTTCTTTATCTCTGCATTTTAGTGTGTTCTTCAATAACCAAGTAATCCTATGAGCTATCTTGGACATCTTAGCAATATGCCCTCTGAACTTCAACTCTCTATCCACTACCCCCCCCCTAAGTACCTAATCTGATCAATCCACTGGAGTACTGTTCCATTAGTGTGGTACATAGCTTGTAATCTTTTAATTCCAAAATGCATAACTTTACGCTTTTCCACATTGAACTGGTATCCATTTTTACTTGTATATTATCTTTTTCTCCCCCATACTGTCAGCTTAGTTAAATCATTCTGCAAGAGCTCCCTACCTTAGCTTGATTAATTATTATGCTACCCAACTTTACATCATCAGCAAACAACTGAGTATATCCCTTCAAATAATTTCCTATATCACATGTACAAATCAAACAATAATGGGTCAAGCACAGAGCCTTGTAGCACATCACTGATGAGCTGCTTCATACACTACTTGATGGTATCTGTCCATAGGCCATTTTCACATCCTCATCACCAGTTTAATATCCATTCCCATTTGTTCTAATTTGCATAACAGTATTTCATAGGGTATCCTATCAAAATCTAGCAGTATCATTGTGTAGCCATTCCCCTTGTCCAAGTCAGCTGTCACTCTATTATAAAAAGTTAATAAATTACTAAGGCAAGACCGACCTTTAACTAAAACCATGTTGCCCCCCCCCCCAGTATCATATTCTTATCCATCCATTCCTGAATTCTGTCTTTAACCAACTTTTCCAATACTTTTATCACTACTCTCGAGATGTTGATTGGTCTGTAATTTTCTACCGCAGTCTTAGAACATCCTTTATGCAAAGGAACTATTTTACCTTCCACACCCTAGGGACCTTACCAGAGCTCAGATTTAAGTTAAATGCTAAGTAATAGGCATTGACAGTTCCTTTGCATATTCACGTAATAACCGAGCTGATAATCCAAACCTATAGCAGTATTTGAATTTAAATTCTGGAATATTATAAGTACTTCAATTCATTAATGTCGATTCTCATATCAGCTGTTGCTACATAAGATATAGAAGTATCTTCACTCGGGTGATAGACTTTTGAAAAGTAGTCTATTATTACGTCTGAACTCTACCTCGCTACCATCGGCACCCACTAAAGTTATCCTTCCAAAGTTATTCTTCCTTTTACTTGCCACATAGCGAAAGAATTCTTTGGAATTTCCTTTGACCTGCTTGGCTTAGATTTTCTTATTATCTAGTTTAGCCTTCCTTATGCTGATTGCCTTTCTCTTTGTAAATCATCCATAACATTTTTTTTTTGCAGATCACACCTAATTCTACTACTCATCCATCTAACGCCTACCTTATTTATCTTTCTGATCATGGGAATACATTCCGATATTGCTTCCTTCAGTTGATTATATCCCATGCATTGCTAACATCTTTCCCGTGCAATTTCTTATACGATGGGACTGCTGTAAGCTGCTTCAAAAGCTTGCCATAATTACCTACACGTAGGTCCGTATAAACCCCTTCTTAAGAGAAAAAAACAACAGATTTTGCAACCTCCCGAGTCAATACCACATAATCACTCACCAAACGTAGGAAACGTGGATACCTTAACTTATGCATAGTTCCTCTGAATCTGTGATCACATCCAAAACTCTCACACCACAAATCCCTTCAGTTATATGCTGTTTCAAGTAAGTAATTACCTCTTAGAAGGTGTATGAATTCCATTTCCTTTTTGCCACATGATCTTTCCTCTTTCCAGCCGATATCTCCATAGTTAAAATCCTACATAATAATTACTCGACCTGCACTCATTGTGCTCATTTGTTGATGCATGTCTTCTACATAATCCCTTGCACCCCCTGCCCTATATCAGCAACACTGTATATTTAGTTCCTTTGGTTACTATTTCACCAGATTGCCTCACATGAACTACCATTCACACGCCTGTCTTCTTAAAAATCATACTTTTTTCCTTCTTTTTTTTTTTTTTTTTTTGCCTGCAGTTCTTCAGTTGTCATCATCAGTATCCCCCCCCCCCCCATGTTCTATCTTCTCTATTCTCCCTGAAACACTATACCCATCACATTCAGTTTCAATAACCACATCTTTTGCTGTCAACCACGTTTCACTAATGCCTATAACTTGTGGCAAGATTGCACTGACTACAATGCCAAAAACTTTTCCGCCTTATTTCGAATGCTTTTTTGGCATTAGTATACAAAAACTGTAGATTCCCTTTAATTCTCGTACTACCACATTTACATCTTGTATACATTCTAGTAATTTCAATATTCACAATACCCTCATACTGATTTTTTTTTCCCAATCTATTCTCTAAATTACTCCAAATTTCGTTTTAAAATTGGCTTATAAAACGTTTTATTACATTTTTTAGAAGTAATAAAAAAGTACCTAATTTATAAGAGCTTTTGGATATGATTTGCAGTGACTCCTTTTGAGTACTTTCGCGCAATTGAAATATGGCGTACAGTAGCGAATATCATATTGCAAGATTATACTATTAGTGATTGTGAAAGCAAAAATAAACACTACCATTTTGTTTACTTATATATACCTTATTGCCACGAAAAATATGAAAATCAACTTTAGACGTGAGGGCTTCTGGAGGTCGAAGATATAGGAAAGTGTGATGTGAACATTGCAGAAGATTGCTAGTGATGTAGCTGGTGCATAGTTTTTAAAACACTAAATATTTTTTTTCAGAATATTATAATTCTCTCACTTTTATTCAATTGCTTAGCAGATGTAGTATTTTGTTTGTCATAGACCACGTTAGTGTTGTTTATTGTCACCAGTTATTTAAAGATTTGAAGATCACCGACCACGGTGACGTTAAATATCGTTTGTCAAGCGAATGTTTGTTTGGTTACTAATGCCAAACAAACTTTTAGATGTACCAAATTAGATTTAACTGCTGTCGATTAACGGGGTACTGACTTCGGAAGCCGCCTTGAACATTTTTTCTTGCATAAAGGCTTGCTAAATACGGACATTACATTAGATGGTGTAACATATTTTCTGTGAAAGTGATTAAGCACATCCTGAAATTTAACGAAAGGGGGTGAAAGTTTAACAACGAAGAACAGTTTATTCGTTTTCATACGTTCGACTAAATTGTCGTAGTGAAGGATTTCTGTTTACTCGACTGAGAAGAATAGATAAATAAATACAAATAATTACATGAAATACAATAAAAGAAATGAGTACCACAGAAATCGGTCACGATTGCTTATTGTAAGTGCTTTACACACTGTTTAATAATTATGTAATAAATAATTATTAAATAGTATATGGGCTTCTATAATTAATGTATTAAATATAAGTATATATTAGTATATTGGATTTTTCTTGCAGTACCCAAAATTCCAATCTGCCCTTCTGCTAAAAGGAAAAGTGTTCTGTCACTTTCATTGAAGGTCATACTGCATCCTAGATATCCCTATTTCTGTAATGTAATCATGTACATCTCATGACGAAACAGAATAGTGTGATTATGAATACATGAATATACAATTTTGAATTATAATGATCTCTATAAGCATTGTCTTATCTACGTATTATAAATATTTCATAGGAATCTAGAAAATTCTCTTTCGAAATTTATACAAACTGGATATGCACTATGACATCAGATATATTTCCTGAAAGGTCCCTAGTGCATAATCTGATGGCATTTTCGTCTCGGAAGACGCTGGGATGAAAACATTCTCAGCTAATATCAGAATGCTCCAAGGAGCAGGATTTCTTCTGCCAGTGTCTCAGCCCTGCATGCTTCCTAGATTTTGGTCTGTTGTTACACGGAGGAGTCTTACTCTATCATACAATCCTCAGATCGATCCCTAGTTGTAGGTCGCTCTTGCCAAGCACCTTTCTATTTCAGATTCCGATATTTTTCTGTTCCTAAATTCAGATTTCTTAATAATTTAAGTCTAGATCATATTTTCATCTTCTAAATTTGGGTTCTCCAAGAAACTGAGGTGACCAAACCTGAGAAAATAATTCAGATATAGACTCATGAAGGCCTTATAAATAGGAATGACAACTTTCTTTCAAATTTCTTATGATGTTTTCGTATTCTTGCTTTTTAGTGTGTTATTTAAGAACCAATAATATATATATATATATATATATATATATATATATATATATATATATATATATATATATATATATATATATATATATATATGTGTGTGTGTGTGTGTGTGTGTGTGTTAGCTAAATTTTTAGTTATGGATTCCAAACAATAACCGACCTGGGACAGCTTGTGTTAGAATTACACACGCGTTTCTGCAACATCAACAGCCGAGATCCAATCTCTGCTGCATCTTGCTATGTAAAGATTATTATAGCATGATCTAATAAAAATATGTCATATTCCAGAGTCTGTATAATTCTTTCAAAAGAGAAGGAAGTAAGACTCGTCAAGGATATCTGGTCTTAATTATTTGCGATGCCGATGCTATTCAGTGTAAACGGTCCTTTTGAGACATTTCAGACTTGCTAGAATTTCAGACGGGCACCTCCATGGAATCTGAAGACTCATCGTGGAAAACCCAAATTATTCACACAATAATTATAGTACCTCTCCGTGAACCCATTAACAGAGCACTCACAACTGACTGTAACAACAATCCGTCCATTCATTCTCCATTATCCATACGGTAAATTTAATCCTCACACGGTTACTAACCATACTATTACTCATCTTTCAGGGATGACCTCTTGTTCTGCCTCTTCTAGCCAAGTGCTGAAACATTTCCTCTGCATCAGTCTTATAAAACCCTTTATGTAACTTAAATGTTTGTCATATCCTTTTTCTTTCGCCTGTAAACCAATTTGTGCAACCCACCTATTCTCTTAAATAAAATTCCACAGACCACTCACCATGTTGCTAACTCGCCTCTGGATCATTTCCACTACTTCATCATCTCCAAGAAACTGAGGTGACCAAACCTGGGAAAGTAACTCAGATGTAGACTCATGAAGGCCTTATAAATAGGAATGACAACTTTCTTTCAAATTTCTTACAGTGTAAGAAATTTGAAAAATTTGAAGTGTGATATTTAAGAACCAATAATCCTAAGGCGCTACCCTGGTAACCTTAGCAGTATGCCCTCTATTTACTACTTCCCCAAAATCCATAGTTTCATTTATCATTTCAATCTTTTCTTCAAAAACTTAATTGACAAATTTCAGTAAATCCCAAATATAAAATTTCATTAAAATCTGTGAAGAGTGAAATTTTAATAATCGTGATCAAGAGAAATGTCATAGGTGTTTACGGCATCAAAACTGCATTTCCCAAATGCCGTGCTAAGCTTTTCCATGTTATTGTCTGCCTAGTTGGTCGAGTGAATACCATATGCTCTCTCCAACAAACATGCAGTGGGTTCGAATCTCATTGTGGTATTGATGTTTGTGAAACTTTTAGATTTTCGACAATTTCTGTTAATTGAGGTCTAAAGGGAGTTGGAAAAGTCCCATATTTTGCTTCTTGAGTAGGATTTTTATACTATCTAACTTTTATCGCAACACTAAACTTAAAAATACGCGTGATGGCTTTACAATCAAATAATAATCCAGTGCACAGGCAAGGGATTATTATTTTAATACCTCTCCACCCAAGAAAAATGTGTAGTCACTGCCTGATTAATCCTCGTACGATGGTGCAGTTGCGTCGTTAAGGGTTCCCCATTCTTGAGGAACCCCAAAAGTTAAAAACTGAACAGATGAAATTAAACAGAGGAGCGCTCCATATATCTTTAATAGTAGTGAGTAAGGTATATCAGAGAAATAACTTAATAATAATAATAAAATCTGAATTGTAATCAATCGTGGATATCTGTTACAAAGAATAAGTAGTATACGTGAAAGAAAATAACAGACGTATTGAATGTTAGTGTTCTACATAGTTTTTGAATGTTTAATAAAATTAATATTAATAAAGCAGCTACCGAAAACGAACGATATATGGAATATTATATAAGAATAAATTTTTTTGCATCTGATTGCTTGAGTCTGGAGTCGCCAATAAGTTAGCTAATAGCACTTCTAAGTTTTTATGACGTTAAAGTGCCTGATGCGTCCTGTCGACTGCCTGACCAAATCCAACATCGATAATGTACAGTATTACTATTACTATTATTACGGGCAACTCCAGGGAGTCATTGGACTCATCGAGGGAGGCCCCAAATCATATTCATCACAACTATTTGACCTTCATACAGTATCTATCATACCTCGCCTTAAACTCATTCACTGTCACAGCATCCACCACAGACTCAGGGAGCGCATTCCACTCATTCACTACTCTAAAAGTAAAGAACCCAGCTCTAACACCTTTACTAACCACACTTTTGCCCAGTTTCCATGGATGTCCCCTAGTCCTCCCACAACCAGCCCTGTACTCAAAAATATCTTCTGAATTAATTTTATAGAAACCCTTCAGTAATTTGAATGTCTCAATCATATCTCCCCTCCTCCGCCTATCAACCAATTTTTGCAACCCACAAATCCTCAACCTGTTCTCATATGGTTCATTCCACAGACCTGCTATCATCTTGGTCACTCGCCTCTGGATCCTCTCCACCTCCCCATCAAGAAGAAACCTAGGTGACCAAATCTGAGCACAGTAGTCTAGATGGGGTCTTATCAAGGCTCGATACAGAGGAACAATAACCTGCTTGTCTCTGCTTGTCATCGTATTCTTCAGCAACCAAGTGATTTGATGAGCTGTTTTGGTCACTTTTGCAATGTGTCCCCTAAATTTCAATTCCTTATCTACCAACACTCCTAAATCTCGTGCCTCATCAATTTCCTGGAGCACGGTTCCACCAATGCAGTAAACTGCCGCCAATCTTTTCACCCCAAAATGCATAACCTTACATTTTGCCACATTAAACTGACATCCATTCTCCTTAGCCCAGACCTCCAATCTATCCAAATCATCCTGCAAAATTTTGACGTCATCTGCATTCACTATTGCCCTACCCAACTTCGCATCATCCGCAAACAAATGAACTGTTCCTCTCAGATCATTTCCTATATCATTTATGAACAAATTAAACAGCAGTGGTCCAAGAACAGATCCTTGTGGCACACCACTAGTCACAGGCCATCTTGTGGACTCTACTCCCGAGTAAACCACTCTCTGATATCTCTCCGTCAACCACCCTCCTATCCATCTCACCAACCCTATGTCCATTCCCATATGCTGCAATTTACTGATTAGAATTCCATGTGGAATCCTGTCAAAGGCCTTGGCAAGGTCCAGTAGAATCACCGTAAACCCATTACCCTTATCCAGTTCAGCCGTCACTGTGTTATAATACGTGAGCAAGTTACTGAGGCATGACCTACCCTTCGCAAAACCATCCTGTCCCCGATACAGTATCCCACTTTCTTCTATCCAATCTTGTATTTTCCTCTTGACTATTTTCTCTAAGACCTTGACAATGATTCCTGATATGCTAATCGGTCGGTAATTTACTACAGCAGTCTTGGAACCACCTTTATGCAGTGGAACTATTTTCCCCTCTTTCCACCCGCTCGGGACTAACCCAGACCCGAGACTCAAATTAAACAAAATGGTCAAGGGTACTGACAATTCTTTAGCTGCTTCTTGTACAACACGAGCTGGTATACCATCCAATCCCACAGATGTATTGACATTGAGGTTAAGCAATAGACTACTCACCTCCACTTCATTAACCACAATTCCCGTATAATCGACTGGTTTATTCGTTTCTGCAATGTCACCACCTGGATGATATACTTTTGCAAAGTGCTCACTCAGTAACTCAACTATCTCAACTGATTCAGTTACCTCCCTACCATCGGCATTCTTTAAAATCAATCTGCCATGTACATTTTTCCTTTTACTTGCTACATATCTAAAAAACTGTTTAGGATTCTCTTTAGCCTGCATGGCCAATGTTCTTTCGTAATCCTTTTTTGCTTTTCTTACCACACTCGTCACCCTTCTGGCCTGTGCTTTATACCGTTCATGTGCCTGCCGGTCACCCTTCTCCTTAAATTCCCTCCATAGTTGTTTCTTTTTTTGCAACTCAAGCTTAATGGTGTTATTCATCCATTTAACCCCTACTTGATTTATTATTCGGACTCTAGGTATACAGTCAGCCATTGCTTCATGCAAGCACTTCTTAACTACCTCCCATGCACTATCAACTTCTAGTCCTTGCAGTTGTACATGCCATGGCACTGAACCAATCAAACTCCTAAGCTTGTCATACTTTCCAGCCCGATAATTCCACATGTACCCTGTCTTAATTGAAAATTCTACACCTTTAGCCACCTCCCAAGTTAAGACCCTATGATCACTCTCACCGATTGGTGGCAATGTGGTCATATTTGTTACAGCCAAATCCTCAGATGTAATTACTAGGTCAAGCACTCTCTGACCCCTAGTATTTTCCATTACATGCTGTTGCAGATAGTTATCCCTTAATAACCGCATAAAATCCAGTTCCTTCCTTCCGTGTGTCCTCTCCTCACTCCAATCAATGCGACCATAGTTGAAATCTCCCATAATAATCACCCTCCTTCCACCCATTTCTTCTATTTGCTTGTGCATACTGTCACCACCATCTTTTCCATCACCTGGTCTATAGCAGCACCCAATTGTATATTTAGTTCTGCTAGCCACAATCTCACACCAAATGGCCTCAAATGTGCTCTTTTCACTATCCTGCAATTCAACTTCTATTCTCCTTGGCTGGAGCTCATCAGCTATCATCAACAATACTCCTCCCCCCATTTTATTCTCTCTGTCATTCCTGAACACACTATACCCATCACATTCAATCCCACTAGTTATATCATCTACAGTCAGCCATGTTTCACTAATACCTATAACCTGTGGTCTGGAAGTGCCAACCATGGCCAAAAACTCTTCCTTCTTGTTCCTAATACTCCTAGTATTAGTGTACATGAATTTAAGACCCCCATTAGCCCCAACCCTACCTTGATGCCTTATATTAACTATCCCACTCAGATTTGTTGTCCTTATTTGCTCTGGCATATTATATTCATTCTTACATTCAACTGCCTCCATAAGGACTGTATCTTTACTCCCCCCCCCCTAACAAATCTAGTTTCCCTGAGTTTGCACATCCACTACATTCAGCAACACTTTCTCAAGTCTTCTTACACCGTAACCATTCAAATGCAAGCCATCCATCTTATATAGATCCTTTCGCCCATCAAACTCACTCCACACATCCACAAATTCCACACCACTCGTCATACATAACCCACGCATAAAGTCATTTGCAATTATAGCCCTCCTTTTAAACATTTCTCTGTCATACCGTGGCAAAAGACTAATCATTCTAACTCTCTCACTCTTTTCTTTTGCTACCTCAAACAATTCATTCAGGTCTTCTATCATTTCCATTTTATCTCCTTTCAAATCATTCGTACCTGCCACAACAATCATTTCTTTCACCCTTTCCTTTTGCTCTCTAATAGACGCAGTTACGTCCTTTATGGTCGCACCAGGTTGGTACGATTTTGTCAAATCCTCTACTAACACACCTCGTACTAACGAGTCTCCATACAGCACTCTATCCTTCATTTTGTTCATGTTCACATTCATACGTCTATTTTTCCTGTCATACCTTTTATTATTGGTTAGTTCATTCAGTCTACTTTTGTTCATGCACTCTAGCTGCTGTTTTGCTCTTTCTATCGCACTATTCAACAACGCGATCTCACTCAATGCATCTATCTCATCTTTTTTGTTCTCTGAGAAACCATTTATACTATCATTCACACTCTCACAATTTTCATGTACAACCTTGCCGTTTCCTGTCATATCCCTGTTTCCTATCACTAATCAAACACGCTTGTTATAAATGACCCCCCCCCCTCTTTACCGTCAGCAACAACAGCTTTTGATAAAATCATTAGTATAAAATAAATATGATGCAAAGGAAGGAAGTCGTCCTTGCATTATGTGATTTAACGGAGAAAAAGGCTATTATCGTAGTTCCGAGCTAAAGTGATGTCAACAGTTTTGGTTCTTTTTATGTATCTAACCATTCTGTGTAAGTTTACGTGTAGCCCTCACGGTATAGTTCCTATACAATTTTGGCATTCACTCAGAATCTGAAGCTGTGAGAGAGCTCTCTTATTAGGAAGAGATACATATGTTGACAACAAGAGTGTGGTCTGAGCAGTGGCACACCTAGGGAGGGGGGAATTCCCCCCCCCCCCAAAAAAAGTTAAAATACACTAATTTT